>NC_056690.1:1432500-1742500 GCF_018350215.1 Panthera leo | reverse complement strand
GTTCCCCAGAGCACGTTCTTCTTCATGAAGATTGTGTACCCTGGACAGCTGTCCTAACTGGGGCTTGAATAAAACTCTCTTCCTTTTTCTTTAAATGTTTTGTAAAGGTTTATTCACTTCACGTTGATAGGTCCTTGCTCAGGGGGAAAAAAAAAAACAACAACAGTGGACAGAAACTCTGTGTCCTGGAGCACCTGGGTGGCTCAGTCGGTTACGCATCCGACTTCAGCTCAGGTCATGATCTCACAGTCCGTGGGTTCGAGCCCCGCGTCAGGCTCTGTGCTGACGGCTCGAAGCCTGGAGCCTGCTTCGGATCCCTCCCCTGCTCATGCTCGGTCTCTCTCTCTCTCAAAAATAAATAAAACATAAAAAGAAAGAAATACTAAAGGAAGTCCTTCGAGCCGAGAGTGACTTTGGAGTGATCATCATCTGTAGGAAGAAATACAGAGCACCAGAAATGGTAAATCCAAGTGCTAACATCAAAGGTGCTCTAAGCACATTTTTCTCTTTTCTTCTCTTAATGCCCTTGAAAGACACAAGTTGTATTAAAAAAAAAAAAAAAAAAAAAAACAACCAGGGTCGCCTGGGTGGCTCAGTCGGTTGAGCGTCGACTTCGGCTCGGGTCATGATCTCACAGTCTGTGAGTTCGAGCCCCACATCGGGCTCTGTGCTGACGGCTCAGAGCCTGGAGCCTGTTTCGGATTCTGTGTCTCCCTCTCTCTCTGTCCCTTCCCCACTCATCCTCTGTCTCTCTCTGTCTCAAAAATAAATAAAAAACATTAAGAAAAAAAAAATTAAAAAAAAAAAACAAACAAACCAATTTCACCAGATTACACAAAGAACTCTCACAATTCAAAAATGAGACAGCCCAATATTAAAAACGTGCAAGAGGTCTGAATGGGTATTTCACCCAAACAGACCTGGGAATGCCTTAATAAGCACGTGGAAAGGTGCCTGGCTGCGAGAAACAGTGGGGAAATGCCAATTAAAAGCACACTGAGGCAGCACACACACCCTCTCCAGAGACCTGACCCAGCGCGGTGAGGACGCGGAGTCTGGACGCGCGCAGGAGTGGGAAACGGTACGGCGGTCGGGTCTCCTCCCAAAGGAAAGAAAGAAAACCTCCAGCCAACCCGGTTATGCACATACGTGACAGCATCCCTCACGACCTTGTAGCACGAGACCACTTAATCAGACCGCGTGTTTGTGTGTTACCGTGCAGGGGAGACACAGAAGTGGAAAATATGTAAAACACTACGCCACGTGGCGCTCGGGGCTCGGTTCTTTGGGTACGAACCCGACTGGGCAGTGCCGACAGGAATAAAGTTCCTTCCTGAAAGAAAAGCCTCGGTGTCACGACTCTCCGTGCGAGAATCCTGCTACATGACTTAGGGGCTCGCGTCCGGGATTCAGGGACGGGGCGTTTCCACCTCCTTCGCCGCCAGGGATGCGAACCTCTGGGCGCCGGGAGAGGCTGCCTCACCTGGAGCCAGCGGACCCCTTGATCCGCAGGAGACTGGCCCTCCCGGCACCGGGGTGAGGATCCCGTGTGCGCCAACGGAACCTGTGAGGCCCAGGAACCGGCTCGGGAGCACTGCCCGTAAGACTGGTAAGAACCCGGGTTCGTTTGGGCAGACCCGCCCCACAAGAGGCAGAAGGGGAGTCTGATCACCTCCCGGAGTTGTCCTGGTAGGTCCACTGGGAACTCTCTTTCTCTGCCTTCTGCTGGCACCTCCCCTCTTCTGCCTTTCCTTCCCTTCCTCCTGTTTCTGCACCACTTGGGGGCGGCCTGCAGAACTGGTTCCTCGATGCCCAGGCCACCGGCAGCCCCTCCTCCCCCAGAGGTCGCGTGTGAGACCACACACACTTCAGATTTCCCCGCCGGTGCCCCAGGTGAAAAGTAGACAACGGGGAACAAATTGTCTTAGTGGACCCAAGTAAAACGTATTCAGTGTTTAAGCTAACTTGAGTTTGTTGGTTTGAGACAGGCAACGTTTACCGATATGAAAAAAAAAAAAACAAAACTTTTATTCTACCTAGATTTGCTGAGGGTCAAATAAGCTCATGTTATCTCCGTCCCAATTTGTCAGCAAAAGGATGGCTTAAAGTGATGGCTGATTTCGTCTGCCTCAAAGTTTTCGTGGGTAATTGTTAAGACAGCTTTCAAAGTCCTTGGTAACCTAAAACGTTTTGCTTGCATGATAAACTGAGATTGAATTCATTGGATATCTAATGAGAGAAGAGGCTAAAGTACTAATTACTAGATGTAGGTTTGTGCTTCTGACTTGTTGCAAAAAACTAAGGATCTTTGGATCTGATGGAAAAAACATGCTTTGTGCTGAATGGATTCATAAGTTTGCCATCTAAAAAAAAAAAATTCTGATGCAACACAGAGTTCACAACTGGTTACTAGTTAGTTTTCACCGGAGACTAAGGTTTCGAAGAGTTAAAATTCTGCTAAATGTAGTTAAAACTGATAAAAATAAGAAAAGCAACGCTGCAGGTAGGAAAGTAGGAGACAGGAAAGAAAGATATAAGAAATGGAAATACATTTTTGTTAAAGGTAAAAAAAAAAAAAAAAAAAAAAGTAATTTAGTCCTAAATGAGACTGGTTATTTGGAGAGAAATGGCTTGGGACAAAATCTAAATGCAAAGAAAATCTGTGGAAGTTTTGTGAAGGAAAATCTTTAAAAAGAAATTTTATGTGTGGTCAGGACGGGCTAAGGTTAAAATAAATGGATTTCAAAAGTACACGGGGTTGATGGGGGGTGGGAGGGAGGGGAGGGCGGGCGATGGGTACTGAGGAGGGCACCTTTTGGGATGAGCACTGGGTGTTGTATGGAAACCAATTTGACAATAAATTTCACATATTGAAAAAAAAAAAGTTAAAAAAAAAAATGAAAGTACACGGGGTTAAGATGAAAATTCCTCGTCCTTTGATCCAAAGGCTGGGAAAATGATGGCAGTGCCCTCGGTGCCGGCCTCCAACTCCTCCGCATGCGTGCACGGGATGCCTCTGCCGTAGGAGGGAGGGACCGATACATGAAGGGCTTTCACTAAGATACATGGGAGCCGTTTTACTAAACTTAGCCCACTGTATGCCGAAAATGGGTATCCACACGGCTGACACATATTTATGTGGGCATTGTTGAGAAAGGCAGGGGACTAGACCTTGACTCTGGCCCTTTAACCCCCTCCCTCGACGGCCAATGATCAGTATGTAAGTTACCGTTGGGCCAAAATCAAATCAGGACCTCCTACGACAACCACAACCGGGAAAATCTTGCTTGGTCATACCCCATACCCCCAAGGTGCTACAGGTGGGAAACGGAGGGATAAGAAAAACCAGGAAAGGCCGGGCCAGCTCTCGGAGGTAGAGTCAAGCCTGGGTAAGAGTGACTACTCCCAGCCCCTCGAGAGACCGACAGGGCCTTTGGGAGCCAGTCCCTCAGCCGGCCCAAAAGCGGGCCAGGAGATGAGGTTTCTCCTGGCAGGCTATGGGAAATGGAGACAAGGGACAACTTTCTTCCTTTTTCCTATAGATGGATGGGTAATTCCCCAACCAAGGCCACTGGTCCTTTGGAATGCATCAAGATTCATTTGCTTTTGCCTCAAGGCTTGGCCCCAATCCGAACCGGAAGAGGGAACTTGGCCTTCAGAGGGAAATATCAATGACAATACTATCCTACGACTGGACTGGACCGGGTTTTGCAAATGGGAAGGGAAATGAGGAGAATTCCCCTATGTTCATTGTTTCGGGGCCTTAAGAAAGAAATCGAGATTTATGTAAGCAATGTGAGGCGGAGCCTAATTTAAGGGCGACCCTTTCTGAAGTCCGGCAATCAGGAGGGGACGCAATTAAGGGCCCTTTGCCTGTAACCAAAACAGACCTAGAGAAGGAGGAAGGGAAGCCTCCCACCTCAACCTCCTCCTCGGGTCCTCAATCTCTCTCTCTTCCTCTCTCTCTTCCTCTCTCTCTCTCTCTCTACATATATATATATATATATATATATATATATATATATATATATATATGTATATATACACATATATATAAATACAATTCTGCTCCCTGCTACCCACCTTATCCAGGCCCTCCCCGTAATGTAACAGGCATGTTTCCCTTACAAGAAGCTAGAAGGCCAGAAGGAAAACCTTGACATTACAGGGTTTAATACAGATAAAAGGAAATGTAGGTAAATTTTCTGATCAGACAAGTATATGAAGGCTTTTCAGAATATTATATATGTTTTTGAGCTGACCTGGAAAGATATAATGCTTTCGTTAAATCAGACTCTCAATGAGACAGATGTTTGGGGAAAAAAAAAAAAAAAATTAAGGAAATCTAAGATTTAGCCCTCAAATTATGCTAAATTAGCCACTATTTTACAAACAGAATATGAGAGCCCGATGGCCTTCCTGGAGAGGCAAGGGGGGCTCTCACTACACATTCGGCTATCTCCCCTGACACCCCTGAGGCTGAGACGATTTTAAAGGACAAATCTGTCATTCACTCAGCCCTAGATATTCAGAGAAAATGCAAAAATTGGCTGTTGGCCTTGAAGGGTCCCTGGAGGTGCTCTTGTGAGCTGCCAGCTGGGTGTATTACAACCAAATCAAGAGAAGAATTTTTTTTAAAAGAAAAGAAAAAAAAAGGAGGCTTAAAAAAAACTGAGGCCTTAGTCGTGACCTTACGTACTATGCCAGACTGGACTTCCCGAGGTCCTGGCACCAGGTGCCATTTAGGTGGCGTTCAGAGCAGTGAAATGAGAACCAAAATGAAAACCCCACAAGCCGTGCCCCTTAAATGGAGCCGATCACTGGAGACCTGAATGCCCTCGGGGACCTCTAAATGAGAGAACTTACCTCGTGTCCCCGGGAGGTTTAGGCTCCCCTAAACCAACGGTCCATCAGAAACCCAGAGCCTCGGATAACTTCAAACATAGAAGGAAAACTAGTTGATTTCCTTCTTGAGACCGGAGCCACCTTTTCTGTCCTCCTTTCCACTCCAGGCCACTATCCGAACGTGGCATGACGATCAGTCTCCGGAAAACCTGTAACCAAAGTTTTCTCTCAGCCCCTGGAATGTCTATGGGAACCCTTTTTTCTCATTCTTTCCTGATGATGCCAGAGACCCTTACTCCCTTGCTAGAAAGGGACAGTATAACTTAATTAGAGACTAGGGTACGACTAAATCCAGGGCTAAATCACAATTATGTGAGTTTTTGGAAATTACTAGATGCTGTAGGCTGTAGATAGCGGGGTTCAGGAAAACAGTGTGCTATGTCGATTGTTAAAGGAGACTCGATCCCACCTACTCTGCCCCTCAAAAAGTAAACTGGGGCCTCGCTCCTAGACACGGTCTCCAGCCCTTGGAATGGTTACACACAGAGCAGGGCAACTGCTGTCACCAAGCTCACGGAGCTAGCAGATGATGAAAACACAGCCTCAGGCCTTTCATTTAGGGACAGACAAAACTTAGCAAATGGCCCAAAGGATGTTTACTGGAAAAAATTCGACGGGGGACAGTTGCGGAAGAAGTATCAGCCCGTGAAGTAGGTCTTAGAAATGTCCAACCACAAACTTGCTCTCCCAGGCAATCAAGGACCTGGAGGCTATCCAGGAAAAACTAACAATCAGGTTTCATTCATATGCCAAGGTCAAAGGAATCCCAACACCAGTTGGTATGGACGGACTCTTTTACTAGCTGGGTAGAGGCCTTCCTCTGCAAGACAGAAAAGGCACAGAAAGCAATAACAGTTCTGCTGTATAGAATAATACCCAGGCTCGGCTTACCTAAACATTTACAGATTAACAATGGCGCGTGGCTACTTTGACCTTTCTCTAGTAGCACTCCTGGCCCTTGGAAAAGTTTCACACCTCAAAATGAAGCAGACTGTCTACCTGCACTCGGCAAAACTCTGAGTTAACCTCACAAGCATTAAATGCTTTAAAAAAATTTTTGGTTTTTATCAACATTTTTTTTTTTTTTTTTTTTTTTTTTTTATTTTTGGGACAGAGAGAGACAGAGCATGAACGGGGGAGGGGCAGAGAGAGAGGGAGACACAGACTCGGAAACAGGCTCCAGGCTCCGAGCCATCAGCCCAGAGCCCGACGCGGGGCTCGAACTCACGGACCGCGAGATCGTGACCTGGCTGAAGTCGGACGCTTAACCGACTGCGCCACCCAGGCACCCAAAAAATTTTTGGTTTTTAAATTACGTTAGGGCCAAACTCTTGGAAACAGAGCCACCGTCACGTGGGTTATGAGAGATCCCCTGACATGTGTTGTTTACAAAGTCAGGGTCTCTCCTAGATTGTCTGACAGGTTTGAACACCGTAGACATGATCTTAAGATGCCATCTCGTTGCTCAGTAGAATCTTTGTGGTTTTCTGTGTGCGTCTGCTGATGTTCATGCCGCCTCCTGCCCGCCAGCCTTCCCGTGGAACCATGCTGTGGGTCGCTCGAGCGACCCGTGGGTTGACTCTAACTGCTGTCCCCCGACACCATCCCTTATCAGCTTGAAGAAGCCAGAGCGGTCATCGTCCCTGTTCCCTAACAGCAGACACAGGCCCTGCTCCAGGGGAGGAATAAACAAGGAAAGGGTGAACCTTAGGCAGGGAGAGATCAGGGACCTTCAGGGAGGCAGACTGCAGCCGCAGGTGGGAGGCTGAAGGAGCAGGCGGGGTTCTCCCCTTATGAAATCCTTTGGGCACCCTCCCCCCACTATCAAGGGCATGGGGGGCGGGTTCTAAATGAGACAGACCGTCTCACCGTAAGACAACAGATGCGGCCCCTTGCCTCTACCCTAACCACCTTATACCACTGGGTCAGGGATTACCTGTGAGTCTAACCCCTCTAACCAGGAGATGCCGTGTGGGTGAAGGAGGAAAATGTCCAACCCCTACAACCCCTCTGGAGGGGCCCGTTCACTGTCATTTTGTCCACCCCTACGCAGGGAAGTAGCCGAAGCGGGTCCCTGGGTTCGCTACGGCAGAGTGAAGCCAGCCTCTCGAAACTGGGAGTGCCTTCCTGACCCATCCACACCGCGCAAGCCGACCACACACGGAAGGTTCTGCCACTCCAGAGGCTCTGGGAGACTGCAGCCCTGCCCTAGTCACTCCGGAAGCTGACTGGGCTACGCACGGCAGGAGCTTGAGGAACCCACGGTCCCATGAAACAAAAGACTGTCCTTATTTTCTACATGTTTCCTTGCTGTGAGGCACCGTCACGCCTTCTCAGTATTATCGTGATTCTTGTTCTACTCTTTGCCACAGGATTGGCCGAGGCTGCCCTGGCCGGCTAGAAATGGGGGAGGGGGAGGTTTTCGTTAGCACTCAGCTAGGATACTTCGTGGGTACCAACGTGGGGAAACGACGGCCATTGATCCCCACAAACCTCATAGTAAAACAAAATACCCCAGTCCCACACCCGGGGTTTGGCCTCTCAAAAGCTCAAGTATTGGGAAAAACTGTCCTGCCTAATGGGGAAAAAGTTCATCATCGTCTGTTAAAAACTTAACATGCCTAGGCCGAAGATTTTATAACTCAACTGGTGGGGGACCCCAGATCACCTTGAGCCAGATCCCCACCCTTTGTCTAACTTCTCTCATCTACGAGAGGCCTGGGACAGTGTCAGTGCAGCCGTCAAAGGGCAGGCTCCAGGTGGATTATTCTAGGCATGTGGGGGGACAGCCTATATAAACCTCTAAACCAAGACGATGCTCTTTGACCCCAAATAGAGGGGTCTGAGAATCAAAGGGGGGAATGTGGTAGGGTCCCGTCCCTGAGGAAAGGAAAAAAGAAACCTCAAGGCAACCTGGTTATGCACAAAGGTGACAACATCCTTCACGACCTTGAAACATGAGACCGCTTAATCAGACTGGGTGTTGGCGCGTTACCATATACGGGAGGCAAAGAAATAAACAATATATAAGAAGCTACACAGCGTGGCATCGGGGCTCAGTTCCTTGGGTACGAACCCAACTGGGCGGTGCCAGGAATAAAGTCCCTTCCTGGAAAGAAAAGCCTCAGTGCCGCGACTCTTCGAGAAACCTGCTACAGTACCGCGTGTGGACAACAGCTTCGCAGTTTCTTAAAGGGACACTTACGTGTGACGCAGGAATGTCCCCAAGAGGAATGATGGCGAGTGTCCACAGTCGTGTCCGGGCGACGCCGTGGCCGCGCTTGGACCTGGGATCCGCTCCATGAAGTGGCCAGCGGATGAATGAAGCCTGGTTTACACTAAAAAACAACAAAAAGGAACAAACTAGGGATTCACGGTACAGAATGGGGGCACCTGGGCAGCGGGAGGCTGGACTGACCGCGTGGGCACGAAGTGTCCAGAAAAGACAGGGAGAGCTTCTGCACGCTTCCTAGGGCGCGTGCGTGTGAAACTTCCTGCCCCCGCAGGGTGCGGGGTTACACGAGCGGGTACGTTCACCGCAAATCACAACTACACCGCTGTAACCCGGGAGCTCGCGGGGGTGGGGGTGGGGAAGGACACCTGTAAAAGCTCCGAGGCAGGCGGTCCGCTCCGGCTGCAGCCCGCGGAGCCCCAGGCCTGCCGGCGAGCAGCGGGCGTCGGCTCCGGGTCTGGCCCCCAGCTGCCCCGCGCAGGCACAGGACTGGGGTGCGGCGCGGGCTGGAGCTGCCCTGCTGGGTCGCCGCCCCACCAAAGCCACCCCCACGCCTGCGGGCAGGCCCTGCTGGGGGCTCCGAGCCCCGAGACGGCAAACCCCCCCAGCGCCTGCGCGGCGGGCGGCGCGGACGGCCACCCTCCAGCCGCACCGCGAACTCGGGGTCCGGCCCCCCGCCCCGCCTCCGAGGCCACCTGCCTGCCACCGGGGTCGGGAGCCCCAGGCGCCCAGGGGGGAGCGAGCGGCGGGCGGAGGCCGACCTGCGGGCGCGCGTGTGTCTGCGTGTCTGTGACTCCGGCCGCCGGCTCCGTCCCCGCCCCCGCCCGAGCCGGGCCCGCGGTGGGCGGCCTGGGAGGTTCCCGGCGCCCCTCCCCCTCCCGTGTCCCGGGCCCGAGGTCACGCCCGGGTCAGGCCTCTGGAGCGCTCCAGGCGGCCTTTGCTGGAACTTCCCCCGTGGGGGAGTCCGGGCCTCAGCCTGCCGTGCCCTCCGCGCCCCGCCCCGTGCCCACCGGCCGCCGCGAACACACGGGAGCAGCGGGGCTGGCCAGGTGCCGGGCGCTGTGCCTCCACTCACCTCACCAGCTCCACGTGCCCTGCGAACCGCTGCGGGAGGCATCAGAGGACTGCGGCCCCCCCTGCACCAGCTGGGGCCTCCCCTTGCACCGGCCTGCGCCCCTTTCTCCCCCTCCCCCCACCCCCGCACCGGCCTGGGGCGCCCCGGCCCCCCTGCACCGCCTTCGGTCCCCTATGCACCAGCCTGCAGCATGGCTGGCACCTGACCGCCACGATCACCGGCTGTGCCACCTGCCGGTGTGAATTGCACCCCAGGTGTATCCTGTCTTAAGGTCGTGAGAGGGTGTGACTGTAGATGTGCCGGTGTTAATAGGATCTGTTGGGAGAGGTCAGGGGAGAGGACATGACCCCAGCCGACCTCAGGCCCCCTCTGCTCTCCGTTCCCTTGGTGGGAGCTCATTTCCAGGCCGAGGCCCTGAGAGGGGCATGTGGCCCTGAGACCGTGTGGACACTGCAGCGCCCCACCCTGGGCTGAGGCGTCTCCGTGAACCCCAGGATGCTGGCGGCCTGGCCCGAATCTGCTCCGTCTGCCCAAGACAAGCCTGGATAGGAGCGCCCCCGCGTGTCGAACCTACCACCTGCACCTCCGGGGCGCTCTGCCTGCTTCGCCGCCTCTCCCTGCTCCCCCTGCCTGTCTGGGGAGCTCCCGAGGGCTCAAACTAACACAATTCATTTTGCTTTGTCGCCTAAACTATATATAAAAAGTATAAACTTAGGGGCTACGTTACTGAATGTGTACATCGAGATTGCAGTTTGGAAGGACACTCACTGTGGAAGGGGCCTCAGAAGAGGGAGGTAACGTAGGGGAACCTAGTTCTGTGACCTGCTCTCTCCAGGACTGTTTTCTCTTCCCTTTTTGGAACTGTGGTTTTTGACGTCACTTTCCAACATGGTTAGAATTTAAGAGTTACGGATTAAGGAAATCCCACTGAAGAAAAATTCTGAAAGGGGATGAAGAGATAGATACAAAGGATAAACAGCTCAGAGCACGGGGGCAGGAGGACCCCCCCTCCCCCGTTACTCAAGGAGATTCTGTCTGGTGGACATAACCACCGAAGCCGCTGACTCTGAAATGTAACCCCAGTTCCCTGAATCAGCGTTTGCCATCAACAGCAAGGACCCGGATGGGCTCCTACATACCACACCAGGCACCGAGCCTTGCAATCGCAACGAAGACGCCCAACATCGTTAAGTGACATTATTATACACAATAACGGCCACAGGTAAGAGTGATTTTCTTAGTAGAACAATTTATTAATGGATATGCAATAGAATATCTCCCCCCCAAATCTTTCCAGAAATGACGAGACAGAAAGTCAGTTTGGTTTCGGTTCTCTGGCAGTTTTTTCTTTATGTAAACATAAAATATTTGAAGGAATGATCCAAGTAACAAGGGAACCCGTAAGTATAGCTTTTGTAATCTGATCTCAAACGGGTGCTTGGGGTCCATGCGTACAGCAGCGCTACCCCATGACTGACTTCGATGTTCTCCTAAACAGAAATCAAAAGGCTTTTCCTGGACTCCAACTACAGAAGCACAAGTTTGGTAAATCTCGGAAGAATGACCTGAACAAGGGCAGTCGGAACCGTTGCCGGAGGCGAGGCTAACGAGCCAGAGCTGGAGAACGCGCCCAGCCGCACACAGGCCGCCGCCAGCACAGAGCGCTGCTCTGCACGCGGACGCGATGACACAAACGAGTGCACAAAAGTTGTGCTGATGCAGGCATGATCGCGAAATATTTAAATGTCCTTCAAGGCGCGTCTCCGACTTGTGCACACACGGCGAGCGGACCCCGTTGACGGGCCATGTAAAGACTTTTTAAAAACACGCGTTGCAGCCAGAGCGCTCCTCTCCTAACTCTGAGCACTCAGCGGTGATCAGCACGCAAATGAAGTGCATCCATTCAGATCCGGGTCTAAGCTAAGCCATCGCGTGCATAAATCAGGAACGAGTGGAAGTCATAATCGTATTACATAAAGAGCACGGTTTCCGGACCGCTCGACTCATTTCACGCTTACTGTGTGGAAACAAGCGTGGCTCTATCGGTTTTCAAGCCAATGTCAGGATGCAGGCACGCGCTTACACGGTCGATCGCATACACAAGGAATGAGAGCTTGGCGCCATTTTGAACACCCTTCACACCTTCACCCACAGTCCTGACCAGCTGCCGTCTCACAGAGGTCCGCTCCCTAGTAAGAGCCCACACGTGATACACGTCAAAAAATAAACCGTATTATACTAAGAAACATTACCGCACGATACAAATGTTGAATTACCATGGATTCCTATGAACTTTGGGAATCTACTTTTGCAGTTCAGCAGAACAGTAAGCACTTACCAAGAGCATTTATAAGTAATCTGTACAGCAGTTTACATTTAGAGGAATTAACGTCTGGGAGTAAGTTCCTTGAGTTGAGAGAGTACTCAGTCTCGGTCTTCTCACCGTCTTAAGTTCAGACCTTATTGACGTACACAGGGACACACAAACCTTATTTCTAACGAACAAAGAAGAGGCAGTGGTCTCGCACGGGCAGTAACTAATTTATTATCTCGGGCAGCGGAACAGGTAGGAGTGGGCCCAGTGCAATAATGGAGACGTTCCCGGAGGCCGTCAGGTGCATTTTTTAACCTTGTGAATCAGCGTTAACAGAAGGCACTTGAAAGGCTTTTCGGGGGCTTTGCCGCCGATGTGTGCTATGCCAACGGCAAACTTGGTAAACAACTGTGCAAAGAAGGCTCTAGTCATATCATGACGCTTCCTATTTACTTCAAAAGGCAATATTCGATATATAAAAACGGAGTAAATTAAGATGTTAATATATTAAACAATTTATAAACATTTAAAATTATCGATATCTTACAAAACAGTTCTGTGACGATACAAATTTTTGTTACGAACAAAACACGAATGAAACGGAGTACAAAAACGACTCTTAGCGTGTTAGCTGGGGGACGGGGAGGGAGGAAGGCTCAGACCTTAAATCTCATAGCTTCATGACATAAAATATTCCTAATTAAACTTCACATGTACTTTTAACACTGAAATACAAAAAAAAAAAAAAAAATTGAAATTTTCAATCATTCCTTGTTTTAAGGCCACTGAAACAAGTTTCACATTGTTAGTTTTCGGTGATGTGCTCTTCAGAGTCCAAGGACGTCTGGGTTAGCTCGTCACACCCATCCCGCTCCCGGACTTTCACTAGACAGTGCATCCGTGGCGCCTCCCCCTGGCCCTCAGCAACGAGACCGGCGCCCAGCACCACACGTCACGGTGGCTGGGGCTCAGTCACGGGACGGGAGGGCGCGGGCTCGCCGCTCGCTGCGCCTGTGGTCTGACTCCGAGGACGGTGGCTCTCGGGATACGGTCGCTACGACAACGTTGTTGCTAGGACAATTCCAAGGATCACAAGCAAAACAATTACACAAATGATAATGCACATCATTTTCTGCAAGATAAAGAAAAAAACATTAATTAATTCGCATAATTTGCCAGGTCTCAAAGGAAAGAAATCGCTAATGTCATTTCTTCACAGAATTCTCCTGGAATTTGAGTTTAAAATGCCCAGTCCCCAGGCACAGGACAGGGAGGGGCGGGGAAGCAAAGTTCCAGAGGCAAAGCACCGGGTGCACGTACCGAGTTAACGGAACTTAATAAATCACAGCAGGTGTTGCTGGACAACAACCGTGGGCCCCTGGGGGGAAGGCAGCGTCTACCTGGCACCACGTGGGGTCCTCAGCGGACACTTTGTACCGATCACACGAACATTGCGAGCCGCTCTTCCTCGGACGCGCCGCACGTCTTTTTAGAACTTTAAACGAATCTACTTCCCATTTGCCTAAGACGGTGTCGCTTACACGCGTCTTTGCGCTGAGGCCCGATGCGCGGACGCACGAAGGCAGCAAGCTTACTCAGCCCTCCGCTGCGCCTGTGGCCCAAAGCGGGCGGCACGGCACTTCCGTGGTTCCTCTGTCACGAACACGTGTCCTGCACACCTAGAAGCTACGCTACCTTCGGCTTCAGAGCCGGTCTCCTCCGGGGGACCGTCAGCGGGAGAAGGGAAGGAAGGAACAGAGATGACGGGCGGGCCGTCTGGGCGACCCTGCCTGAGCGCACGGCTCCGAGCTGGCGCACCAGCACCTCCATCAGCCACCACGCGCTCGGACGGTCTGCGCGGCAGGCCCCTCGGGAAACTTCCGCTCGGCTACCCAGGGACCGGGGAGCTGCCGTCGGGACACCCCTCTCCGTCAGACCCGCACACGCGCCGGGCGTGAGGACCGCAGCCCGGCCGCCCGCCACGCGCTCCCACAGACCCCGCTCGGCACCTTGATCTGAGACGGCCTCTTCCTCGGGCTTCCCAGCAGCGGCCACCCCTCAGCTCCGGAGCCTGCTCACCGCACCCGGGTCCCCCGGGGAAATGCCACCCTGGACGCGAGCTCTGACTTCCGGGGCCCGGGGTGCTGGCCCTGAGGGCGTCTGGGCCCCCCTCGCGGGTGCACGTCCTCCCCACCGGCCCCCGGTGCCGCTCCCCTGAAGCCCACGCCGGCCGAGCTCCTGCACCCAGATCTCCAGCTTTAACAACCATTCTGTCCAGCGCCCTGCTGCCAGCTGCACCCACACGCGTGCCCCTCTCCTCGGCGGGCGGGGCGCCACCACCTCCACCTCGTAGACACAAACGCGGCAGGGTGCGGGCCCTGCCTGCCTCCTCGGGCGGAACGGAGCGCCCCGCCCACGCCGCTGGGCATTCGGTTACCCACCAAGTGCCTCCGCCGCAGGGCCTGGCCCACCGCGAGGCCCCCCTGCACCACCTGCTGAAAGAATAAATTAAGTTTTCTAACGTGTAATCACGGACAGCAACCACTCGTGTATAAAAGAAATAACTGTTGGTGTAAGCTTTGGCGCATCTTACCGAGGATTGTTTTGCGTTCGTATTTAAAGACACTAGGGTAGGGGCGCCTGGGTGGCTCAGTCGGTTAAGCATCTGACTTCGGCTCAGGTCATGATCTCACGGTCTGTGGGTTCGAGCCCCGCGTCGGGCTCTGTGCTGACAGCTCAGAGCCTGGAGCCTGCCTCGGATTCTGTGTCTCCCTCTCTCTCTTCCCCTCCCCCGTTCATGCTGTCTCTCTCTCTCTCTCAAAAATAAATAAAAACATTAAAAAATTAAAAAAAAATAAAATAAATAAAGACACTAGGGTAAAAACCAGCCATCCGGGCCCACGGCCCAGAAGCCCACTGCTCCCTGAGGGGTCACCCTGAAAAGGGGCGCCCGGAGGGGCTCAGTCGGCTGAACGACTGACTCTTGATTTCGGCCCAGGTCATGATCCCACAGTTTCGCAGACGTGAGCCCTGCGTCAGGCTCTGTGCTGACAGCATGAAGCCTGCTTGAGATTCTCTCTCTCCCCGCCTCTCTCTCTGCACCTCCCCGGCTCGCGCTCTGTCTCTCTCGAGATAAATAAATAAACTTTAAAACCTGTGTTCATTTAACGGCATTACCTAACAACATCGCTGGGTCCAACCTAAGAACGAATTTTAATCTTTAGTGTAACCAACATGTTATGACCACTAGGAAAAATTAAGAAAGCACGTCTTTTTAAAATTATATAAAAATAGCTCTTAAGTGCTATTACCCTGGCAAAGAAAATCATACACATCATTTTTCCCAGCACCAGGAAAGCCACACAAACGGGCTGTCCCAGGCCGAAAAGCAGTGGCGGGACCTGGCCGCACGCGGGGTCCCTGTCTCCCGTGCCATCTCCCTTTGCAGAAATAAAGGGCCGGCCTGCTGCCGCAGTCGCTTTCGAAAAGAGACAACGAATTCCTCAAGGACTGCCTGTCACCGTCCTGGCACCTGGCACTGCAAAACGACAGTCGAATGACCACGGCAAGACACCCTTCTCAAGGGACACGCATGGGACAGCGTTCCACGGTCACGCGAGGAGGGCGCTCCCACATGGGGAGAAAACCAGAGGAAAACACAAATGTACCGGAGTCTGGAGAAAGGGGACAGTCACACAGTGAACAAAATAAAGTCGCTTTCGTCAATGACGGAGACCTTCTCCCCAGAACGTTGTAAACTGACCGGCAGGCTGACAGCACAGGCTCGCACGACAGTCAGGAGGTACCGGAAAACGGACGGGATCCGGCTCGTGGAACCCAGGGAGATGGGAGGATTTTCACCCCCGGACTTTTCTTTTTTTTTTTTTTAATTTTTTTTTTTTTTTAACGTTTTATTTATTTTTGAGACAGGGAGAGACAGAGCATGAACAGGGGAGGGTCAGAGAGAGGGAGACACAGAACCTGAAACAGGCTCCAGGCTCTGAGCGGTCAGCACAGAGCACGACGCGGGGCTCGAACTCACGGACCGCGAGATCATGACCCGAGCCAAAGTCGGCCGCTTAACCGACTGAGCCACCCAGGCGCCCCACCCCCGGACTTTTCCAGAAAACTCCGGTTCCCTTCCCTCCAAGCCAGTCACACCACAAGTGGGGAGGTCTCACAAAGCAACTGTTGCAAAAGCGAAAACGTCAAAGGTGCGTTAACCCGCGAAGTGCCGGCCAACGGAGAAGGCACCACCATACCGTGGCTGCTACATGCAGGGTGACCAGCGGGCCGGGGGCGCGCCTGCCACGCCAGGCGGTGCGAGCGCCCCGGAAGCTGCATCGGGCCGCAGGAGGAGAAGGCCCCGTGTAAAGATGCCCCCCACCCGCCCGTTCACCCTCCGTGTGTGCAGCGGCGGGACCGGGCTCCGCTCCACTGGTGGCTGGTATTACTTTTAGGTCAATGAGGACTGGGCAGGCATCACTGTTAGCTAATTGGCAAAGTTAATAAGTACATTAGTTGATTAGTTACTTACTGCCTCGCTGGCAGGGGGGCACGCACACTGACGTTGTCCACACCATCATTTGCCAACCGATAAGCCAATAATTAGAGCAATTATGGCAACCACAGCCACTGACACAGCCACAATTATCCACTTTTTCTGTCAAAGAAAAGCAAGCTGATTACATCATGGTAATTTCATATCGCCACATTAGAAGACCTCATTCAGTGAAAATAAAACGATCCACGGGAATCTCTTAACATGTAAGTTACAGGACAGCTAATTAATTATTCAGCAGCTTTTAGTTCTTAAAAAGGGTGGTTTTTCCTTGAATAAGGTCAGACTGTTTGGAGACGGTTCTAGAAGCCTTAGGACCAGCAGTGAGCGAGCCGCAGGGTCATGGCATGCGGGTAAGTTCCGAGGGGCTGAGACGCACACGTGCTGCTCTCTCACCTCCCACACGCACAGCCACGGGCCCAGCTCAGGAAGGAAGCTAAGAAGGCAGCGGCCCACGTGATCAGCCCCCGCCCTCCTTGGTCCCGTTTGCTCGAGGTGGCGGTGGACTCCTCCACGGCTCCCGCCAGGCCCCAGAAGATAGACCGCCCGCCCAGGGAAGGGGACGGTCACCGTGTGAGTGGCCGCGGCCGCGGGGCGTCTGAGAGCAGGGTGACAAGTTCAAACAGGCAGTGGGGGTTCACAGGTCAGGTGTTCACGGACAGTGGGGGTAAGTTCGTTTCTGAGCGGCTGATGCTCGCCAAGGACGGTGAGGCCTCGCCAGCAGTCAGGGTGGAGACGGGTCACGGCACCGTCTGTTCACAGCGGTCATCTCTTCACTCAAGTTCTCGCTGGCCGGCCCGCTGGTTGGGTCACGGAGAAGCGAAGAGAACCACCCTCTGCCAACGACTCTGTCACCGAGTCCCCCGCGCCCGGAAGGAGGCTGAGAACTTCCCGCGTGCGCCTCATCACCTCACGTCCTCTGGGAACGTTTGGAAAAGTGGGAACACGGTGACGTCGGCAGCCCTGCCTCCCGTCTCAGAGAGAATGACCACGTGCAGAGGTGCCCCAGGAGAAGCAGGGCCCGGGCTTGTACGGCTGAGCCGAGCCCACGCGTGCCTCCCGTCCCGCGTCCGCGTTCAGCCCGCACGCTGACTCCTCGCACAAACTGTCGCCCTTCCTCTCTCCCCGGCACCCCGGAACCGCCTCTTGGTAGGGCCTTTGTGGGCGACGGGCAGCGGGCAAGCAGGCTCCCAGGAAGGCAGGTGAGCCCGCACGGCCGGCCCGCAGGACGGGGCAGCACAGCGGGGGGCTCTGTGCCCACCTTCTGTACTTGGTGGGGTGGGGGGTGGAGGAAACCCAGGAACTGTGGGGAGAGTTGTCTTGTCTTGGAGTCAGGACTTAACTTCGTCTCTCTGTTGTGTTCTCACAAGAGCTCTGCCCACACACGGCACACTCAGAATTCACACACTCCGACTCCCAGAGCCGAGCGGGGCCGCTGCAGGTGGCTTAGGCCCGGTCTCGGGAACTCTCTGCCTCCGGACCAGACGCGTAGCCAGCAACCCAAGGAAAGAATCGAGTGTTCGCTGCACAAAATGCGCACCCGACGGCTTTGAGAACCTCCAGTCCCGTTAGCTCTGCGTTACCCGCCAGCTGATGGCCCACGACACAGAGGACTCGAGAATGGGAGGCGGCCAGGCTGTGGGTTTCGTTGCTCAGAACACAGTCACGGCACGTTCACCAAGACAAAGTCTAAAACCTCTTAGCAAAAGAAGCACTTCAGTTGTAAAATGAAATAAGAACTTAAGCAAGCATTTATTTCTTGGAATAGCTATTAAGTCGGGCTACATCAATAAAGAGAAATGAAGAGAAAAATGCGCTTCAAGTCTTAAAAACCAAACTCACCCTTCTAGCTTTGCTGTGATATTTAATCGCCTTTTTCGTTTCTTCTTTAGCGTGTTCTACATAGTCTGCGGCGTTCAGAACGTTTTTTTCTATGTTGTTGATCATTTCGCCCTAGAAACAAAAAGTTTCAAGCTTAGAGGATATTCTCCCACGACTTGAGCGCGTACCCCCAAAGCCGCCACAGCACCAACGACATCTTCACGTGAACGCAACGTGCACATGACGGACACCGAATGTTTTTCACGCTTACGAGAACACGAGAACATTACAAATGTGCCGACATGATGATCAAAATGTAACTTACACTGTAAAAAGCGTGAACAGGGATGAGAGGGATGGGCCACAACGGAGCACATTCTGAGACATGCTTTCCCACGTGCACTCCTTGTGACGGCGGGCGCAGCCAAGGACAGGCGGCTAACTCGAGGCGAGACCAATCTCTTACTGTTACCACACACACACGAGGGACAATGACGTCCTTTCTAGTGCATAGGAACTTGTGCTGATTTCTTTAAAACATCGGTCTGTGTGACACTAAGTTCGCCGAGTGAAGGGAACCCGTGGCGCGAGGCGGGCGCAGGGAGGTGGCGGGGAGGGGACAGCGTACCTGGCTCTCTGTCCACAGCAGACACAATCTGCAGCAGTGACGGCGCAGCGTTAGGAGAACGACGCATAATTAAGTCACGTGCTCACCAGCTCAAGCTTACTAGCGGTTTTGACTATACACAGAGTTTGAATTAGGCAGGTCAATGTAACGCATCCCTAACCGACTTCTAAAAGCAAACAACGGAACAAAGCTGAGAATATGGCCATTTCTCTACTGGAGCTTCACGCAACATACTTGGCGTGGAGCCATTGTAATTAACGCCGGAAGCACGCTAAAATCTTCCACGATTACAAAAGCAACGCGGTGCCCTTACGGCCTAGCCGCTCCCTTCAGAACACTTCCGGAGAAGCAGCTGGCAGAAACACACACTGCTCGTGTGGCCTCGGCGAGGGCTCCCCCCCGACCAGAAAGGGGGGGCCTGCCCGTGGTTGCTCGTTTCCCCTAGCAATCGCACGGTATCTGAGGTTTTCACGTACTTGATGATAAACGTCTCCGAAAGGTCGGGGACCCACGTGGAGAGTGAGTCCCGCACGCGGATGGGTTTCCTGTCGTCCTCGTACAACCCAGAAAACAAGCCGGCCAGGGCTTAAGCTTCTCCGGGGCCGCTCCTGCCAGAGCACGCCCGAAACCAGCCTGCCAGCGAGTGAGGACAGATCTAGCTAAGAGGTCCGACGTGGACGCTCCCAGGGCACAGGCGTCAGCTGAACCTGACCCCTGAATCCGCAAGCGGCTGCGAGCAGGCCTCACTCGCTGGTGCGACTGCCACGGAAGGCCTGAGGGAGACTCACGGGAGCCAGAACAAACGAATGCACACACCCAACGGGAACACGTCGGCTCGTGGTTTACACCAGATTTCAGGTCTGTTAAGAACTGCCTACGCTGCTTCCATTGTCTCGCGGGGGAACCTTCGCAGCCCCGGGTGGCCCGCCCTCCCGGCCTGCGAACCGGACAAAGAACACCGCGCAGAGAGCGAGGCTTCTATCTGTGGCATGGACTAGGCCCCTCGGGGCCTACTCCTCCAAAGACTTTTAAAACCTCTCTCCCAACTATTGTTCTAATACACGTTCCTTGTAAAATCGTGGAAGTACACGTGTCTTAGAGAAGAAACCTAACATCCCCACAGCTGCACCGTTGTCGTCCGAGTTGGTACATCTCTTTCCTTCTGTGCACACAGTCCTATGGAGCCGAGTTCACGCACGTACACACGCGTGCGTGTGTTACACACGACCGTATCTATACAGATGTGTATAAACACACGTAAGATGGTACAGCTGCCTCTTCACTCAAAACTCCAGCACGATACCTGCACGTCTCACTAAAAATCTCCCTGACGAAAGTCTGCCGCCCGTGGCCACCCGGTCGGTGGGCTGTCGTGTGGACACACGTAATGCGAGTGAGCGAGCCACGGCCTCCCCGTTGCAAGTTTGAGCTGTTTCCAGCATCTGCCTCACGAGAACACTGCACTCAGTTTCCAAATGTGGAGAGCGGATCCGGAGCAATGGCTTTCTCGGGTACCTGGACCCGACACTTCACCTACACCAGGCGTCCGTCCCAGACAAGGGAAAACGTGGGCGTTACCTGGGTCTCAACGAACATGGCCATGTCCGTGAACATCTCGTGTAGCTCCCGGATGCTGGTCTCCAGCTTCATGATGTCCTTGTGACGAGACTCAATTTCATTGAGAGCTTGTCTAGTGATCTGTGAATCTGATATAATCTTGGGGAAACAAAGGCAAGAGAGAAATACTGATGAACTCAGGGCGGCTCGGAAGAGAAAGCACAGGCACGGGAATGCGGCCGCAGCCCCCCAGGCACTCACGTCTGCGGTGAAGACCGAAGGGCTCCCGCTTTCCAGCATTTCTTCCAGCTCCTCGTCGGTCGTGGTTCTTCCAGCTGTGAGATGAACACAGGCCCCGCTCAGAACGAGCCGACACTTACAATGACCGTTCAGGGGTGCCTGGGTGCCCCAGTCGGTTAGGCACTCGACTTTGGCTCAGGTCATGATCTCACGGCTCATGGGTCCGAGCCCCACGTCGGGCTCTGTGCTGACAGCTGGGAGCCTGGAGCCTGCTTCCGATTCTGTCTCCCTCTCTCTCTGCCCCTCCCCTGCTCATGCTCTGTCTCTCTCTCTCAAAGATAAACATTAAAAAAAAATTCAAAATGACTTTTTCAACCAGAAGTTAGCAACTAAACCTGAGTTAACCTTTTTTTAAGTTTATTTATTTGAGCGGGGAGGGGCGGAGACAGAGAGAGAGGGAGAGAGAGAGAGAGAGAGAGAGAGAGAGAGAGAATCCCAAGCAGGCTCCGAGCTGCTAGCATAGAGTTGGACGCGGGGCTTGATCCCACAAACTGTGAGATCATGACCTGAGCCAAAATTAAGAGTCGGGACGCTTAACCGACTGAGCCACTCAAGTGCCCCAGTTAACATTTTCAAGCAACATCGTTCTAGCCTTTCAAATAGCTTTCTTGGGTGAGTGTTAATGATGAGAGAAATTAACATAAGACTAACAAGCAGGAAAAACTGGAAAACTCTCATAAAAAACCTTATAATTGGAATGAATACAAAAATGTAATTTTAGTAGGAATGAGAACTCTAAAAAGGGCGTTGACACGTAATTTTTTGGCACAGTGGCTTTCGTAAAAGTCTAATTCTGGCTTATGGAAAGAGAATACCAACGTATGTTATCAGCATTTATTAAAAGATTGTAAATAAAGACTGAACATTAGAATCAGATGCTTTAATACTTGCTATGTTTTGGTTGTTAGTATGTTTCCTTGAGTTGAACGTATTCGTATTCTCGATGAAATACAGTCACAGGTTTTTGGAAAAACTCGGTTGACAATCGTTACGTTTTACAATTTGTGTCACACGTAAAAAAAGTTAAATGAGGAAACGTCGTGATCACAGTGTTCACGGCAGCGTTATTCACACGGCCACCGCCTGAGCCACAGACACACGGGGTCCACGCACACAGCACAACACAAGTCATCCGGGAAAGAGGGGACATGCCAGCCGCGTCAGTACGGCCGAACCCTGAAAAATCTGCGTCAGGTGAGGGAGGCCAGTCCCAAAAGCCCGTATATTGTACAATTCCGTTTACACGAAGCGTACAAAATGGGCAGGTTTGTGGAGGCTGGTGGCGGTCGAGGGCTCCGGGGAGGAGGCACGGGGAGGACTGATGACGGGGCAGTTTCTTCCAGGGAACGAAGATGTTCCAAACTGGGCTGTGTGGACGTGACAACCACGGACCTGCCCGCTCTGGAAACCGCTTGTGTGGCACGTTCACTGGATCCCAAGAAGGCTGTGGAGATGCCGTTTATTTATGTATTTATGTATTTATTTATTTATTTTTATTAAATTTTTTTTTAACATTTATTTATTTTTTTTTAATTTTTTTTTCTCAACGTTTTTTATTTATTTTTGGGACAGAGACAGACAGAGCATGAACGGTGGAGGGGCAGAGAGAGAGGGAGACACAGAATCCGAAACAGGCTCCGGGCTCTGAGCTGTCAGCACAGAGCCCGACGCGGGGCTCGAACTCACGGACCCGCGAGATCATGACCTGAGCCGAAGTCGGCCGCTTAACCGACCGAGCCACCCGGGCGCCCCAACATTTATTTATTTTTGAGACAGAGAGAGACAGAGAATGAACGGGGGAGGGGCAGAGAGAGAGAGGGAGACACAGAACCGGAAGCAGGCTCCAGGCTCCGAGCCATCAGCCCAGAGCCCGACGCGGGGCTCGAACTCACGGACCGCGAGATCGTGACCTGGCTGAAGTCGGACGCTTAACCGACTGCGCCACCCAGGCGCCCCAACATTTATTTATTTTTGAGACAGAGAGAGACAGAGCATGAACAGGGGAAGGGCAGAGAGAGACGGAGACACAGAATCTGAAACAGTTTCCAGGCTCTGAGCGGTCAGCACAGAGCCCGACGCGGGGCTCGAACTCACGGACCGCGAGATCATGACCTGAGCTGAAGTCGGCCGCTTAACCGACCGAGCCACCCAGGCGCCCCTGTGGAGATGCCATTTAATGAGGTTCATATTCACAGCTGTTCTGGGCTCCCCCACCCCGGGGGGACACCGCACCCGTCGTGAGGCCGTGTCGCGGCCGAGGAGCCCCGGTCTTCTCCAACAGGGAGCGGACAGCGAGCACACCGGACTGACCTTCCTACGGTCAGCAAACTGCCTTCTGCCCGGCGGCAGCCAAGCTCCATCGTCCAAGGGCGACGGCCGCACAGACGTCCTTGAAAGACCGTCTGGAGCCAAGGGCAGTCAGTGTGAGGCCCACAGAGAACCGTCTCCCAAGGTGGGGCAGGGGGGCTGGGGGCAACGGAGAGACACTGAGCAACTGATGGCTGGACGTTTCCCAAGTCTGATTAATACCCTAGGAGCAATGCCAGTTAGAACGCAGTGCGAGGCCGCCTGGGGGGCTCCGTTTTTAAGCGTCCGACTCTTGATTTCGGCTCAAGTCATGATCTCAGGGTTCGTGAGTTCGAGCCCCGCGTCGGGCTCTGTGCTCCCAGCGCGGAGTCTGCTTGGGATCCTCTCCCTCCCTCTCCGGCCCCTCCCTCTCCCTTGCTCGCATGTGCACGCACGCTCTCTGTCAAAAATAAAATAAATAAACATTTTTAAAACCAGAAAGTAATCTAAAGTCCACTCAGCAAGGATTTTCTGAGGGACGTAAAGAAAACGTTTCGGTGACTCAATGAACAGGCAGCCCTGGAAAGGCTTGAGGCTTTGCAACATTGACAAAACCAGAGATGAACTACTGTTTTGAAGCCACAGGACTTAAGAAAAGGACCTTTGAATCGAACCGCGTTTTCGTCCACTCACTGATCTCCAGCTGGCGCTGTATGCGTCCTTTGCTCCGCTCCCGAAACAGAGTCTGGGCCTCGTTGTACTCCGTCATGACCTCCACGAATTTCCGAGACAGCACGGAATGCTATTACCACGGAAACACGAAATTAATACACAACGCTCACTTCTTCTGTAGCAAGTGAGGCACAGAAACCACAACGGTCGCACCTGCCCTTCAACTGGACCCGAACGGGTGGCAGCCAGCTCCGGACGGAGTCCGTCCCGGGACGTCACGCGCGTCACCCGGCTTGACTCTCACAACACCCCCCGGCTCACAGATGGGACACCTCCCGCTGAGCGGACGTGGCCTGGCACCCACACAGCCAGGCAGAAGCGAGCAGCCTGGACCCCGGTGTGGGCACCACAGACCCCTCACCCCCCAAGCCCGCAGGGTTCGGGAAATTCGGACGACGCGGGCCCGCAGCGTGGAATCTTTTCTTCATAATAAGGAGGTCTCCTAAAGACACCACGACCTTTTACACGGAGATGCTGTACGGATTCATGTGACGTAAAGACAAACTATTCTGAATCTGAAAGGGAGACAAGAGAGGCCTGTGCTCACTAGACCGACGACCAAACCTGGGTTCGTCGTATCCGGAGATCCACTGAGGTGCGGTCCCCACTCTCATCCTGATCAAAACTCTGCTCGATAGCTGGAAATGAACAGGAAAAGAGTCACCTTTTAAACTAAACAATGGATGTTTCTCAAGCCAAACCTCAAACTACTTTTCTTTCTTATCTTTCCGATTCCTCATAAATGTATGCATCTTGGCAACAATCATCCATTGTTGATAATCTCACAAAACAAAACCAGGTGTTATATCTTAACATTTCAAAGAAAAACAAAAGACAAAACAAAACGCCCGACTCTCACTGGGTTTGGAGAAGTCAACTATCAACCGACAGGAAAGAGAGAGGAACCTGGGTGACATCGGCTTTAAAACCCTGAAGCGTAGCAAATTCTGATGCACGAATGCCCTGGTTTCTCCAACCAAAAGAAAACTTCCAGGGGAAGATGCAAAGAGAATCTGAGTCTTAAAAACTTGGGGCGCGTGGGTGGCTCAGTCGGTTGAGCGTCCGACTTCAGCTCAGGTCATGATCTCGTGGCTCGTGGGTTTGGGTCCCGTGTCGGGCTCTGTGCTGACAGCTCGGAGCCTGGAGCCTGCTTCGGATTCTGTGTCTCCCTCTCTCTCTGTCCCTCCCTCGCTTGTCTCTGTCTCTCTCTGTCTCTCAAAAATGAATAAATGTAAAAAAAAAAAAAATTTTTAAACTTGAAGTGACACGTCACCAATCACAGGGTAGGGTCCTTATTGGGAACCCAATTCAAACACACTGTGAAAAGAAATTCAAAGATCACTGGGACGCGTGCATTCCCATGGGGTATTTCGTGACCAATAACCACAATGATCTGACCTAGATATAATCACGGCACTGTGGTCGTACTTTTGGGCGAAAATCCTTCTGTTTTCGAGTACCCTGGAATCCACACTGATGAAACCACCGTCTGGACGGGCTTCGAGCCACCTGGCAGGTGGGAGCCCCTGAGCCCCTGCATGGCGCACAGATGAAGGGTGTGAACGGTGGCAGCTGGCGGTCCCCCCCCCCCACCAGCTCCCACCTGTCTGAAATGTCCCCAAAACAGTTTTTTCCCATCTGCAGAGATTTCCTGGATGTGAATGCTCTTTTGTAACAATTAAATACAATGTGTCTTTCCAGCAGGCCCCTCCCAAAAACCACCTGTTAGAGCTGAACCTCCAGCTCCACAGAGGCTAAACCCCGCGCACTTAGCGTTCAACAGAACCTAAACGTAAAGGATTGAAGAAGAACCCGTGATTCGTGGGAAGGACTGTTCGCCTTCTCACGTATCTGCAATTTGGCCACAAGCGTCCTACAGACACGCCTCTGTAAGAGGTCAACCCTTTATCAGCAAATGCTTGACCTTGTTGAATATTTGTGCTTCTGTCCCCAATATGCCAATTAACAACCATTAGCTTTAGCCCCTGGTCCTCTGTCCTCCCAGCCTCCCAGCCGGCAGTTAAAGAATTCTCGACTCATGAATCATTTACAGACTTCCTGTTCCAGATACACACAAATAGTTTAAAGTGCCCATCATGTGGACGTTTAGAAATGTGGAAGAACAGAAAATGATAAAGGAAATAAAGACGAGCCACGTGCCGCCATGAAGGGTCAAACGCAGCCAAAGCCTTAAACTCACACTTCAACTTGGCTCGGATTTTACTGGCAGTTTTCTTGATTTCTTTGTTCAGATCCTCAAGGTCTTCCTTTGTTTCTTAAAAAAAAAAAAAAAAAAAAGGTATCTGAGCTATAATATCCAACAGCAATAATGCCCAATAAACGTATAAATGGAACAACATCCTTGGCAAATACTCAAGTGTTTTTATTTCTTAAGAAAAAGTATCCATCTTGCCAGTGGTTCACCAAGACCAAGGGACCCCACTGGCAGGCGGAGCTTGGTAGAAATGCACATTCCTGGGCCCCGCCCCAGACCTCTGGGTGCCGTTCTGCCACCAGCAACGGGACCTGACAAGCCCCCAGGTGACTGTGATGTGCACCTATACTTGGCTGGTTTGCAGCCATTAATTTGGTGGAACAGGTCACTGGATCCGTCGCTAACACCTAGACCTAAGAAAGAAAAGCAGAAATTAACCAAATCCCGGAAAAACAATTCTCCCGTGCGTCTGATTTCTCTTGTGCTCTCCTCTACCCAAGCAAGGCGAGCCCCTCAGGGGAGTGCTGGTGGCCACACTGTGTCCGGGCTGGCAGAGCGAGGGCCCAAGTCTACAGGCAAACGCACACCGGGCAGGATGTATGCAGGGGTGTGGCCCCGCTGAGGACGGGGCACAGCTATGAACGGGGAGGGGGGTGGGGGGGACGGAGCTGCGGTGGATCAGTGCAGGCAGAGCCCCGCTGGCACTCCCCGGGAGCACTCCCCTCACTGGATAGGAAAGCCCCTGGGCTGTTCCAGGAGGGGGAGACCCCGGGCTCCCTGCTCACACAGGCAGGCGGGGGCCCAGGCGTAAGTGAGAGACGAGAAAGGGGCATTGCCAGCCACAGCAGCGGGCCGCGAGGCTGTCCTTGGCAAAGGTGCCATTTCAAACCACTGAGAAATGACTCTCAGTGCTCTGAGAAAGGTGCTCTCAACACCCCTGCTGGGAACTGTCCGGAAAACTGGACGAAACGTGCGTTTAATCTGCTTAAAGACACCATAAAGCTACACGGGCAGGGAAGAAGACCCGGGAGAAGGACACCCAGGGAGGGAGCCAGCTGCTGGAGTGGCTGTAAGCTGGTGGCCACGGAAGAGGGGCCCTCGCAGACCAGATCCAGGACCGCAGCTGCTCCCCCAACCCCTGCCACCTGTCAGCAACGTTTACAAATCATCTTTTAAAAAGCAAAATACTGAGGCGCCTGGGTGGCTCAGTCGGTTGAGTGTCCGATCTTGGTTTCAGCTCAGGTCATGGTCTCACGGCTTCCTTGTGGGTTCGAGCCCCGCCTTGGGCTCTGTGCTGACAGCATGGAGCCTGCTTGGGATTCTGTCTCTCCCTCTCTCTTTGCCCCTCCCCCACTTGCTTTGTCCCTGTCTCTCTCGCAATAAGTAAATAGACTTGTTTTTGTTTTGTTTTTAAAGATGAAGGGTGGTAATTTTTTTAATGTTTATTTTTGAAAGAGAGAGAGAGAGAGAGACAGAGCACCAGCAGGGGAGGGGAAGAGAGAGAAGGAGACACAGAATCCAAAGCAGTCTCCAGGCTCCGAGCTGTCAGCACAGAGCCCAACGCGGGGCTCGAACCGATGAACCGCGAGATCATGACCCGAGCCCAAGTCAGACATCTAACTGACTGAGCCACCCAGGTGCCCCAGTAAATGAACTTTAAAAAATAAGAAGAAAATACTCTCCTAGGATTGGAATTAATGCTACTAGCTTTTACGTACAAAGCCCAGGACTCCACCAAAAATAACCAGGCAAACAAAGAACAGCAGACGAGCTGCAAAGACCCACAGGGCGCCTGTTAGTGGATCATCAGACACAGACTTCTGACATCATTATCCTCGAAGGGGTAAAACACAAAATTAAGAACTTTGTCAGAAAACCGGACGGTGCACAAAGGAACCAGGTGACGTTGCGGGACCAAAACTTCTCTCGCCCAGAAATAACTCAACGGGCAAAGAGAGGTCCGCAGATGACTCAGAAACACAACTTCCAAGTAAAACGAGGAGACGGTGTCTCTGGGAAATAGAGAGTGGAGGGCAGGAGACGCTGCAAGTACAATGAAAAGGTTTAACTACACAGATTTCAAGTCTCCCAAAGAGAGAGGATAGGAAATTGGGCAGAGACGGTTCACGGAGAGAAAGTGGCTGAAGTGGCCAGAGGCGTGGGCTGAAAGATCCAAGAGGCCTTGGGGAAAGCAGGCAAACAGAAAGAAAACCACATCCAGAAACGTGAGCACAAAATTGCTATAGCAAAGACCAAAACCCAAGTATCTTAAAAGCTACAATTCGACAGGTGACTTTAAAAAACACAAAAACACAAAAACAAAAAACAAACAAACAAAAAGGCACTGGAAAGATAACTTCAAGATCTTCAAGATGGTCAAAGAAAATTACTTCCCAACAGACTCCTACACTCAGTGAAAACATCCTCCAAGAACAAGATTACAGATGGAAAATTTCAGACAAATGCATATTCCCAACTAAAAGCAGTGATAATGTTTTGATTTTTTTTTTTTAATTTGAGAGAGAGAGAAGGAGAGAGGGAGAGAGGCAGAGAGGGAGTTCACAAGCAGGGAAGAGGAGCGGGGGTGGGTGAGAGTGGGGAGAGGGAATCTCAAGCAGGCTCCACAGTCAGTGCAGAGCCTGAAGCAGGACTCGGTCCCAAAACCCTGGGCACAACCTGAGCCAAAATCAAAAGTCAGACGCGTAACACACTGAGCCACCCAGGCGCCCCAACAGTGTTTGTTAGAAAGAAACAGTCTCAGATGGAAGGTGTGAGGCCCAGGGATAAAGAAGGAGCAGCTGTGTGGGTGGTAGGTTAGTTGTACAAAACAAGGTAAGATACAAATAGTTACATTACTTGTATCTATTATATACACACGTCAATATGTGCATCTGGGCAAAGATGGGGTTAAAGTTTCCTAAGGCCCATGTGTTACCGGAAGAAACAAAAGTACAGATTTACATTAGATCTTAAATCAAGAATATACACTATGGGGGCACCCGGGTGGCTCGGTCGGTTAAGCGTCCGACTTAATTTCGGCTCGGGTCGTGATCTCAGGGTCCCTGAGACTGAGCCCCGCATCGGGCTCTGTGCTGAAAGTTTGGAGCCTGATTGGATTCTCTGACACTTTCTCTCTCTCTCTGCCCCTACCCCACTCAGACATGCTCTGACTCTCAAAATAAATAAACGGTAAAAAAAAAAAAAAAAAAAAAAAAGAATACACACTGTCATCTAGGGGACGACCACAAAGCGACAGGACGTAGTTCATATAAACAGACTAACAGTGCAGGGGATAAAATTCTTAAAAACCAATCCAAGAGAAAGCATGAAAAGAGAGAAAAGGTACCAAAGAAGCAAGAATGTCCGCCCCAATGGCACATCACGAATTCTGGCAAACAGACTAAAAGCACTTAGAGACAAAAAACGATCAGACTGGAAAGAAGACAAAGCCCGGCCACGTTTTATTTTACGGATAAGAGCCCAGAGAGAGCTGTCAGCTACTAGGGCGTAGGAGACCGACGGGAAAGCCGTGTGATAGGTCCACCTCGCACACCGATCAGGGACACGGAGGGAGGGGGGGATGGGGGGGGGAGGGGCGCGGTGGGGGCTGCGCGCTCAGGCAGGGCGGACGGGAGCGCAGAGCCTGTCAGCGGGGACGAAGGCCCAACGCGCTGCGACGCTTCGCGGTTCTGACGGCATCCGTGCCCGTGTCCTCCGCGCGTGAGTCTGGACTGGGCCCTGGAAGGAGGGGACAGGGGGCTATAAAGGGTGTCCCCGGACAGTCCCTGAGATGGGAAGCAGGGACTGCACGTCGGATCCCGGTGCGTTATCAACGTCGACTTTTCTGCCTTAGATGGTTACGGTGTCGGCGCACAGAGCATATCCCGCGGAGACACACACAGGAGCACGGCTCTGACACGAGTCGGCAGAACTGACGACAACACACACACCACACGTGTCACACGTGTCGGCAAACACCGCGTGTGCTCATCCAGGCACGGAAAGCACACGCATGGCCACACGCCCGGAGATGCGGACGACGGGCGAACCTAGGGGAAGGGATCGGGGTGTTCTCTGTACTGTCCTGGCAACTTTCCCACGGACTTGAAGATTTTCTCGCTAAAAACCCGAAAAGCATGTTGACCGACACCCGTCCTCCATCCAGCAGCTGCAGGCCCAGGAACCGGGCGCCCGTCTGCAGTCTGGCGCCACCTGGTGGCCACCGTGCTCAGCACCGCTCGGCCCAGAGGCTGGGGGGCTGGGCCGCAGCGGCTCGGGGACCCCCACCCCCCTGTCCACAGCGTGGTACCCCGCCCAGGACAAAGGGCTGGGAGGCCGGCAGCCCCCTGCCGCCTGCCTCACCCTGGGCTCCTCACCGCAGGGCCCCGTCGTGCAGGAGAAGGGTGACTACGAAAGCACTTGCACGTGGTTTCCCACGACTCGGTTCACACGTTGTCACGAAACGTACAAAAGAAAGAAGCAATCGTCTTACTTAGGGCCCAAAAGGGACTACTGTGAGCACTGAGGGTTCCGCATTTACTGCAACGGCAGCTTCATCTGCTACTTCTTGGCAGCAGAAGTTTTTCAGAGGTAAATCACTCACAAGGAAAAAAATACGCTAACATTTATCCAAATTCAGTTCTCCCAAAAATTAAATAAGAGGTTAACAGGCGTCACATAAAAATTTCTGTGGGCCTCACACCGGTCAGAGTGGCTAAAATGAACAACTCAGGAAACAACAGATGCTAGAGAGGATGTGGAGAAATGGGAACCCTCTCGCAGTGTTGGTGGGAATGCAAATTGGTGCAGCCACTCTGGAAAACAGTGTGGAGGTTCCTCAAAAAATTAAAAATAGACCTACCCTATGACCCATGATAGCACTGCTAGAAATTTACCCAAGGGATACGGGAGTGCTGAAGCATAGGGGCACTTGTACCCCAATGTTTATAGCAGCACTCTCAACAATAGCCAAAGTATGGAAAGAGCCCAAATATGCATCAACTGATGAATGGATAAAGAAGATGTGGTTTATATACACAACGGAATACTACACGGCAATAAGAATGAAATATGGCCTTTTGTAGCGACGTGGATGGAACTGGAGGGTATTATGCTAAGTGAAATAAGTCAGCCAGAGAAAGACAGATGCCATATGTTTTCACGCATATGTGGATCTTGAGAAACTGAACAGAAGACCATGGGGGAGGGGAAGGGGAAAAAAAAACAGACACAGAGAGGAAAGGAGGCAAACCATAAGAGACTCTTGGATGCTGAGAACAAACTGAGAGTGGATGGAGGGATGGGGGAGAGGGGAAAGCGGGTGATGGGCACTGAGAAGAGCACCTGTTGGGATGAGCACTGGGTGTTGTATGTAAGTCAATTTGACAATAAATTATATTCATTCAACAAAGAATAAAATACAGTAATTACAAAAAAAAAACCAAACAGACTAAGGGCAAACAGACTAAGCAAAGTTGACACAGGTTTCCTTATTGCAGGACTGCTCAGGGCCTTTATTGCTCGGAGTACACTGTAACTTCTCTAGAGGGATTATGGCACAATGAGGCTCCCAAAGCACTTAGTGACATAGGCCAGCCGATGAGATTCGTGCCCCACAACACACTTTGGGAAACAGTCTTCTAAATAGTAAGATAAGGCATCTACAGAGGGTCAGAGCATCGTTTTATAAGACATGCAAAATCTTAAAATTAAAAACGTGGGTTTTTTATTCAATTTAAGATTTTTATTTTTTCAACGTAAGACTACATCAAGTAATCTAGCAAAAAGTTGCTCTCAACTCTCCTCTCTACTTGAGAGTAAGAGCGCCCCCTTACCACTTACACTCAAGCCCACACCGGAGGTCACCGAAAGAAGTCAACAATAGAAAGCACAAGAGGAAGGGAGAACATGTCATTATTCACAGAGGACACGACTGGGTGCGGAGACAGTCCAACGCAATCTACACGGAAATTAACAGCATTAGAAAGTAATCAGGCAGGACAATGGGTACCAGGTCAACACGTGGAAACGAACAGAAAATAAAATTTGCAGCAGACGCTACTTACGTGAACACCGATACCCAAAGCACCTGGTAATAAATACAGTGCAGGATGCGTGAGACGTCTGCAGCAAGCCCTGCAGACCACGACCCAGAGTAACTGGTCTAAATGGAAGATCTAAATGGTGGCGGGACCGACCGTTTTCATGGATTGAAGGGTTCCTACAGTAAAGACACCATTTCTGAAATCCCCACGTGACCGGTGGACTCCAATCTGCAGCCTCTGGCTTGTCCAGAGCCATCTCACCCCTAAAGTTTCCAAAACTTACCTCTCCAGGTCGAGGCAACACTCCCTTATGACTACCAAGGCCCCGACTTTGGGCTAATCTAAAACCGTTTCTCACATGCTGTCCTTAGCAGACACCCAGGACAGCACATGGCGTGCAAAAGCCTTTCTTCTTCAAGCCACCTGTAAACCTGCCCTAACAAATGCTGTTTTCCTAATCAATCTCTTTTTTTTTTTTTAATGTTTTATTTAGTTTTGAGACAGAGAGAGACAGAGCATGAGCAGAGAGAGAAGGAGACACAGAATCCGGAGCAGGATCCAGGCTCCTGAAACGAAGTCGGACGCTTAACCGACTGAGCCCCCCAGGAGCCCCCTAATCAATCTCTTGTTAACTTTCGTCTCAACACAAAATCCCGCCACTCCTGTTTAACTAGGGACGCAGAAAGTACGAATCTGAGGTCCCATCACTGATACGGCCCCGCAGCTCGGCAAAGCCCCTCCTGCGTATTCTTCTGGACAGGACACAGCGGTGGTCGTACAAAGCCACCACTGCGTCAGGACGGGGTGTGGCCTGCTCGGTTCCAGTGTGTTTACGAGCTCCCAGCCTGACCTCCGGCAGGTGCCGCCAGGGCCCAGGCCTGTTTCGAAGGCAGCAAGAAAGAGGCACAGAGACAGACACACAGACAGACGCACTTCTTTTCAAAGCCAGCAACTTACTTCCTTCTGGGTTTGGTGCAGAAAGAATGATGCTGTGGTTTTTCTTTACTTCTTCAACATATTGAGCTATTTTAGCTATACTGGTCCTGATCTCCTCAACCTAGGACAGACAGAAAGTCATCATTATTGCGCACATCCGAATCTGCTGCCACCTGCCGTTCCCGAAAAGGGAAGGATAAAGGAGGGAAGTGAATGAGTAATCACCACATAAAGAAATAACAGCCTTTTACCATTCTCACACTGGGAATTACTTACTTTGAAGACAAAGAAAAACGTACTGTGTGAAGGTCCATACTGCCGTGGCTAAGGCGGTGTCAACGCTCAGCAACAAAACCCACTAGGTTGTACAAACCTTTACAGTCAAGACCCACGTGTTGCCGCAGATGACGTCACCGGGAAGCACGAGGCCGCCTGCAGCTCTTTGTGCAGTCAGCCGGGAACAGGGCAGGGCGCCTGGGGGCTCAGGTGGTTCAGAGACCGACTTCAGCTCAGGTCACGGTCTCGAGGTTCATGAGTCTGAGCCCCGCGTCGGGCTCTGTGCTGACAGCTCAGAGCCTGGAGCCTGCTTCGGAGTCTGTGTCTCCCTCTGTCTCTGCCCCGCCCCTGCTCACGCTCTCTCTCTCAAAAATAAACATTAAAAATCTTCAAAAAAAAAAAAAAAGGGCATGCCAGCAGTAATACCCATGTGGGGAGGTGTTTACCGTAGACGAGGCCAAGGCTTCCTAGTCATTGTTTTTACCCAATGATCTACACTATTGAACACTTGTTTCAAACCGTAATGTACTCGTCAGCAAGGTTCATCCAAACAGATCCATGTATCTAGAATTACCAGACTGGGGACACAGCTTAAGTGCTGATTGGTCCTTCTTAAAACAATCATTACAAAATCCTTCCACGTTGTGGTAGATGTCCACATCCTAGTCCGGTGAGTGCTCCCACATAGGGCAAGAGGACTTCGCAGATGGGGCTGAGTCCTGACACGGGAAAACTACCCTGGTTACCTGAGTTGCTCTGAAGTAATCACAAGTGTCCTTACAAAAAGGGGACGAGAGGGTTAGATTTAGAAGCCGGGGGTGAGAAAACAGAAGCGGAGGCTGGAGCCATGTGCCTTCAGCGCCAGTCGCTGGAAAGGCCAGGGAATGGCTGCTTCCGTGGCGCGTCCACAAGGAGCCAGCCGTGCCGGCACGCGGGTGTGAGCGCTGCACACTCACTTCAGACTCCTGACGTCTGGACCGGGAGAGAGCGGAAGCGTGTCGGTCAAGCCGCTGGGGCGGTGGCGATTTGTGAGAGCGGTGGTCGGAGACTAACTGCACGCACGTACTCGCGAGGGGAGGAGGGGAAAAGACAAGTATCTTAGGATCACCATGAACGTGGTCTTGACCGCCTGGACTCCTTGAAAGGGTCTTGGCCCCCGGGACCCCGGTCCGAACTCCGAAGCACACTTTGAAAATGCACGTGCCGGAGGGGTGTGGAACACAGAATCCCGCCCTCCCCGAAGGGTGAAGTGCTACTCCGTCGGGCCGGGGGCTACCCCCACCGACGCAACTCCTGTAGGACCGTGTATACTTCTCACACTCACAGCTTAAGTTTACTGACCGTGTAAAAATGACACACCAACTAAAAACCGATTCCCTTACACGTTTGCTATTTCAACACCAGCAGGGACACTCTGGCCTCGGTGCACGGGCTCCTGTCTCAGCCGAAGCAAACGCACCAGGGCACAACCGTCACCCGAGGCCAAGGCACCGCCTGCACACCTGCGGAGTCTGCGTTCACACCCCCTGGTGCCCAGGGCCTCGGGGCCGACGCGACGCGGGGACTGTCGCTCCCACACGGTGCAGGTGCCAGCGGGCAGGGTGGTCTGACAGCTCCCCCTGACACCACACAGAGTCTCTTTCTGTCCCTTACGAGTCATCGTCACCAGGGGGACCTTTCCTGGCCACCCGAAGAACACTCTCCAGAGTCCTTTACTAAACACTGGCCACGTGCAAAATTCTATCTTTTACAGCATTCCACGTGATATTTAAGATACAAAGGCCATTTTCAAAAAACCAGTTTGTATTAACAACATCACCTGTTGTCTAACTAAGAAATCCTTCCACGAGACTTAACTGTAAATACGACGACTCTCTAACCAGTGAAAACTTGAACTTCGGTTGAACCCCAATGCTGCCAAGCCTCCCAGCGGGAGTCCCGTTCCCACGCCTCTGGGGCACCTACAGCCGACACGGACCCGGACCCGTGTGGTGACCAGAAACACGGGGAGTGGCATTCAATGACCTACTGTACACAATTCTTCCACCGGAGGTGACAACACCATTTAATGCCAGGTGGGTCTTGACAATAAATACATTTTTACAAAGAATGGAATTCTGGAAGAGTTAAGCATCCAGATAAAGGGGGTAAAAATAGAAAAATAATTTCACAAAGTGGGTAGGTAAGCTCAAGACAATTAAAAACAATCTCATTTCCAAAGTGAAACAAGGAAATTCAGTATCTTAACTTCTTTGGGCCTTAAAGTAAGTCCCTGTATCAAATAACTTAATTTCATATTTTTCCACTAGATAAGATTAGGAACTAATATAATAAATACGTAAACCCAGTGACTAGGCTTATACTAGATATTCAGTGAATTCTGATAACTGATAACTTTTAATATGTTTTTATTAACATATTACTTTTTTTTCAAATCTGCACACTGATAGGCCAGTTTAGACTGTCCCTAGATTTAAGAGTCCATTGAAACTTGGGGCGCCCGGGTGGCTCAGTCGGTTGACCATCCGACTTTGGCTCAGGTCATGATCTCACAGTTCGTGAGTTCGAGCCCCCCGTCGGGCTCTGTACTGACACCTCAGAGCCTGGAGCCTGCTTCGGATTCTGTGTCTCCCTCTCTCTCTCCCCCTTCCCTGCTCACGCCCTGTCTCTGTCTCTCAAAAATAAACATAAACAATTTTAAGAGTCCACTGAAACTATTAGACTAGATTCAGTGTAACCAAAATAAACCCTGCAAATGAAGTTTTTATCATTCAAAAAAGATAACGCACACGTTTCTTCATGTTTAACAAAGTCAAATTATTTGTTCTGTGACTCAGTTTCAAAAATTTGAATTCACGCAAAATTTGGTCAACTATTACTTAGGTTTAAGCCTTTACGCACGGGATACCCCAACAGCAGCCCTGGGGTGCTAAGAGGGAGGGGGAAGGCCTTGCGGCCAGCCCGGGACAGGGGACGCGGTACAAGGTCAGATCCAAGGGACGTGGCTCCAGGGTGGACACCTCAGGGAAACGCCAGGCTGATGGGTGACAGAGTGGCTTTCCCACAGTGATATACCTGCTTACGTCTAAGACTTTCCAGCAGAGGAATTTAAGATTCGTTCAGTGGTTTTAGAAAAGACACAGTATGAGCTCTTTGATGCCCGAGGTCACCGTGTGGGGACCCTGTGGAGGAAAAGGACGAGGAGTGTCGTCGCGTGCGTGCTGGGCACTCCTGACCCGGCGCCATCGGCAGAGGGCACCACCGCCACCACGACTCCCTCTGGAAAGGATCGGGTGGCCCTTCGCTTGGCGACCACTGCTCCCAGGGTGAGACTCTGAGGGTGGCAGGGTCTGGGAGGAGCCTGTCCCGGGAGGGGTGCTCTCTACCCACCACATCAGCATCACGTCAGGAGAGGAAGCCCCGGCCAGGCGCCACCCAGCCCTGGGACGCCAAGCTCCTCCTGGGAGGGGACCGGGGTCAAACCAGCACTGCCCCGTCCCCTCCCCAAGTGCACTTCCCAGAACAATGGCTCCACACCACCAAGTATTTTAAGGGCACTAAAAATTCTAGAGAACTTGAATGTAATTCACACAGCAACTCTTCGTAATATTACTTTTAGTATTATTTCAAATAAGACAAACACTCAGGTATGTTAACTGTGTTTGGAGACAGTCTGGCTGGGCTTCCTTCAGTGGCTCTTACCTGATGGAAGAAATCATCCATGAAATGGTCCTTTTCAACGACAACACTTGTGTCCCCATCATCATTCTTTCTGCACTAAAACGGAAGATATAAAAAGGAGAATTCAGATCTCAGAAACGTCTATGTGGCCACAAACGGTGAACTGAGAGAGAGGAGCATGAACCGTAACAGGCCGGCACTGTCCGCGACAACCGTCCACGACGACATCGCTTGTCCACGGAAGAGACCACGGCAGGGGGAGGGGCGGGGGCCCCGGAGGTGGCGTGGCTGCTTCCTGGAAACAATGGCCGGACTTCTCAGAACTCAGCAACGCGGACCCGTTCGTTGGCCCACGTAAGCCAACATGACACAGCAAGTTTTATCTCCGAGCAGCAAAGCCCTTACACTGCATATTTTCTACGAAGATTAAGAACACGGACACTGCCGGTTAACTTTTCTAAAGCACGTACCTTTCAAGCACCTTGCACTCGTCTCAGCTGGCATCCCCCGTGTTCCTCTGAACAACCCCCAGTGGCGCCCACGAATAATAATCGCTTCTAATGAGGAAACCCTTAGCACAGAAGACCCGGGGAGCGACACAGAGGAGAGAGGCGGCTGTCCCGACCGCCAGGAGGAGCCCCAGCGAGGCTGTACCGGCAGTCAGGTTCTGGACGTTTAAATCCCATCAAAGAACATTCCAGGGCACTTCTCAAACTCCAGTTGCATCAGAATCTCCAGAAGCCTGGGTCTCTGACTCAGGTCAGAGTGGGGCATTCTAGAACATGCTAGAACACTCCAGAACGCTGAACGCTGTTGCATTCTGACACATTCCAGTGCGTGAAGAACCATTTTCCAGGGAGGGAGGCAAGACACGTGGTGCCAGTGGGAGCCCGAGCCACAGCGGGGCTGTGGGAAGCAGCACGGGGTGGGGGGAGGGCGCTCACCGGGCGGCGCCCTGCAGACAGGCGTGGGCTCACTCAACCCTGACTCCGGCTGGGGCCCCCAGCCGTGTCCCGAGTGGGACACAGCCACCACCCTGCTCTCACACGACACCAGTTGTTGAGAAAGACGCCCGGGGTGACCGCGCTGAGAGTGTTGTGTTTGTGCCGCGTTAACAGGACAAGAACTACGGATTGAGCTGTGTCCCCAGAAACACAGACGTTGAAGGCCCGGCCCCAGGGCCTCAGCACGTGAACCATATTGGGAACAGGGGTCCGCGTGGGGTAATTAGTTGCCACGAGGTCATGCTGCGGCAGGGTGGGCCCTTCACCCCACGTGACTCGTGTCCGTGTGAGGAAAAACGACAGCCACCCGAGGGAGACGGCCGTGTGACCAGGGTGTGCCCGAGGACGAGCAGCCCCACCAGCAGCTGCGAGGGCAAGGGGGAGCCCCGGGTGCCCAGGGAGCACGGCCGCCACGCCTCCACCTGCCACCTGTGGCCCCCAGAGCTGGGAGAAGCCAGCTCTAACCAACCGTGCTCAGCGAGCAACTCGACTCCCCATTACTGTCAGCAGGACTGTTCTGGCCTGCTCACCGGCAGGCCCTGAGCCTGTGACCCGTGTGACCCGAGGGCCTTGGTGTCACAGGGGCGCGTAAACCCACAAAGGCTTCAGAATCCCAGCCGGTCGCGGTTGTGAGCAAAGCTGCACTTCCAGCGGCCATCAGCCGGCAAGCCGCCGAAAGGAACGTTCGGGGAGCCACAGACAGCTCTCACTCCTCCGGGCCCCTCCCCTCCTGAGGGAGAGGCAGGCTGCCAGCGGGACGGAGGGCAGGTGCACCGGGGGCTGCGGGAGGCACCCACGGCCCGCGTCAGCACGTCACGTCACACACCGGAGCACAGACCGCGTGGCTCAGGGACTCGGGCCCGAGTCCTCAGAAGCCACAGGGCCGCTCTGCGGATTCGGGTCTGTCTGACTCCACAGAGCTGGCCACCGACAATCCCACCGTGCTGACCCTTTACCTCCAGCTTGCGGCACCCGGGCAACGGGCCCGTCCCGCCAGGAAGGGGTCAAGGCACTGAGGGCAGAGGGACTGCCCCGTCGATTTGGTTCCAGACACCCTTGCTCTTAAAAATTCACCATCCAGGGGGCCTGGGGGGCTCGTTCGGTTCAGCGTCTGACTCTGGGTCTCAGCTCAGGTCACGATCTCACGGTTCGTGGGATGCAGCCCATGTCGGGCTCTGCACTGAGTGTGGAGCCTGCTTGGGGTTCTCTCTCTCTCCCTCTGCCCCTCCCCCGCTCTCAAAATAAAATGAATAAGTTAAAAACAAATCTCACCATCCACCCCTCAGAGGAGGGGGGCTTCCCTCCCGGCCGCCACGCCAGACAAAGCCCGGCCACCAGGCTCTCTTCCCGACTCCCTGCGACAGCCTCACCCCTTGCCTTTGAGAAAGTGTATTCCATACCCCACTCCTCTGGACTTGGCCCTGTGTCTCTCTACTCCCTGGTGACTATTTGTCTCATTGTCTTGCCTTCTCAGCTGTGGGGTCTCAAAAGGGACCGGCTGTCTTGTCCGGCTCGAGGCCAGGAACATCGGCGCGAAATAGCATCACCTAAGTAGCTGGCCTGCGAGGACCGTCACGAACTTGATTTAGGAGTTGCAGCTGGCTGTTCCACCCGTGGTGCCGAGTACAGGCGGGTGCGAAACACCTCTACCTGCCCCCACGTCACTCTCACAGGGCCGCTCACATCTCACTGCTCTGAGAGCAATTCTAGACTCACAGATGCCCGGATTCCGCTTTGCTTTTTGTTATGAAAACCGCAAACACACACAAAAGCATAAGGAAACCTACCGTGAGCCCTCGATGTGCCCATCACACGGCTCGGCGGCCATCCACCCGCAGCCGTCTTGCTTCACCTGTGCGCCTCCCCCCTCCCCACCCCGAGGTACTTGGCCATCCCGAGGCGAATCCCACGCAGAAGACGCCACCGTGTGTTCCATTCTGCAGAAAACTCGAGGGAACTTTCACCTCCCACGGGGCAGAGATACCGCTATGCACCTCGGCGCTCAGGGAGAGGCTTCCAGCCTGACGCCCGAGGAAGGCGCATCTCACCGCCACCTGTCCACGCTGCGCGCTGAGCACACCCCACGCGGCAGTGCACGGGCCACCGCGAGGCACCCCGCGCACCTGCGTGCTCTTCATTCCCGGCCACCCCTGCGGGCGGGGGACCCGTCTCCACCTGCAGCCCTCGAGGGAGCCAGAGGACCAGGAACGCGTTCTCCGTCCTCTTCCTTTAGCCTCGTTTTGAACCCTTTACTTCTATTTCTAACTTCTAACTAGAGTTCTCAAAACTCGCGGTAAGAGGACACAGGCTGCCTAATGCCGTCTTAGCAGTTCCATTCGTAAAAAAGAACAAAGAAAGTGACAACCGAAACACTGCTGTTTCATTAAAGCGGCATCACGGCCCCATCTGCACGCGCCCGCGTTCATCCCTCCAGTTGGGCGGTGAACGGACCGCGTACGAGCCGCCGGGTGACGGTCGCTACAATTTGTGGCAAAGCCTTTACCGGAGGCAGTAGGAGTCTTCGATATGACGGGCTCGACTTCCAAAGTGTCAAATTGCAAGACAAACATTCAAATACCAACATTTCCGTTCCTGTTACATTTCAAAAGAAGTCTCCTTAAATGCAGGGTTACATTAAAAATAAAATTCTCCCTCTGTGCCAACTATCGTCAGGAGCAGAGAGCAAGGAGCTTGCACGTCTGGGGACCGTTTAACAGCCGTGAATAACTTGTCACGGGAACGCTCACTGTTGAGACTTCGACGGAAGCTGGGTTATCACAAATCGGGAGAATCCAAACTGATGAAACGCTGGCTTCTTTCTCCACACACACAGATCGAAAGTGAGGGCAGACAAAGTACATTTTCTTGAAATATCTACAGCACTTGTCCCTTGGCTGCTAGAATACATAACTTCTTTCTCAAACTTAAATCCCTTGAGTCAAAGAAAAGAAGCTGTGATTACGGGTAAAAGCCGTCTGTTGGCCGGTTTGTAATTCTGGAGCTGAGCGTAACAGGCCTTTCTCACACTCATACTATCAGACTTCAACGCCCTGTGGTAGAACGTCACATTGCTTCATGGTTTTCCCTTTTTGCTACCTACGTGTCTCCACTATTAACGTCACACAAATACCTCTGACAGGTACTTAGGCTTTACATAAACAGAACTGTACCGTGCAGATGCTTCTGCTATCTGACCCTTTTCCTCGCATGCCATGTTCAAGGGTCTCCCCTTGTCTGGGACGCTCCCTCGCCGCCAACCAAACCAGCCCTTCTCCACCCGGGAGGTGGGCCCGCTTGTGCGACCCCGCTGGTGGCTCCGGCTCATTCCAGTCTCAGCTCACACACCCTCCCCTGGTCGCCCGTCCTCAGGAGCCCACCCACGGCCTCGCACCCTGCTTGATTTCCTTCAGAGCAGGGGTGTCCTCGGCTGACCCCTGTCCACCCTCCACCTGAGTTTCCGGGCCACGAGGACACTGTCCGCTCAGGGCTCGCACGCCAGGCTGTGACAGCGGGGTCAGCTGAGCAACTGAAGAGAAGGGGCAGGAGCCCGAGGGGGAGGGCGGAGGGAGCACGCACGGAAGGACAGAGAGGACACCAGAAGCACAGGGCACATGACAAAGCAGGCGTGACCGGGTGCAGGTGTGAGCTGCCTGCCGGTCCCTGGCTCCGCTCCCCAGGGGGTCCCGAGGCACATTCTGCCCTCTGGTTCTGAGGCACCCCCCTTCTTTATAATAACCGTCCCTCTCTCCGGGCGCCCGAGCGGCTCAGTCTGTTACATGTCCGACTTCGGCTCAGGTCATGATCTCACGGGTCGTGGGTTCGAGCCCTGCGTCGGGCTCTGTGCTGACAGCTCGAAGCCCGGACCTGCTTCAGAGTCTGAGTCTCCCTCTCTCTCTGCCCCTCCCCTGCTCACTCCGTCTCTCTCTCAAAATAAACATTTAAAAAAATAGATAGCTGTCCTTCTCTTCTCTGCTGTAGCTAATGGATTTGTGTCCCCGGCAACAGAAAGAGCCTCAGGACCACAGGTTCCACGGTCACCTACATATTCCTCACCCTGGGATCTTCCCAACAGCCGGCAGGTGCCCGGAGGGAACTACTGAGGCACCAGAGTGCACAAGCCCTGCCCCGGAAAGGGTGACGCCTGCGAGGAAACAGGACCCACTGGTGCTCAGAGACGGAAGACGGCCACCTCTGGGGACACAAGAGGGGAGAGGACAGGAAGACTTCCCAGGGGTGATGCCTGCACTGAGACCAAATGAAGGTGTGACGCAGGCCAAGAAGGGGGATCCGGGCGGGGCAGCAGGTGCAAAGGCCACCATGGGAACCACAGGCGGCCCCTGATGACGGGACTAAGGCGGCCCGTGGGAAGTGCACGCTGAAGAGGAAACCCATTTTTATGTACTGGTTTTTCAGGAACTGGTTCTCTTAGGTTTTCTCTTCCCTAAATTCACAACAGACTGGAAGTTACAAACAAGAAGTATTAATCTGGGGGGCACCTGTGGGGCTCAGTGGGTTAAGTGTTCAACTTTGGCTCAGGTCATGATCTCATGGTTCCTGGGTTCCAACCCATGTCAGGCTCTGTGCTGACAGCTCAGAGCCTGCTTGGGGTTCTCTGTCTCTCTCTCTCTCTCTCTCTGCCCCTCCCAGTTCACATGACCTCTCTTTCTCAAAAATAAACATTTATTTTTATTTATTTATTTTTATTTTTTATTTATTTTTTTTTTATAGTTTTCTTCCTTTTTTTTTTTAATTTTTTTTTTAACGTTTATTTATTTTTGAGACAGAGAGAGACAGAGCATGAATGGGGGAGGGTCAGAGAGAGGGAGACACAGAATCTGAAACAGGCTCCAGGCTCCGAGCTGTCAGCACAGAGCCCGACGCGGGGCTCGAACTCACGGACCGTGAGATCATGACCTGAGCCCAAGTCGGCCGCTTAACCGACTGAGCCACCCAGGCGCCCCAAACATTTTTTTTTTTTAAAAACTGACAGGATTGGGAACGCTGGGTGGCTTGGTTGAGCATCCAACTCTTGATCTTGGCTCAAGTCACGATCTCGTGAACCGTGAAATCGAGCCCCCGTGGGACCCTGTGCCAGTGGCATGGAGCCTGCTTGGAACTCTCTCTCCCCCTCTCTCTGTCCCTCCCCCACTCTCATGCGTGCTCTCTCGCTCTCTCTCAAAATAAACATTTGAAAAAAAGGCAGCAAGACTGAAAAAAACATAAAAGTTTAAAATACAAACATACACATCTAGGAAATTATGCTATAAAATTGTTATCATTTTAAGTGAAGTACTTAGGGAAAAAATGCCTTATATTATAAATGGGAATTTGAACCTTTACTATATAATGCTTTGGACATGTGCAGTCTGAGCTGTCACAAAACAACTTTTAGGGGCGCCCAGGGGGCTCCGTCGGTTGAGCGTCTGACTTCAGCTCAGGTCATGATCTCGCAGTTTGTGAGTTCGAGCCTCGTGTCGGGCTCTGTGCTGACAGCTCAGAGCCTGGGGCCTGCTTGGGATTCTGTATCTCCTGTCTCTGCCCTCTCCTGCTCATGCTTTGTCAATCTCTCTCTCTCAAAAATAAACAAACATTAAAAATAAATAAACAAAGGACTTTTAAAATATCTAGGTTGTTTTTCCTGCCTTTTAAAAACCTGTATTTGTCTCTCTCTCCCTCTCTCTCCAAAAAATAAAATAAAATAAAATAAAATAAAATAAAATAAAATAAAATAAAATAAAATAAAATATAAAATAAATTTAAGAAAGGAGCACCTGGGTGGCTCAGTTGGTTGGGCACCTGACTCCTGATTTCAGCTCAGGTCATGATCCCAGGGTCACAGGATCAAGCCCCACAGTGGGCTCCACGCTGGAGCCTACTTAAGAACCCTCCCCTCCCCCTCTCCCACTCACATGTGCACTTGCTCTCAAAGTAAAAATAAAGTAAAAATTGCACCTGCAATTCATCTCTCTGAATCCAGGGATTAAAAATACTAATTTTCTCATCTCTCGGGTCTACTAATGAATGCACACAACTGCCATGTGTTTATTTTCCTTTAAACAATGCCCACAGTTGAAATCGTAGTTTCTCTATTCTTAACTATAATACACCCATTTGCATACACACAAACTTTTTTTTTATTTAATTTTTTTTTTAACATTTATTTATTTTTGAGACAGAGAGAGACAGAGCATGAACGGGGCAGGGGCAGAGAGAGAGGGAGACACAGAATCGGAAACAGGCTCCAGGCTCCGAGCCATCAGCCCAGAGCCCGACGCGGGGCTCGAACTCACGGACCGTGAGATCGTGACCCGAGCCGAAGTCGGACGCTCAACCGACTGAGCCACCCAGGCGCCCCACACACAAACTTTTTTTAAAAAGGCAATCAAAACGCATTTGGAGTTACCGTCCCCTAGAACAGAAATTCCATTTTCATTTACTTACATCCTGAAATGTGTTTCACCCTGCTGGCTCCCTCCCCTCCCCTCCCCTCCCCTCCCCTCCCCTCCCCTCCCCCTGGCTATCTGCTCCACAGGGGCACCCAAGTCATTTTTGTGCCTCTCTGCATCTAGCACACCTCCTCCTCGGGACCTCGCAGGGGCGTGTCTGTTGGATTGGTGGTTCTGCTTTTGGTAAATCAGCAACTCTTTCCGGATTTAGAGTCTAGGAGATCTTGGGTAAGTCACTTAAACTTCCTGCACCCAAATGAACTGGCTGCTCAAAAAGAGAATCACTACTTAGAAGGAGCTACACCTGTATTTGGCAAATTGTACTGGACACACTCCTTTTTAGGTCTTTTCCAAATGGTTATCAGTGGTAATCTTCTTGGGAAGAAGCACCAACAGCTAAAAAGGGAAACTTTTTGAAGGTATAACAACTATTTTGCCAGGTTGGACACTGTTGATGAGATATTTTAACTACCCAATTAAAGCTCACCTAGGAAAAGAACACCAGCTGGTTAGAAACATGGTTATGAACATTCAACTACTCCAAGAACTACTTGGAAAGAATACATTTCCTTAAGGAAAGAAAAAGTCTAACTTTTATTTCTGACAATTTCCAGAGGAGTTTTTTAAATATTAAAAGTTACACACGTGTCAAATTCAGTTTCAAATTAATATTTTTTACTCCACATAGTAGTTTGCTTTTTATAACTATGTGAAAACATTAAAAAAAAAAACTAATAAATATGAACAGCACTCACAATTACATGGCAGTTGTCCCACCTTCTGCCAGTGTCACACACGGGAGATAATTTTATGTTTCACAACCATGTCTATGAGTAAGCAAGAGAGAGATTATCATCCCCATCTTAAGAATGAGAAAATTGAGGTTTTGAGAGTTTCAAAAATAATTTGCCCAAGATCAGACAACTCCAGAAGTAGAAACTTCCAGAAATGTGTTCTATAATTGCTCAGTGTCTTTATCTCGAGCAGGACGGTGTTGGACTAGAGAAGGCCACTTCTAGCTCTGAAATTCTAGATCCCAACAGGTCACGTGCTGCAGGAGGAGGCCCTGCAGGATACATAAGGCTAGAGTGGTAAATACCGCCTGATTTATTTTTTGCTAATCAGGCCCAGAAAAGCTACATATATATTCTAGGGACAGACCTTTCTTAGCTACCCCCCAGTATTACATACAATTGGAGACCTTCCGCCAACAGTTACAGTTCTCCTGTTCGGATACACTCAGCAACTCTTTACAAATACGTGAGCTCCTCCTGGCACAGAAAGGCATTCTGCAGGGCGAGAGAGCGGGAACTTGCTACGTTTAACAGATGTTCATCTGCAAACTGCGGAGGTCAAAACATCTGACCATTAAGAAGAAAAAAATCACTACGAAGAACCATTCTTGCAAGGAGAGTAAAACATAAGGTGATGGTTCCAAGGGAGGGTAATCCATTGCCTTTTTGAACCCGGCTTCCCCACGTGATCCACGGAACACGGATAACCATTTCCGTGACAACTCCTTCCATTTTCCTAAGCATGCCATAGAACCAGCCGCATTCTAGGAGCAAAGAAGCTAATTCACTACATGCAACGGAGGCCTTAGGACAGAGGACCCAGCACCTTGTTCTGAGGCTGCCCGGCTGCAGAGGGCAGAGGCTTTATCTGTGTCCCGGAGAACAAAACATCCACACTCGGCACTAATTAACAGTCCTGTTTTTAAAGGAAAAAAAAAAGTAGTAATTACCTGTTGGCCTAAAATGTCTCAACTCAGCCACATTCTATGAACATCCACTCGACTGTCGCCGCAGCCATGTCATTCATGGTGCTGTCCTCTCCCGCACTGGGCACCGCGCATCAAAGATCCGTCCCGTGCCTAAGGGGACGCCCCTCCCTCCCTCAAGTGAAGGGTAATTTGCTGGGTTCCTCCCCGAGCACCGCACACTCCACCGGCCAGGTGTGCTGGGTGGGAAGGAAGGCAAACACAGGCACGGCTCAGCGCAAGCACCCGGGGCTGTGAGGCGCCCACAGGCAGGGGGCACCGTGTGCATCCCTCCCACCACGTGCGGGGTCCCGAGCAAGACCCCAGCGATCGGACAGCGGGCAAGGCGACAGGCCCCTGCTCTCCGGGAGCTGACATCCACACCCTAGGGCCGCACCGACCAGAGCCGAGCAGTTTCTGGTTGTCCTGAGTGCTGTGCAAAGGATCAGGATCAGACAGGGCGATGTGACGGGGCGACTTCAGCCCGGGGAAGCAGCAGAGAGGGGCTCAGAAAAGGGGGTTCGAGGCCCGGCCACTGCTCCGTGCCCCCCCCACCCCACCCCCGGGCAAACTGCACTCTCAAAAACTCCGCTTCCCTGCCTGTCAGCGACGGCAACAAGCGTTCCTGTCTCCCGGCTGTGGGGGCGTCGTGGACACGGCGGAGACAGCGACCCACGAGGCGGCGGCGGGGCGGGCCAGCGCCGCGACCCCGGGCGCCCCCCTGCCCTGCTCTTCCCCCTCACCTCCGCCCATCCCGAACAGCCCCATCCTTCCCCGCGAGTCCTGCCCACCCCGGCGCCCCCCGCCCGCTACTCTCCCCTCCGCCCCCACCTCCGGCCACCCGGAGCCCCCCGCGCCCCGCCCCGCCCCGCCCCGCCCCGCCGCGCCCAGCCCGAACCGCTATCTGCCGCCCGCCCGCCGCTCACCGCCGTCAGGTCCGGCAGCCGGTCCCGCATCCCCACGGGCCCGGGCGCCGCGCCCCGCCGCTCAGGCCTGCCCGGCGCCGCCTCCGGCCGCCGCGGGCTCTCGGTGGACGCGCCGCCGCCTCAGCCTGCCGGTCGCCGGCTCCGCACCGCGCCCTCCCGCCGCTCTCCCCTCGGGCCGGCGCTGCCACGGCAACCGCGCCCGTGCGCTCTGCGCATGCCCGGCCGCGCCGCGCCCGGGCCCACGCAGCCTGCGGGAGCCTTCCTGCGGGAATGCCGCGGTCGGAGGGGAGGGGCGGGGCCGGGCGGGGCCTGGTGGGGCGGGGAACCGACGAGGCCGGGCGGAGAGAAGGCGGGGCCTGGAGGAAGGGCGGGGCCTGCGGGGCGGGGGGGGGGGGGCGGACACACCATGCCGGAAGAGGGAGAGGGCGGGGCCTGTGGGGGCGGGGCCTGGTGGGGCGGGGAACCGACGAGGCCGGGCGGAGAGAAGGCGGGGCCTGGAGGAAGGGCGGGGCCTGCGGGGCGGGGGGGGGAACACACCATGCCGGAAGAGGGAGAGGGCGGGGCCTGTGAGGGGCGGGGCCTGGTGGGGCGGGGAACCGACGAGGCCGGGCGGAGAGAAAGCGGGGCCTGGAGGAAGGGCGGGGCCTGCGGGGGGGGGGGGAAACACACCATGCCGGAAGAGGGAGAGGGCGGGGCCTGTGGGGGCGGGGCCTGGTGGGGCGGGAACAGACCTAGCCGGAAGGGAAGGGGGCGGGCCCTGTGGAGGGGCGGGAGATAGAAGGGGTCGGGGAGGGACGGTGGGGGCGGGGCCTGAGTGAGGAAGCCGAGGGATCTGGGGTGGAGGGGGGCCAGGGGTCGGGGTTGGCCGAGTTGTGCTCTGGCTTCGTCTTGCCTGTTCAAGCAGATGTGCCATTCGTCCCTTCTTGCTAATGTTTTTCTGCTTTTGTGCTTTGATACTCATTTATGTTTTTTTAATTTTTTTTAATGTTTAGTTTTGAGAGGCTGACAGAGCTCCAGCGGGGGAGGGGCAGAGACGGAAAGAGAGACACACAGAATCCGAAGCAGGCTCCAGGCTCGGAGCCGTCAGCACAGAGCCCGACGCGGGGCTCGAACCCATGAACCCTGAGATCATGACCTGAGCCGAAGTCGGAGGCCCAATTGAGCCACCCAGGCGCCCCTCCTTTTATGTATTTTTAAAAATCGTGAACATTTTGGTGAGTAGTTCAGCCCGGCTGCAGAGAGGAACTGGGTGGAGCTTTAGGTGCTGACACCTTGGACAGGCTTTCTCCCGAAACCGCACCACCTGCACCGCCTTGGTGGAAGGTCCCGCACCAGCTGAGCGTTCCTCCTACCTCCAGAGTCTCATTTTCCAGGACCTTTTCCTCCACTCACTCCCAGCCTCATTCTACCTCAGGGCCTTTGCACTGGCTGTGCCTGTCTTAACACTCTATCCCCAGACAACTACGTAGCTTGGTCTCTTGCTTCCTTCAAGATTTTGATCCAGGGGCACCTGGGTGGCTCAGTCGGTTGAGCGTCGGACTTCGGCTCAAGTCAGGATCTCGCGGTCTGTGAGTTTGAGCCCCACATCAGGGTCTGTGCTGACAGCTCAGAGCCTGGAGCCTGATTCAGAGTCTGTGTCTCCCTCTCTCTCTGCCCCTCCCCTGCTCATGCTCTGTGTCTGTCTCAAAAATAAATAAAAACATTAAAAAAATTTTTTTAATAAAAAATAAAATAAGATAAAAAGATTTTGATCCAATGACGCCTTTTCTGTGAGGCCTGTCCTGCCCCACCCTGTTAAAAATTGCACTCCCTGGACACCTGGGTGGCTTGTTGGTTAGGCGTCTGACTTTGGCTCTGGTCAAGATCTCATGGCTCATGGGTTTAAGCCCCGCATCCGGATCTGTGCTGACGGCTCAGAGTCTGGAGCCTGCTTCGGATTCTCTCTCTCCCTCTCTCTCTCTCTCTCTCTCTCAAAAATAAATAAATATTTAAAATAAAAAAAAAAATTGCACTCCCTCCTTCATACTCCAAACCCCTTATTCTGCCCTTTTCCCCCTCGTAGCGCCTACAGCCCTCTGATGAGCCACATCATATACACATGTATTTTGTTTGCTGTTTATTATTTGTCCCTTTCCTCTGGAATACTCACGCCATTGAAGGCAGGGATTTTTGTCCACTACTCTCTAATTATCCTCAACACTGAGAAGGGGGCCTAGCACATATGAAGTGTTAAATAAATATTTAAGTAAATGAAAAAGTTATGCCATAAAACTTGCTTTTGTACGCGTACCCATTCCGAAGTAGATTTCATTACTGTGGTGGGCGAGTTATGGCAAAGTACAGGATACTGAATTTGGGGCCAGAGTCTGGATTTGAACCCAGCAAGGTCCCTGCCTATTTTAAAATTCAGTGAATCTAAATTAGGTGATTATTTTTATTGGACTTAAAGAAACAGTAAGGGAAATTTTATTTTTTTTTTTACTTTTTTCATGTTTATTTCTTGGAAAGAGAGAGAGTGTGAGTGGGGGAGGGGCAGAGAGAGAGAAAGACACAGAATCCAAAGCAGTCTCCAGGCTCAGCTGTCAGCACAGAGCCTGACACAGGGCTTGAACCCACGAACTTCGAGATCATGACCTGAGCCAAAGTTGGATGCTTAGCTAACTGAGCCACCCAGGCGCCCATTAAAAATCCATTCAAAAGGGGGCGCCTGGGTGGCGCAGTCGGTTAAGCGTCCGACTTCAGCCAGGTCACGATCTTGCGGTCCGTGAGTTCGAGCCCCGCGTCGGGCTCTGGGCTGATGGCTCAGAGCCTGGAGCCTGTTTCCGATTCTGTGTCTCCCTCTCTCTGCCCCTCCCCCGTTCATGCTCTGTCTGTCTCTCTCTGTCCCAAAAATAAATAAAAAACGTTGAAAAAAAAAAAATTAAAAAAAAAAAAAAAAATCCATTCAAAGGGCCCCTGCGTGGCTCGGTTGGTTGAGTGACTGGAGGCAGGCCTGGAGCCTGCTTCGGATTCTGTGTCTCCTGCCTCTCTCTGCCCCTCCCCTGCTCATGCTCTGTCTCTCTCTCTCAATAATAAATAAAAACATTTAAAAAAAATCCATTCAAAGTCAGAATCCTGAAGAAGGATTGTCAGTTGACCATAGAGTGTTTGTTCTGATCATAACTGGAAGAATTCCCCGGGCCCTGATCCTAAATGTGAATGAGGATAAGCTTTCCAAGGAATTTGGAAATGCAGTTGCCTTGTTTAACTTACCGTAATGCTAAGCTTAGAACAGACTACCTTTTTAAAGATGGGGCTGTAAATATATTTATTTACTCTGGAAAGAACTTTATGATGGTCCCTGTTGGGGAAGGCTACACAGTCAGGGGCTCCTGGGACCGGAGCACGGACATCCCCGGAGGGCAGTATTCTGCCTACTACACATACGTGTGGCTTATTTTTCAGAGAATTATCTTACGTATCCCTGGATGTAAACGGGAAGGACACAGGATTAAAAACATCATAGACCATGACTCGTGGCTTTTGTTTGAGACCAGTATAGATACATGAAGTGCTCTGATCGATCATTCCCGAGGAGCCACCCTCCGGCCTGTGGGCTGACGTGGGAGCCCAGGGGGATGAAAAGATACACATATCCCTGATAATCAGGGAATGCTGAGTAAAACTGCAGAGGGACGAGGCTACGCGGGCTCGGTTGGAGGAGTGTGCGACTCTTGATCTCAGGGTTGTGAGTTCGAGCCCCACATGGGGTGTAGAGATCGCTTACAAGTAAAATCTTAAAAAGCAACAACACAGTAAAACTACAGTGTGGCACTATTTTCCCAATTTCTAGGGCAAAACAGAAATAGAGACACACATCCCTTTGACCTACCAATTCCTCTTGAGAAATCTAAAGTGTCCTAGCTATAAAAGCCCCAGGTTACACATCTGTATGTTTAAGGACATTAACTGCCGCATTGTTTTACTGGGAAAAAGGCTAAAACACACCCCAATATCTGTCGATGGTGGAAAGCTTGATTAACATCTGACTTATCACGTAAGTCAGACGGTAACATCAAACAACACACAGTGCTGCCATTCCCCCAGCCTCCAGGCAGGCGAGCGGATGATACATGAGGGCAGGTCTGAGACACGCGGTCAGGATCCAAGGAAGGAAACACTCATCGCACCACCCGAGGCTGGTGCCCCGGTTCTGAGCCGTTCTGCCAAAGCTCACTCTGATTTTATACAATTTTTGATAAGCCCTATGTTATGGTTGAATTGTGTCCCCCAGAAAGATATGCTGAAGTCCTAACCGCCCCCCATACCTGTGTGTGTGACCTCATTTGGAAATAGGGTGAGCGAGTTAAGAGGTGTGGTCGTTAGGGTGGGCCCTGATCCCTTACACCCGGTGCCCTCATCAGAAGAGATTAGGACACAGACACACAGAGGGAAGACCACACGACGTGGCAGGAAGGCTGCTCCCAGATAACCCAAGAGATGGCAGGGCACCATCGATGAGCCAGGGATGGCCAGGGATGGCAATATCAGAAGCTAAGAGAAAAGCCTGGGACGGACTCCCCCTGGAGCCTTCCGAGAGAGCATGGCCCTCCCAGCACCTTGATTTCAGACTTCCAGGAGAGTGAGGGAAAAAGTTTCCGTTATTTTAAGGCATCTAGTTTGCGGTATTTTTTACGGCACCCGGGAAAACGAAGACACCCTGTAATTATCTTCTAAATAGCACAGTCATGCTGCATCAGTGATTACCCTGTCTTATAAGAACTAGTTTGTTAAAAGTAGGCATTTAAGATGTACCACACTTTGTGAAACCCTGAAAAAAACACGTACTGAAAATTTAAATACATAGACATTTAAAGATACACTAGAAAAATACATACACTGGAAGTTTTCATAGAAGTTGTGCATCTATGTGTCCACATATAAACATCTATATATCCTTCCATATATGGGTACTGTAAGTACATACATAGAGATGCTGTACGGATACTATGCTGTGTGTTGTACAGACACTAGGTCTATGTCTCTCTATCCGAAGGTGAATATAACCATCTGGGTAGTAGCTGGACTATCTAGATAAATACACAGATACATAGGTATCTAGATCCGTCTGAAGTGCCCCCCAGCCTGTCACAACCCCCGACTAGAACTGTTTGGTTCCAGGGACGCCTGGGTGGTTCAGTCAGTTAAATGTCCGACTTCAGCTCAGGTCATGACTTTATGGTTCGTGGGTTCGAGCCCCACGTCAGGCTCTGTGCGGGCAGCTCAGAGCCTGGAGCCTGCTTTGGATTCTGTGTCTCCCCCTGTCTCTCTGCCGCTCCCCTGCTTATGAGCACGCACTCTCTCTCTCTCTCTCTCTCTGTCTCTCTCTCAAAAATAAATAGACATTAAAACATTTTTTTAAACAATGGGTGTAAATAACCTTATTTTTTTAGGAAAAAAACCTGTTTTGGGGGTGCCTGGGTGGTTCAGTAGGTTAAGCGTCCGACTTGAGCTCAGGTCATGATCTCACGGTTCAGGGGTTCGAGCCCCGCATCCGGCTCTGTGCTGACCGCTCAGAGCCTGGAGCCTGTTTCAGATTCTGTGTCTCCCTCTCTCTCTGACCCTCCCCCGTTCATGCTCTGTCTCTCTCTGTCTCAAAAATAAAAAATAAATGTTAAAAAAAATTACAAAAACAAACAAACAAACAAACAAACCTGTTTTGTTCTATTACATACCTATGTTCTCTTATGGCATTTTCTATCCTCTTTCTTGGACCAGACCCCCTAAAGTCACACAGGACACAGAGTGAAAACTTCTTTCACAGAGAGCATTCTGTCCCACTGTGGACTGCCAGTAGTCAGCTTTGAAGGTTCCTCTTGGTATAAAGAAACAACCATTGTTCTTAATACAAGAGGCTCCTTGCACTCATTCTAAGACACTGAGTTTACACAGAAACATGGTCTCAACGGGGGTCCCTCATAACATCTGCTGATCTGCTCCAGCCACATGCCTCCTCGCTGTCCCTGACAACTCCAGGCAGGGTTCTACCTCAGGGCCTTTGCACGTGCCATACCCTGTCTCTGGCATTATCTTTCCTCAGATATCTATGTGTTGTGGTGGTTTTTTTTTTCCCCTCACCTTCTACAGGCCTTTGCTCAAATGCCTCTACCTTAGGTCTCTCTCCCCTTCCTCTGACATTCCATACCTTCTGTACCTGCTTTATTTTCACTTAGCAATCATCACTATATATTTGACTCCCTTAACCAAGTCTACTTCCTGTTTCTTCCTTCTAGGATGAAAGCTCCCGGAGGCCAACACCTTTTGGATCTGTTTTGTTCCCTGCCCTAGACCTTGGGGAATGCCTGGGACATAGTAGGTGCTAACTAGATATTAGCTGAGTGAATGAACGAATCTGTGTTTTTTTTCATCTCTGTCTTAGACTCACTTTACTAGAGGTTGTGAACCCCGGCCCTTCAGGACTCAGGCAGGTAAGCGAGTGGAGCAGGCTCGGTGTCAGAAGAGGAGGCCTCCTGTCTGAGACATAAATAGGGAGTGGCAGACCTGAGGCAAATGGCAGTGTTTGCCCCTGGGGGGGAAAGGGGGGCGCAGCGGGTATTGACCTCCAGATGCTTGTGGCCACGCAGGAAAGCAGGCCCAGGGGCTCCCAGCCTTGACTTTCAAAAGAAACCAGCTATCTGGATTTTTATGCAAACTATCTTTCCTTTTTGTGTCGTAGACCCACATCATCCCTCGAGGGGCAAATTGCATCAGAAGTTACTGTTGGAAACAACAATAAACAATAAATCTCACATGGCTTCCCAGAGTCAGGATTTCAGGAGTGGCTTCACTGGGTGGTTGTGACTCCGTCTCGTGAAACTGCAGGCAAGATGCGGGCAAGGCCCGACCTGACCCGGGCGGAAGGTCACGTTCAAGACGCCCTCACCACGTGCGGGCAAGGCCCCCTGCGGGGTCTTTGCAGGGGCTCAACTCTTCCTCACCAACCTGTCCACAGGGCTGTGCTTGTCCCCACAGTGTCCTCCTCGGAGTGAGTGACCCAAGAGAGCAAGGCCGAAGTCACAGAGCCTCTATGACTTAAGTCTCAAACTATGACTTAAGTCTCAAGGTCCCTTCAGCCATCCTCCCTTTGCTAGGGGTCGCTAAGTCCCGCCCACACTCAGGGAGAGGAGAATTAGGCTCAACCTCTTGGAGAGAGAAGCACCAAAGAATTTGCGGACTCACGTTAAAAACCATCACATGTTGCTGGCAACTAGCTTAGATACACGGCATGTCGTGAGCCACCCCGAGACAGCACAAACCGCACCTGAAGGCTGGATTTCGTTCCTGGGCCACCAAAACGTACCCTCTGCCTTGCCCTGGTTGTTGGATAGAAGAAGCTGGATGGATGTTTGGCATGAGTATACGACCGGTCTCTCCAGTTTGGCTTCAGGGGAACGTGATGGCTGTGCAAATGCCAAGAAGTAGCATCAATGTGCTCCCTACGTAAAGGGAGCACATTGTGTCCAGTGAAGAAATGATCTCGTTTGACAAGTTATCGCTACTATCGATGAATGAATTAGAAAATGGAGTCGTTCAGAATACCTTCCTTACTGGTTCGCCAAGTCAAGGGAGGTGATGGAAACTGCACAGATAGAGAAGGGTGGCCCTGTATTTGGTAAATGTTTGTTACTTGCTTCATTAGTCTTCGATGTGAAGTAGCATATTAGAATTCTAATAAGCTTATACGTAAACTGCCCTTATTTTATTCTCATGTCATGCTGCTGCTTCTGCTTACTCGTTCTGTATTCCGATGGGCTCAAGAGTGATTCCCCCACCAACTCAACAGATATTTACTGAGCACCCATTACATGCCAGGCCCTGTGCTAGATATGTTGAACATCATGCCAGGCAAGGTGCTTTTTCTAGGGAGGGAATGAAAGGTAAAAAAGTGAGCATGTGAATCTTTAAGCAAGCTATTTCCAGCTAGTGGTAAGTGCTTTGGAGAAAATCTAGTCGGGGTTGACATGGGAAATGTCTGCTGTGGTGACGCCATTTTAGAAACAGTGGTCAGGGTGGGCTTTCCTTAGGAAGTGACATTGGATCTGTGACCTGAAGGGTGAGAGGGGGCCAGTCAGGCAATGATATGAAGAGCATTTGAGGCAGAGGGAGCACTAAGTGCAAAGGCCCTGAGGCAGTAGCAAACTTGGCTGAGGTAAGATTCAGGAAGGCTTGTGTGGCTGCCGCAGGGTTACAGGGAATGGAGCTGGAGATGGGGTGGCAAAGTAGGGCCTGGGCGGCCACAGATGTCATGTATCAGTGTGATCCAGAAAACCACCACAGTGTCAAAGAGAAGGATGGTCTGAAATGTTCTACAAGGATCACTCTGTGCCTCCTGAAAAGATGCACTGAGAAGGACATAACGTCATTTCTGAGGGGTCCCAACCCAAACTGCATAACCTGAGTCCAATCCAGAGGAAATGCCAGAAAATCCAATCGGAGGGCATCCTACAAAAGACTTGGCCTACAAAATATTCTGCAGAAGTGTCAAGGTCACAAAACACGAAGATGAAGTTAATGCTTTGGATGCAAAGAAACAGAACAGACCTCACAGCTAAAGGTAACACTTAATCCCGAACGGATCCCCCACTAGATATAGGATAGAAGTGAGACAAGTAAGTGGCCATTCAGGTCTGCAGAGGAGATAACAGGATTGCAGCAGAGTTAATTTCCTGATTTGGGTAATTCGGCAGTGGTGATGTAACAGAATGTCCTTGGTTTTAAGAAATGCACACTGAGGGGCATCCTGTGTGCTGTTTGCTCTCAAACATCCCAGAGAACAAAAATCCTACACATATTATAAAAATCATATATATGGGGAGACAAGTACTGAGAGAAGGAAGGAGAGAATGAGCAGGGCAAAGAACTCATGTTAACATTTGGGGAACTAAGAGGTAATACTCTGGTAAAATTCCTTGTACTCTTTCTGCATTTTTTTTTTTTTTTTTTTTTTTTTTGTAATTCTGCTACTTCTTTGTGCATTTGCCTGCAATATTGGAACTACAGGTTAAGCAGGGGTGTGCAATCCCTGTTGGGTGGCAGACACGAGGAAGTACCTCTGTAAACTGCAAAGCCACAGCGATTGTTAGAGCTGGGGGGTTCGACATATTTCCCCTTGGCGCTCTTTATGGGAAGAAATTTTTTCAAAAATGCCAAAAGGTAGAAACATGGGTGCTCTCACCACCTAGAGTTACACAACGGTTAATATGTTGTCATATTTGCCTCAATTACCTTCTTTTAACAAAAGAAATGGAACCCTGTAAGTAGTCTTCTTTGACTGCCCACCTCCATCACAACCTAGCTGTCTACTCTCTTTCGAAACAGCAGCATCGGATTTCAGGCTACACACCCTTGCAGTCAATTTTTAGAAATTTACCTACATACGTCCAAGAATATGGTTTTGTGTCTATAAAAGTTTACGTAAATGGTGTTCTACTATATGATCCCTATATAAAACTATAGACTGTATGAAGGTATTATCACATCTTTCTTGAACTTGCTTCTCTTCTCATTATCCTTTGAGATCTAACCCTTTTGATACAGATGAACTTGCTTCCTTTTAGATGCTGTACAGTAGTCCAGTTAAATATTTGTATGTTTTCCCTATCAATGGATATGTATGGAAGTTCTGTTTTTGTTATTATTGTGTTACAGTAAGCGCGATGATACTGTCTCTCTGTGCATATGGGTGAGCTTAACTCCAGGGAACCTCTCCAGAAATGAAAGTAGAGGGTCGCCAGCTTTCAGCATTGATCTTTTACCAGTGCCACCAGTAGCGTGGAGGGTCTGCTGGTTTTCCTGAGGGTCCTTTGGGGCACTGGGACTCGAGTGCCCAGCAGGCAGATTCTCAGAAGTGTTGTGCCCAATTCACGTCACTTGTGTTCCCAACAGGCTCGCTTGCAAAGTGCACTCAGGACTAGGCGGCTAACTCCCCGGTCACTTGGGTTCTCTTCGCTCCGGGAAGAGTCCCCGCGGTGGAATCCTTTCTGAGCAACTTGACAATTCTGATGGGGCCATCGGCTGCCTGCTCTTGCTGTGAGTGTGGATGCTTGGCTTCCAGAGAGGACCAAGGAGAGGTGGGTTAAGGAGAATCTGTGGCTGTCTACACAAAGGCCAAAAACCGGCCTTCGATTTAGGATAAGGGGTCGGAGGACTCCCTCCAGCCCACACCTTTGCTAAACGCCAACGGATGGTAATAACCATCAACACTAGTTGGGCCCTTGGCTTATCTCATTTTCTACCTATATTGACCCTCTGAGGTGGGTGTCCCCCCACAGCATGTGAGTGCTGACTGCACAGATGGATCCCCTCTGCACTCTTTGACAGCTTAATCCCCTCCAGAGTCGGGAACCTAAACACTCATCGATTGGATCCACGTTTGTAACTAGGATAAGAGCTGCCAAAGTTGAAAACACAATTTCATCATCCTGTTTGCAGGATACTGTCACCAAAGCCGCTGACCGATTAGAAGCTTTAAGGAAAGGGTGGCTGGCTTTTCAAGGAGGGAAAATGCAAGTCTTTGCGTCCTTTACCCCCCAGGAGGTCCTGGTTGAGGCCAGGGACACGGAGGTGGGGGTGGGGGGAACTGGAAACACAGGGAAGGGACAGGGGGTCGAGGGGAGAAAAAGAAGGGAACGAATGAAAGGGGCCGGGGATGGGGAAGGGGGTGTGTGGGAGTAAGGGGCCGAGAGGTGTGGGAGGGAAGGGCTGGGGTGGGACAAGATAGAAAAGGGACTGGGGGACACAGAGAAGGTGCCGTGGGTCTAGGGGACGAAGCGCAGGGGCGTAGGCGTGGCGCGCACCCCAATGTGCGGACCGCTGTACCGCGTGGGCAAGGCGAGCCCCCCGGCTGGGGAGCCCTGGGGACTTTGTGTGGGCCGCTCCCCGCGAGTTTCCCGCCCAAGGGGCCTGCCCTCCGCTCCCGGTTCCGTAGCGCGGCCGCAGCAGGGCGCGCCGCGACGCCGTCGGCGCATGCGCGCGCGCGGGAACCCGCCCTCCGGGCCGGCGCATGTGGCCCCCGCGGGCGGGCGGGCGTGCGCGCGCACGCGCTGCGTCCCGCGCCCGCTCGCGCCCGCCGCCCCGCGTGTCTTTCCCTCCGCGCCAGGCCGACGGGTGTGGCCGCCCGAGCCCGCGGCGTGCGTGCGCGCGCGCGCCGGGCCACGTGGGAGCGGCGCGGCGCCGTTGCCCCGCCCTCCCTCGGCGCGCGCCGGCGTCGGCTGCGTCTCCGGGCATTTGAATTGCGCTTCCGCCATCTTTCCAGCCCTCAGTCAGACGGGCCGGAGACGCTTCTGGAAGGTAGTGAGCCGGGGCCGGGCCGGGGGCCGCAGGGCCGCAGGGTCGAAAGCAGGGGCCTCGCGGGGGCCTGGGAGGGCGGCGGCCTGGGCCGGGGCGCCGGCGGCCGCGTGGGGCCAGGGTCAGGGCGGCGGCGGCGAAGGGGCTCTCCCCTTCCCCCCGCGGTGGAGGCCGCAGGCCGGCGCCGGGACGCGACCGCGGTGGGGCCTGGGCGGCGGGTCGGGGGACGGGCGGCGGGCCCGGCAGCGGCGGGCGGCCCAGGCGGCGGCGGAGGGCCGGGCGGCGGGCCGAGCGCGCGATCGGGCGGGCGCTGTGCGGTCCCGGCCTCCGCCCGCCTGGCCTCCCGGCCTCCCGCCCCGCGCGGCCTCCCCCGCGGGCTCGGCGCCAGGCCCCGCGGACGGCCGGCCGGGCGGGAGGAGCGCGGCCCGCCGCCGCCGCCTGGAGCGCGCGCGGCCCCCGCCCCGGCCGGGGTGTGCGCGCGTGGGGCCCGGTCGCCGGCGCCCCTTTGTGGGCCCGGGCACGTGGGGCGGGCCGGGCCATGTGGCTCCCCGGCCGCGCCGCCGCGCCGCCCGCCCCATTTCTTTCTCTTTGCTCCGCAGCACCAGCGCGATGGCTGCCCAGGGAGAGCCCCAAGTCCAGTTCAAAGTAGGTCGTCCTCGGGGGTGGGTGCTGCCCGCGGGGACACGCGGGGTCCGCGGGCGGGGCGGCCCCGAACGCCTGCCGGCCGCCTCCGTGCCGCTGCGGCCGTTCGTCCTGGGCCCCGGGGGCGGGTGGGGGTGCGGGCTTCCCGGAACGCGCGGGGACGCTGCGGTGCCCAAGTTTGATTTGTCCGAGTCATCATCGCTCGGCCGGCGCGGCCGCCGTGGTGGGGGGCGGGGGGGGGGGGAGGCCTTTGTTTTCGGAGCGCCCCCGGGACCCGCAAAGTTAGCGTGTCCGCAGAGGGCTTGCCGGCCCCGGGGTTCCGGGGTCCCGAGCCGAGGCGTCGTCGCGGTTATTTCAAGAATCTGCCTGCCCGCAGCTCGTGTTGGTTGGCGATGGGGGTACCGGGAAGACTACGTTCGTGAAACGTCATCTGACCGGTGAATTTGAGAAGAAGTATGTAGGTACGTGGGGGCGACGCGGGTGCGGGATGCGCGTGGGGCGGCGTTCGTGGGCTAACGTGACGCGTTGTGTTGCAGCCACCTTGGGTGTGGAGGTCCATCCCCTCGTGTTCCACACAAACAGAGGGCCCATCAAGTTCAACGTGTGGGACACGGCCGGGCAGGAGAAGTTCGGGGGGCTCAGAGACGGCTATTACATCCAAGGTAGGGCCTCGCTGCCTGGGGGCTGTTGTCGGGGCGACTTCCGGGCGTTGGGGGGCGGGGGGGGGGGGGGGGGGGGGGGGGGGGGGGGGGGGGGGGGGGGGGGGGGGGGGGGGGGGGGGGGGGGGGGGGGGGGGGGGGGGGGGGGGGGGTGGGGGGCGTCTGGGGGGGGGGGGGGGGGGGGGGGGGGAGGGGGGGCGTCTGTTCAGGCCGACCACCCCGGGCTTTGACTCCGGGAGGGGAGGACCTCGAAAGTTCTGCCCGAGTCCTGTGCTGCGTCATGACGGGCACCGTTCAGGACGGGCTGTTTTCTACAGAGTTTCATAAAACAACAGCTTCGGAGGAGCTGTTGCCGTAGTTTCAGGAATAGCTGGTTGTTCTTTCAATTGTACTAAGTTTTGGAGGTTTTTCTTTTTTTCCGTAAAATGTTTGACCGCGGTTACATTGTTGTATCAAACAAAGATGGATACAGAAACTGCCTCCTGAAATCTCACTCCTGTGATGAAAAATTTGTTGGGAATCCTTTCATACCTTTAGCCTGTTTTGAATATGTACAAATATGTGGATTTTTTGCCGCCCCCCCCCCCCCCCCCCCCCCCCCCCCCCCCCCCCCCCCAATCTTGAGCTAAAAAGCTACTAGACTACATACTTGTGGCTGTTGTCTTACTGTGACTTTCCTTCTAGGTCAACATGGAGATTTGAGGGTTTTGGTGGGGCCCCCCCCTAAATTTTTTAAATGTTTATTTTTGAGAGACAGAGTGCAAGCAGGGGAGGGGCAGAGAGAGAGGGAGACATAGAATCCAAAGCAGCTCCGGGCTCTGAGCTGTCAGCACAGAGCCCGATGCGGGGCTCGAACCCACAAACCGTGACGAACCCACAAACCGTGAGATCATGACCTGAGCAAAGTCAGACTGAACCGACTGAGTCACCCAGGTGCCCTGAGACTTGAGTGTTTTTAACCAAAGGAATAACCTGTTTTGCTATGTTTAGTCATTTTAGGACCTTTAAAAGTGGGTTCTTAGACCTTTCGAATAAAGGAGGGGAGTTGTGTGGAATGCTGACTTACTGTTGATCTACTTCAGATTTGGGGACGAGGTGGAATTAATGAAGCATTACGGGGACAGATTGGATGTGGCAAGCTGGTCATTCACACTTGAGCAGGAAGTGGGATTCTAAATCTTGTGTGTTACCGTGATGTAAGAGTTTTCGACTTGGAAGAGGCCTTGAGAACGAATGGAGCAATGCAGATGACCTGGTTTGGGCCTGAAGTGAAGCCCGTGGTCCTTAGCAGTGTCATCTGTGTGGGACGTTCTACGCGCGTAACAGTCACTGTCAATCTTTCTTTCAGCCCAGTGTGCCATTATAATGTTTGATGTCACATCACGGGTTACTTACAAGAATGTGCCTAACTGGCATCGAGATCTGGTACGAGTGTGTGAAAACATCCCCATTGTGCTGTGTGGCAACAAAGTGGACATTAAGGATAGAAAAGTTAAGGCAAAATCTATTGTCTTTCACCGAAAGAAGAACCTTCAGGTACGTTTCTTGAAACTTCTCCTTTACTGCATTATGGCTTAGTCTAACATAAAATTCAAAGTAATAGGGTGCATTAAAGTGATGCGTAAATACGTGTTGTACGGATCAAAGGAATTTTATTTAGTTTGGAGCATACTCTAGAATGATCCCTGAGGAGTAGGTATTTTGTAACTAGTTTTTGCTTTTTTTTTAACTTATTTTTTTATTTATTTTTGAGAGAGAGCACTAGTGGGGGAGGGGCAGAGAGAGAGGGGGAGACACACTCCGAAGCAGGCTCCAGGCTCCGAGCTGTCAGCACAGAGCCCGATGCGGGCCTCGAACCCACGAACCGCGAGATCATGACCTGAGCCAAAGTCTGATGCTTAACCGACTGAGCCACCCAGGCGCCCCTAACTTTGCTTCCTTCTTAAACAGTACTATGACATTTCTGCCAAAAGTAACTACAACTTTGAAAAGCCCTTCCTGTGGCTTGCGAGAAAACTAATCGGAGACCCTAACTTGGAGTTTGTCGCCATGCCCGCTCTCGCCCCGCCAGAGGTGGTCATGGACCCGGCGTTGGCAGCGCAGTACGAGCACGATCTAGAGGTGAGATGCCTGTGCGCCCGGCGCGGCTCTTGTCGTGCCTCGGTGGACGCCTGGTGGCTCGAGCCTCACTGCGTGTGTCTGTCCCTAGGTTGCTCAGACGACTGCTCTCCCGGACGAGGACGACGACCTGTGAGAGCGGCTGGAGCCGGCGTCAGAAGTCTAGTTTTATAGGCAGCTGTCTGTGATGGCAGTGGTGCGGTGTGTTTGCCACTTTATTACATAGCTGAGCAGAACGTGTGCTTCGTCTTGGGGATGCTGAATGAAGGAGACGGATGGGCTTTGGAGTGAATGTGGCAGTTGAAAAAGTACCTTCATTTTTTGGACCTGCGTATTTAGCTGTTTCGGAGCGCAGTTGTTTCCTTCCTGAGTTTCAAATATAAGACTGCTATGGTCACAGTATCCAGTGGTGAAATTCATTGTCACTGTCCTTCCCATTCCTTTTCGTTTAGAATCAGAATAAAGTTGTATTTCAAATATCTAAGCAAGTGAGCTCCTCCCTTGATTGGTAAGCATTTTAAAAACCACTAACGGGGAAAATTGTGCCATGTTACTGTGTAAATTGCTATGTTGTTAGTGTCACTTAGTTTGAAGTTTTCCAGGTTACATTCTTTTTTTTTCGTACGTTTGAATCATTTCACACAAACGATAGGAAAGATGTCCCTAGTATTCTGTTTGGTAAGTTGTCATGGGGTGTGAATACTGTTAGTGCGGTTAAGCTACAGTGATGTTCATCCCCCCTGCCTCGTGACTAAGTAGCGTCACTTAGGGAAGAGCTTGAGACGTACGTGATCTCTCAGTAAAAGTGTAAAAGTGGTCCGTGTTTTATTAAAGGACGTTTCGAATAGGTATTTTAAGAATTACAGTTGCTATTTGTGGCAAAAGTAACCATGTTCTAATGTAGAGCTTCTTGAAGTCCACTGAAACCATACAAATGATGGCAGGAACTTGAGAGGTCTCGTTTGTTAAAAATGAGTATAAGCTGTGCATTTACTTGCTTTTTGTCTCGATGTTCCATGTTTGATGTAAAGCTGGTCTCTAGGAAGGTGGTCCGTGTTTACCCGCTGCTTTCAAGTATTCCCAAGCTTTAACGATGCCCAAGATGAAGGATTTCCGTTGGACACCCCACAGCCTTCCCGGTTTTTCCAAAAGGATTTCTGTGGCCGGTTCAGGGGCACAAATACAGCAGGAAGGTAGATCTTAGAATGGCTTCTCCGTGACCGTGAAAGCATTGCAGAATTCCATTGGCTTAAGCCATTTATTTTTGTATGATTTCCACATTTAGAAATGAGTGTTCCCTTGTTTGAGTTTGGCCCCATCCTCGCCTATACTGTAGCAATTAAGTCTTGAGTAAGCTCTTTTGCTCACGTGAGGACTGCTGTAGTTCAGTTTACCAAAGTTGTCTAGGTGTCCGCTTACCCTTAGACAATGACTTTCCTACCTAAAAAGATAGGGATCACTTAAATACATGGAAAGATGAGATCCAAAGGGTAGAATCGAAGAAAATTCAATATCGAGTAAATGTTATCAATAGATTGAATTGCTGTATGTGCTACACTGCTTAGTTCAAAACCAGATTTTGAGTCTGAGACGTGATCAGATTCTTCCATCATCGGGATGAAACTTCATTCAGATCCTTAACACAAGGCACATGTGTTTGTGACCCACGTGGAATGCCAGCGTGACGTGAATATTCAGAATCTGAACTGTAAACGTTAAATTTGGAAGCTGCTTCACTTACCTGTTTAATATGGGGTGGGAGAGAATTTACAAGTCTTAAAAATTTGCTGCAAAATACATTGCTTCTTTTTGTCTGGATTTGCTGAATTCTCTGTGGGAAGGACCGAGCAGTTAGCACGATCGCCGTCGTGTGAGGGGTACGTTTCTCCCTCCATTGAAATCTGCGGCCTAACGGGGGAGCCTTGCATTGAAAGCCTCCTGTGCCCTTATTGAGTTAATGCAGACCCGGGATGGTCTATTGGGAAAATCCGTGAGGCAGAGTTTGGGTTCACACAGTGTGGAGCGTTGGTGCCTTTGGGTGGCGTTTGTCCTTTCTGGTGACCTGTCACGAGCAGAATAAGTAACGGAGCACGGGCAGGGTGTAGGAAAGGCAAGATGCGTGAAAAGCAGTTTGACGATGTGCTGTGTCCTATCAGCACCTCCGGGAAAGGCAGAGGGTTGCAAAAATCTGTTAAACCTCTAAAGGAAACCTCTCGGCTGAGAAGTGTGTGTGTACCTGAAGCAACTCACTTGAGGATTTCTGGCGTTTTCTGTGAGAGCGTCCCTATCTTGGGAAGTTCAGGGTTGAGCACCTGCTTCAGATCGGCTGGACTTGCTAGCCGTGCACGTGGGACACACGCAACCTGCTGTGAGGACCCCCCCCCCCCCCCCCCCCCGCCCCGCCAAGTTGGGCTGCAGGTTCCTGCCGGACTAACTCCAGAATCAGGCAGGCGCCGGTCCGAGAGGTTCACTGCCACCCTTCCCGCACCCTTGACCCTTGAACTGAAGCCTGAAGCCCTGTTGGGGACTGGAAGGTGGGCCTGCCCACCGTACCCCGCGCTCTGAGTCCCGCTCAGGAACGGGTGCCCCGTCTGCAGCTGCACGGCCCCTGGGACGCCCCTCTCCGCCGAAGCCGCCCGCGGGTGCCGCGCTCTAGCTGCCCTGGTCTCCCGCAGCCGCCTGCAGATGGCCAGCTGTCCCCTCCGCCCTGGGTGAAGGGGTAAGTGGTGTCCCTCCCTGGTCTCTGCTCTCGCCGGGAGGGCAAGGGTCACCTTCTCCCTCCTCTGTCCCTGTCGACTGACTTTCTGAGGGACCCCTGAGGAGGAGCACTTGGGGGTTGGGGATGGGGTGGGACCACGGGGGATGGGGATCTCCCTCCCGGAGTTGGCAGTTTGCAGCCTCTCCCACCCACTTATTCTAGAGGAGTTAAGAGTGTGATGGGAACCTTGCCAGGCGGGTCTAGGGAGTTAGAACCTAACAGCTGAGCCATGGGAAGGGGACGGAAGCTCAGATTGCATTGGTCTTCGGTCCCTGCCTTTAACGAGCAAAGGAGAAACCACCCCGGGCGAGGGGTCCTTCTGCGATGTGGACAGAGGCTTTCCTGCGCCCTGAGCTACGCGCTCTGCCTGTGCTTGAGCGGGCGTGGGGGCCGCAGGACGCTGATCTGGAAACCACGGCTCAGAAAGCGGGGACTGAGCCCACTTGGGAAGGAACTGGAGGAGAGAAGGCTTTGGGGGCACAGGGGGTGGGGCCCCGAGGTGAGCCGGGCTGGGGGCCTTGCGGGGGGGGGGAGGGGGCATTAGCCCCCTACCTGGGACGCAATGTTCAGAGCACTACGGGAAGGGCCCTGAAGGGTCGAAGCAGCATTTCGGAGACCGTTGTGGCAGGTGTGGGGGCAGGTGCCCCGCCAAGGTCCCCTCCGTGCCACAGCGTTCCCGGAAAGGAGGGTGGCTGGTGGCCGTGACCAAACCCTTACCTGTCCAACACCCGTGTAGCAGACACGTGAACGGACACACAGTGTGGGCCCCAGGTGCCAGCTGTTCGTCGAGTACGCCTTTCCCTCCCATCCGAGGTGTAATTGGCAGCTCGAACTTGGGCACGTCTACGGCGTGTCTGGCGTGCGGTGTGGTTGGTATTTGACGTAGGTGAGACGGTCGCCCCGACCCAGCTGTTCGACGTGTCCGCCACCACCGTTGTTCGTGTGTGGCGACGGCATTTGTGGCCTGTGCCGCGGTCTCCATGCCGTGCGTGGGGTCCCCAGAGCCTCCTTGTGCGGAAGGGCTCTGTGCCCACCACCACCTCCCCGGCCCCGACCCCAGGCCGCGTCCATCTGCCCTCAAGCGGGCTGCTTTAGGTGGCCCTCCCGACTCTGCCTGGCGTATCTCGCCCAGCAGGTGTCCCCAGGGTTCACGCACGTGGACGGCAGGGTTTCCATTCTTAAGGCTGAGCGATGCCCCATTGTCCACATACGCCCCATTCCTCCGACGGGGCGCCGCGGCTGACGCCGCATCTCGTCCACTGTAACGAAGGTTGCCTCTGGGGCGGAGGGGGAAGGAGCCAAGCTCCCCCCAGGCCGACAGTCGAGTGTAGTGCGCGTACAGCTGGTGATACGCTCGGTGAGAAGAGCTCACGCGGCACATACCCAGAAGTTCGGGGATTCGGACAGTTGAGAAGTGCAGCCGCCACCCTTCCCTACCACGCAGAGGTGACTGTCGTGGATACTTGGTCGCGTGGCTTTTCAGACGTTTGTTTTCCCGAAGGGCAGGTTGTGCTAAGATACCGTTTCGTGACCATTTTTTACTTTTTATTATGGGCGTTTCTGTGCCAGGCGGTTTTATACCACTTTGGACGTTTGCTAGGGACCTGTAGGGTGTGGGCATGGGCCACCTTGGCGGATCGTGTCTCCGTGTCCTCTCGCGCCTTTCAGAGTGGGTTGAGCGCTAAAAGCGGAGTTTAATGCCACTGCTTAGAACTGCCGTGCACTACTCAAACAGCCGTGTCTTTAATTGTAACCTTCGAAGATGTGCTCTGCCCTACCAAATCCCGGCAGTTGGAAAACCAAAATTGGTCTTTATTTTTCTTTAAAAAAAAAATTTTTTTTAATGTCTATTTATTTTTGAAAGAGAGGGAGAGACAGAGCGTGAGCAGGGGAGGGGCAGAGAGACAGGGAGACGCAGAATCCGAAGCAGGCTCCAGGCTCCAGGCTCCGAGCCGTCAGCACAGAGCCCGACGCAGGGCTCGAACTCACGAACCACGAGATCCCGACCTGAGCCAAAATCAAGAGTCGGATGCTCAACCGACTGAGCCACCCGGGTGCCCCCAAAATTATTTTTTAGAAAGTTCTATGGGGGTGTCCGGTGGCTCAGTCGATTGAGCATCCGACTCGATTTTGTCTCAGGTCGTGATCTCGCGGTTCGTGAGTTCGAGCCCCGCGTCGGGCTCTTCCACGGTCAGTGAGGAGCCTGCCTGGGGTTCTCTGTCTCTCCCTCGGTCTCTGCCCCTCCCCAGCTTGTGCACATGCACGTCCCCGGCCTCTGACACGGTGCAAGACGCGCAGACGCCAGTGTGTGCTGAATCAACCCTTTTATCAAATGCCTCCCTTGCTGCCACTGACCGTGAGCTCCTATTTTGTGTTTTCAGAGGTCTTCTAAGCGAGGGGCACACTCTCGCCCCGTCTTCAAGTATTCGCCTCGTGCTGCGCTCCCATTTGGAGCCTTGGAGACGCCTACTGGTGACGTTGGGGTTGGATTTGAAGGGAGAAGATCCGGGTGGAAAGTAGGGCTACCCAGAGAGCTGGCAAGGAAACACAGAAATCGAGAGCTTAAGTTGCAAAATCACCCCCACCTAACGGCCCAGATCCCTCGAAACACCGCACTGAGTCTGAGGCACGACGGGTCCTTTGGTCAGCGTGGTTACCACGTGCGTGTGCTTACCCTGTGCTCTGTTAGCAGCTGCCGGTCGGTCACCGTGTGAGGAGCCGAGGCCACCCGCTGCCCGGTGCTGTCCCAGCAGCACAGACCGAGGGCAGGGCAGCAGTGGGCCTGGGGGGCTTTTTAACCCAAGTGCCGTGATCCGTGTCCCCGGAAGGAGCCTTTGTCATAACAGACAGTGAGTGGCGATTACCTGAAACCGGTCCCCAGCCATTGCTCTCCCTCCACTTGGGGCTCACGTTCCCCTAGACCCTCTTCCACGGGGGCCTCGATGCCCGAGGCTGCGTCCTGTCCCACGCTTGCCGGGGTCAGGAATGCTGTCCCTTCTGGTAACTCCTGCCTGAAGACCTGGGGTGGCTGGCTGAGAAGCAGTCTCCGGACCGCCTCCCCATTGGCAGTCAGAGGGGGGAGTCCAGGAGTCCGAGTGGGGAGCCCAGAGGCGGAGTCTCAGCCAAACCCCTCATGTGACAATCAGAAGGGGGAGCACAGAGGCAGAGTCTCAGCACCCCCCCCCATGTGGCTGTCAGAAGGGGGAGTCCAGAGGTGGAGTCTCAGCCAAGCCCCCCATGTGGCAGTCAGAAGGGGGAGTCCAGAGGCAGAGGCTCAACGCCCCCTCCCCCATGTGGCTGTCAGAAGGGGGAGTCCAGAGGTGGTCTCAGCCAAGCCCCCCGTGTGACAGAAGGGGGAGCCCAGATACAGAGTCTCAGTCCCCCTTGATGTGGCAGTCAGAAGCGGGAGCCCAGAGGCAGTCTCAGCGCCCCCCCACGGATGTGCATGTGGCAGTCAGAAGCGGGAGCCTCAGACCTCAGGACACACAGCTGCCTGTACAGATCGGGGCCTCCACCCACAGGGCAGCAGGGAGGAGGCGGTGAGCACCGAGCTGTCACATTGTAATGAAAATGGTTATGTATTCTTCAAATAATTGTTAATAACCAGCTGAACTGTTTATACTATTTTTGCAGAAATGAACATTTTTGTGTGTATGGCTTGAACAGTGTTTCCTTTCCAAGAAGTTGGAACGGGATTATTTGGTCAGAGTTTATTAAAGTCTCTGAGTTTTAAAAGGCCTCGTCCCACTGCTCTTTTGGGACCTGATTTATTTTTTTAATACCTTGGATTATGTTAATAATTTCTTCTGGCTCATCTTGAAACATTAAGGCTACTGTTGTAATCATTTCAAGAGGACGCGTCTCTCCGGCCTGTGTTCACTTCTGTCCCCTCACCCTCCCTCCCAGATGTCCCCTCCATGCATCCTAACACCTTGGTGCTGTTTTGGGGAACTCCGACTCCCTGAACTTCCAGAAAGGGGGGGAGGGGTGGATTCGGGCAGCCTCGCTTTTCTGTAGCATTCCTCATCTTTTTGTTTTAGAAGATTTGTTTTTATTTTATTTATTTATTTATTTATTTATTTATTTATTTATATTTTATTTTTAAAAATTTACATCCAAATTAGTTAGCATATAGTGCGACAGTGATTTCAGGAGTAGATTCCTTAATGCTCCGTATCTATTTAGCCCATCCCCCTCCCACCACCCCTCCCGTAACCCTCAGTTCTCCATATTTAAGAGTCTCTTCTGTTTTGTCCCCCTCCCTGTTTTCATATTATTTTTGCTTTCCTTTCCTTATGTTCATCTGTTTTGTCTCTTAAAGTTCTCATATGAGTGAAATCGTATGGTTTTTGTCTTTCTCTGAGTAATTTCACTTAGCATAATACTCTCCATTTCCATTCACGTAGTCGCAAATGGCAAGATTTCATTCTTTTTGATTGCCAAGTAAAACTCCATTGTATATAAATTCCACATCTTCTTTATCCATTCATCCCTCGATGGACATTTGGGCTCTTTCCATACTTTGGCTATCGTCGATTGTGCTGCTATAAACATTGGGGGGCACGTGTCCCTTCAAAACAGCACCCCTGTATCCTGTGGATAAATGCCTGGTAGTGTAGTTGCTGGGTCGTAGGGTAGTTCTACTTTTAATTTTTTGAGGAACCCCCATCCTGTTTTCCAGAGTGGCTGCACCAGCTGACATCCCACCAACGATGCAAAAGAGATCCTCTTTCTCCGCATCCTCGCCAACATCTGTTGTTGCCTGAGTTGTTGATGTGAGCCATTCTGACAGGTATCAGGTGGTGTCTCATTGTGGTTTTGGTTTGTATTTCCCTGATGATGAGTGAGGTGGACCATTTTTTCATGTGTCGGCCATCTGGATGTCTTCCTTGGAGAAGTGTCTGTTCACGTCTTTTGCCCATTTCTTCACTGGATTATTTGTTTTTTGGGTGTTGAGTTTGATAAGTTCTTTATAGATTTTGGATACTAGCCCCCCCCCCCCTTTTTTTTTAATCTTTTTTAATGTTTATTCTCAAGAGAGAGACAGAGCGTGAGTGGGGGAGGGGCAGAGAGAGAGGGAGACACAGAATCCGAAGCAGGCTCCAGGCTCCGAGCTGTCAGCACAGAGCCGGTTGCGGGGCTTGAACCCACGGACTGCAAGATCATGACCTGAGCCAAAGTTGGACACCCAACTGACTGAGCCACTCAGGTGCCCCTGGATGCTAACCCTTTATCTGATATGTCGTTTGCAAATATCTTCTCCCATTCTGTCGGTTGCCTTTTAGTTTTGCTGATTATTTCCTTCGCTGTGCAGATGCTTTTTATTTTGATGAGGTCCCAGTAGTTCATTTTTGCTTTTGTTTCCATTGCCTACGGAGATGTGTTGAGTAAAAAGTTGCTGCGGCCAAGATCAAAGAGGTTTTTGCCTGCTTTCTCCTTGAAGATCTTGATGGCTTCCTGTCTTACATTGAGGTCTTTCATCCATTTTGAGTTTATTTTTGTGTCTGGTGTAAGAAAGTGGTCTACGTTCATTCTTCCAGATGTCGCTGTCTAGTTTTCCCAGCACCACTTGCTGAAGAGACTGTCTTTATTCCATTGGATATTCTTTCCTGCTTTGTCAGATTCATTGGCCATACATTTGTGGGTTAGCATTCCTCATCTTTAAGAAACATCTCCAGGGGCGTAGTACAAGGAACCAGTACAAGGTCAGGGTTCCGCAGGGATTGGATTCTGCTGAGGCTCTGTCTCAGGCCATCAGTAGTCCTACCCCGTTAGAGCTCTGCCCCCGTGACTTCCCTGCATCCCGGCCCCCAGTTCCCAAACCAGCCACCCTGGGGGTTAGGGCTTCGGAATGGGATTTGGAGGCGTACAGACATCTGTCCCTATGGCTTGTCAGTTTTGAGAGTTCTTGAGGTGCAGATGGTCCTTTAGCCCTGCTGGCAACTGCTTCCTGATGTGCGGAGGGCAACCCGCCCTCAGTGCTGCCCTCGACTGGCCAGCCCTCCGCTCCCAGGGCAGAGCTCGGCCGCCCTGCGGCATTCAGTCCCCCGTCCTGTTGCCTCTCCCCCCCTTCCCCCTGCAGAGATGCCAGTACCTTGGGGGTGGGGGGGGCTCATGGTATCAGGATTTACCCCTGCAGTTGCTTTGCTTTGGTTTGATGAGATGGATTGGTTTCGCTGCCCCAGCCAAGTGAAAATATGCCCCCACCGCCAACCCCACCCTCCAAAGTCCCGCCTGTGAAATATTACTGCCCAAAACATTGAACCTGAATTGGATGCAGCTCATCACCATCAAGTTATAGAAATATGGTAAATTATGCTGCGCAGCTGAGTCCAGAATATGGGAAACTCAACAGAAGAATCAACTCCCCCCTCAAGGGGGGAAGTTGTGGCTTAAAAAGAGCCCTGAAATGAACATGAATGGAAGCAATCTGCGTGCCTTGTCTGATCTCGATTTTGCTGAAGTCTAAACACAACTGCTGGATGGTTCAGGAAACTCCGTGTGGCTCCCATGAGTGATAACACTGTGTCGGTGTGATACGTGTTCTGCAAGCTGGCTTTTGTCTGTGTAGGACATTTCTGTGGTGAGAGACAGTCCGGTCGGTCCTTGATCCCTAGCCTCAGCGCTCACACCAGTGCCGGCGCCATCGTCCCGCGAGGGACTGCAGGGTGGCAGTTTCCTAACCCGTCACCCCTCCTGTGACTCTTTGAAGAAGAGTGACTGTTTTTCATCACCCGTTTGGTTGCCCTAAGCAGCGGTCTATAGGGACGGGCAGAATAAATACTTGAATCTTGTCCTTTATCAGTCTTCTGGATAGCGATTTGATGTCCTAGCAACCTCCAGAGCTGACCCCCAAGATTGTTTTGTGTGTGGGATCATTATGCACTTGTATGGTTCTGTGTGTTTTGTGTCCTTCAAGACTGCGGTGATTAGTTTCCGATTTGGTGGTCAGTTGTGCTCTCTCTGGCCAGTGGGGAACTCCTCAGGAGAATTCCATATCACTTGGATAGGACCCTTTTCTCTTTTAATAACGTTTTTGCTTGCAGGCATGACAACGTCCTGGGGTCATCCTGACCCTTCTTGCTTTAGACCCAGCAGCAAGGATTTCCCCAGGAAGCCCTGGAGGAATGCTGTTTGGAGACCAGGATCTGGGTGTCTGGGCACCTGTCCTTACTAGTTGGCCCTTGTGTCTGGCCTTGTGGTTGGTAAAGACAGGAAATACATATTTTCTGAAAGGAAGAAATGAAATCAGTTCATAATGTTATATTCAATTAAAATTAAGATTATGCTTTTTACTTCTTTGACTTTATGTTTACATATTGTTAAACTGTAAAAAGATTACTGCTGTAATCTTGGTTTTTAATAATGTCAATGTAATTACATAATTGCTTTATCCTACAGCACATCATAGATCTAGGATAACGATACCAATACTCCCACTTAAGAGAATAACATGATGTAGTTTAAGATTTCTCTCTTTCTCTGTGTTTTCTTTCTGACTAACCACATGCAGTCAAAATGCGGGGTTTTAAAATCACTTGAGGGGCGCCTGGGTGGCTCAGTCGGTTGAGGGTCTGACTTTGGCTCAGGTCACGATCTCACGGTCCCTGAGCTCGAGCCCCTTGTCAGACTCTGTGCTGACAGCTCGGAGCCTGGAGCCCGTTTCAGATTCTGTGTCTCCCTCCCTCTCTGTTCCTTTCCTGCTCACACTCTCTTTCTCTCTCTTTCTCAAAAATAAATAAACATTAAAAAAAAAAAAAAAAAGAGAATCACTTGAAATAATTCCATCAACTTGATACAGAGTTAGGTTCATTTATTTTGGCTTTTCTAAAGGTTTTTTTTTTCTTTCTAAGTTGCTTTTTGTTTAAAGGGGAAGAAATATTTATGGTTCTAACACCAAAACCAGAGAAGGAATTAGAGAGGTCAAGATTTTATTTCCAGTGTTTCCCCTTCCTCATGGGAAACTGGCTTATTAGTTTTTGCTTGTCCTTCCACTGTGTCTTTTGGAAAACAAAAATGCACATTTTTATTTTATTTAATTTTTTTAGTGTTTATTTATTTTTGAGAGAGAGAGAGACACAGAGTGCAAGCGAGGGAGGGACAGAGAGACAGAGACACGGAATCCAAAGCACGCTCCAGGCTCCGAGCTGTCAGCACAGAGCCCGACGTGGGGCTCAAACTCATGACCCCGAGATCAACAAGAGTCACACGCTCTTCCCACTGAGCCAGCCTGGTGCCCCAGGTATATCGTGTTCTGTAACACTCAGGGATCTATTCAACAGACCCTCTGGATAGACAGTCTTCTGAAAGAACCCTTCTGAAAGGGTAAAGGTCCAAGGGTCGGTTTTGCTAGATATTGCCAAATTCCTTTCCAAAGGGTCACAGACGTTTTTGTTTCCACCAGCAGTGTGTCCTGTTTGGGCCACGGTAATTTTTGTCTGACAGTTACACATCTTAAAACACATCACATAAAATTTAGATTTCCATTTTCTCCTGAGAAATGGGAAGATCTGGGGACACGCCAGTCCTTACAGGGTTGGGATGGGTTCTCCAGGTTTTCACCACATTGGCTTCTGACAAACTTGAGCCTGTTTGCTGATATGTGGCCCACGCCTTGGTGTGTAAGCATTTGGATCTGTGAATTCTTTTTTTTTTTTAAGTTTATTTATTTATTTTGAGAGAGAGAGAGAGGGAGAGAGACAGCATGAGCAGAGGAGGTGCAGAGAGAGGGAGAAAGAGAATCCCAAGCAGGTTCAAGCTGTCAGCGCAGAGCCCAACGCAGGCTCAACTCACGAAACTGTGAGATCGTGACCTGAGCCGAAACCAAGAGTTGGAGGCCTCACCAGCTGAGCCACCCAGAAGCCCCTGGGTGTGTGAATTCTTGTTACCAGTTGTACTTCATGGTTTACATTTCCGTTACCCATGAATGAGCCAGAAAATGTAAATCTACTCGGGAATGTGTGTGTGTGTGTGCGCACATGCAGAGAAGGCTTAGCACGGTTGACACGGTTTTTATGTATTGTAGGAATCAACCTTTTGTTATATCTGTGCATCTTTCTCTGCGTTTTCACTGTATTTCTGTACCCTTGAATAGGGTTTGAAATAGTGGAACTATCACTTTTGTTTTAGGACTTTTACCTTAATTTTAGTAAGAAGCCAGCACAGAGGAAAAGGTATTTGCGTGGATTAAAGCAGGTGTGTGTGGGGCCTGGGCCTGACCTTGAAATCCAAATTAAGAGCAAGGATTTTATGTCGAACACCTGAGAATCGCCCCAGGCATCTGGAGGGCAGGCTTCGAGTGGTGTTTTTGGTAGAAATAGTGTCACTGAGAGGCTGAGAAAGATCTAGATTTTGCTGGTGAGCCATTCTTTTTTTTTTTTTCTTTTTAATTTTTTTTTTTTTAACGTTTTATTTATTTTTGAGACAGAGAGAGACAGAGCATGAACAGGGGAGGGTCAGCGAGAGGGAGACACAGAATCTGAAACAGGCTCCAGGCTCTGAGCTGTCAGCACATAGCCCAACGCGGGGCTCGAACTCACGGACTGCGAGATCATGACCTGAGCCGAAGTCGGCCGCCCAACTGACTGAGCCACCCAGGCGCCCCGGTGAGCCATTCTTTTAAAATGAAATTACCAAATATTTCGCAGTATTCAGTCCTTAACAATACTCTAGATTAGTAAAGCTCTTTAATATGCCTCCTTGGTATCCGAGCATAATTGGTATTAAAAGTAGTCACTTGAAATAAATCCATTTAAAACAAGCATCAGAATTTCAGAGTGAAGAATGAAAAATGATTGGGACTTTGTTTTGAAAAATGAAACAAAATTATGACAAGTTTAGTGTTTATTGCCATTGAGCTTGTCATTGTTATTATACGCCGATTCCTGGAACAGAACAGAAACGATTTGTGTGACTTCAAGAAGAACACAGTTCTTACAGAAGAAATATGGTATATTCTTGAGCACAACTTGATTTTCACAGCATAATCATATATATATATATATATATATATATATATATATATATATATATATATATATGTATACACACACACACATATATATATGTATATATATATTTTATCTACAAATGTCTGAGGCCTTTGTTAGTGTTTTAGCATTCAGATTATTCCCTCTGGAGCGCTGACCAGCCTTCTGATTTCTCTGCTTCAGTTTTAGCCAGGCTGCTTCTGCCACTCTTATTTCTTGGTGACTTTGCATGAACTTTTATACGGTTTACCAAATCTTGCTTGCGTCCTTTGTAGTACTTAGAATCTCTTAACCGATTTTTGCTGCCCTTCTGTTCATCACGGACCCCGACGCCAGTGTGGCTCACCGACTGGGGCAGTGGCAGACGCAGGCTGGCAGCAGGAGTCTTACAAGTGGTCTTCAGGGAATATTCCTGCGTTTGGGCGATTTTTGCCTGTAATCGCAAACTCAGGAGTGTTGGATGCTGGGCGCCTGGGTGGCTTAGTTGGTTGAGCGTCTAACTCTTGGTTTTGGCTCAGGTGGTGGTCCCGCGGTTTGTGAGTTCAAGCCCCACGTCGGGCTCTGTGCCGCCTGTGGTCCCCAGAGTGGTCCCGAGAGCCAGCCGAGGCCTCGAAGGTTCGCACTGTGGGGCACCGAGGGCCTTCGTCCCGCCCCTGGGCTCCACCTTGGGACAGGTACTCTGGAAAGACCAGTATGTTGGATTACCAACTACGTTAACAAAATGCATAGCTTTAAAAAGTCTTGAATGTGAGGGGCGCCTGGGTGGCAGTCAGTTAAGCATCTGACTTCAGCTCAGGTCATGATCTCACCGTTTGGTGCGAGCCCTGCATCAGCCTCTGTGCTGACAGCTGGGAGTCTGGAGCCTGCTTCAGATCCTGTCTCTCTCTCTCTCTGTCTCTCTCTCTCTGTCTCTCTCTCTGCCCCTCCCCCACCCATGCTCACTCGCTCTCTCTCAAAAATAAATGAAAACATTTACAACTTTCAAACTTTGTATTGAGGAAAATGTTAAGGGACTAGTAAAGTTAGTCTGATGGTTACTATAGTTAAGAGGATGTAGAAAGAACCCCGTCTAGCGCCATCTAGCGTCCTCAGGTAACAAATATGCTTATAAATGTTCACAGTACACACTGTTTGAGATCATATAATTATCCAAATAATGCTTCATAAGCCCTGAAACTGTATCTGGCATTTCCTTATCTCTCTAAGACAGGAGGGTTCTATTTCTCTCTCCTTGAGTATCAAGAGGTTTTTTAAGAGAGTAAAAAAGTATGGGATAAGTAAAAGATACAACGGAATTGAAACTTGTTATTTCCGCCTAAAAACATATTAAACTGTTTTCAATAAGAAAAAAAATTTCCTTTTGAAAAGAGGGTACCCATGTTTCTGATTTCCTGATCTATTTTTTCCAATGAAGGGGTTGTTTTCTTTTTAAATGTAAAATCTGTTTGGTTTCTCCTCTTGAGAAATAAATGGTATTTTTGACTTACAGTTTTCTTAAAAATGAAAATAACCATGTTCTGATTATACAGTAGTAGATATTAGGATTTTTGAAAAATTTTTTAAACGTTTATTTATTTTTGAGACAGAGAGAGACAGAGCATGAACAGGGGAGGGGCAGAGAGAGAGGGAGACACAGAATCTGAAGCAGGCTCCAGGCTCTGAGCTGTCAGCACAGAGCCCGACGCGGGGCTCGAACTCACGGACCGTGAGATCATGACCTGAGCCGAAGTCGGATGCTTAACCGACCAAGCTACCCAGGCGCCCCAGTAGTAGTTATTAGTTTAAAAAAAAATCCATACAGGGACGCCTGGGTGGCTCAGTCGGTTAAGCATCCGACTTCGACTCAGGTCATGATCTCGTGGTTCACGGGTTCAAGCCCCATGTAGGGCTCTGTGCTGACAGCTCAGAGCCTGGAGCCTGCTTTGTGGGTTCTGTTTGCTGCTTTCTCTGCCTCTCCCCTGCTTGTACTCTGTCTCTCTCTCAAAAATAAATTTAAAAAATGTTAAAAAATTAAAAATAATCCATCCAATTTATATAAACATGAAGGCCAAGTACAATCAGTCACATGTTGTGAGAGAAGCGCCTTGCATGGCCTCACGGCTCCTGCCCTCTTCTGTGTCCTTTTTCTCGGGCACTTTTAAATTTTATCGTTTTAATTTCCTTCCCTCCTCTTCCCACCCAGGTAACGAATGGCAACAAACTGGCAGGTTGTTGTTCCATAGCTTTCTCCAGTATCCTATCGTGTGCGTGTATACAAGTTTGAGTTTGTGATACCTTTAGTTCTTTGAACAGAACATGCATAACACTCCCCTGGTCCCAAAGCCAAGAAACGTACAAGGCAGGCTGGTGACAAGTCACTTCCTCCGTGTGGCTCTGGCCTCTCCCCACGAGGTCATGGCTTTAATTAGTTCTTACGAATCCTGCCGTAATTTGTGTCTGCATCACAAACACTCCTCTTTATTTTACTGCCATTTAAGAAACACACCAGGTAACTTGTTTAGACAAGACGCCTTTTGCTTTTGGTGCACAGCAGCATAGCTTGGGGACCTTTTCGTTTTGTCCGTCGAGATTTCTCTTTAAAATAAGCGCATAGCATCGTGGCTGCAGGGTGCGTTGGAGGTTAGGTAACCAGTCCCCTGTCGGGGATCTTTGGGTTGTTTACAGTCTTTTCCTATTAGAGACACGGCTTCAGATATAGCCTTGCACATCTGTCATTTTGTGGACGTGCGGGTATATCCGCGGGTGTTCCTAGCCTGGAGAGTTGGGTCACAGACCTGCTGCTGGCTGTAGAGCTGGTGGTCCCGCTGGCGGGGCGTGAGGGTTCCTGTTCTCCCATGGCGTCAATAACAACGTGTGCTGTTAAACTTTTGTAATTCTGCCATCACGATAAGTGAAAAGGTAATTCAGTGTGGTTTTAATTCGCGTTTTTCTTACTACTGGTGAGAGCGAACCATTTCTCGTGGTTTCATGTGACGCTCAACCGACTGAGCCACCCAGGTGCCCCATTTTCTCATATTTTTGGATCAGCGGAACCGCTAACCAATTTGAATAACAGTGGCAATTATAGGTATCAATGTCTTGTTCCTGATTTCATTTACTTATTTATTATTAATTTATTTATTGTTCCTGATTTTAATGGAAAAAGTATTAGTGTTTACTTTTTTTTTAAGTTTATTTATTTTGAGAGACAGAGAGAGAGAGAGAGCGCAGGCGCAAGCAGGGGAGAGGCAGGGAGAGAATCCCAAGCAGTCTTCACATTGTCAGCACAGAGCCCGATGCAGGGTTCAAACTCACGAACCATGAGATCATGACCTGAGCCGAAATCAAGAGTCAGATGCTTAACCGACTGAGCCACCCAGGCACCCTGCGTGTTTACTGTTTTAAGGGATTTTTTCTTCTTGGTCTTTGGCAAGTAATCTTGAGCATAATTAAGATTTTTATTTATAGAGATTTTTATTAGAAATGGTTAGTAATTCCGACAATGCCATTTCAGCCTGTACTCAATAATTTGGTTTTATTTACAAACTTTTTATTTACATTTACAAACCGTGAGATCATGACCTGAGCCCAAATCGAGAGTCGAACGCCTGACTAAGCCACCCTGGCACCCCGATGTAGCTTTTTAATGCCGATGGATTTCCTAATGCCAACCATTGTTGAATTTCTGGAATAAACCCTGCTTGGCCATCGAGTTTATTTCATGTATTTCTGCATTCTCTGTGAATTTTCGTGTCTGTGTTCCTAAGGGAGGTTGATAGGTCTGTGTTACCGTCACTCAGCGGCAGGGCCAGGCTGGAAATGTGTGTGTCCCCTGCACTGACTGCTGGGTGCCCGACCACTCGTCCTCTTTCTGTCCACCGCCTCCCCCATGAAACGAGGTTCTGGGTGATCCTCCCCTCACCCGCCTGCTCTGAGGATGGCAGGAGGTGAGGCCGGAGAGGCACGCAGCCCGGCTGGCCTATGGTACACTTTTAAATGTCAGAAAAGGTTGTGTTGTCTTAAAATGAACCACAGCTCTCTCTAGATTTTCTGCAGTCCAGAAATTCGAGAAGGGCTCTGTCTGCTGGCTTCAGCCTCGTACTGGAGGCATAGAGGGTTTGTATCAGGGTCTTGAGGTGATGAGGAATCTGAGGTGGGAAGGAATCATCCGAACTGCCTGTGTTTTTATTTGTTTCTTTTTTTTAAATTAAAAACACTTTTAAATGTTTATTTATTTTTAAGAGAGAGACAGTGTGAGAGAGGGAAGGGCAGAGAGAGAGGGAGACACAGAATCCGAAGCAGGATCCAGGCTCTGAGCTGTCAGCCCAGAACCCGACGCGGGACTTGAACTCATGGCCCCGAGATCAAGACCTGAGCTGAGATTAAGAGTCGGGTGCTTAACCGACTGAGCCACCCAGGCGCCCCACTGAAAGGTCTTTGAGTGGCTCCTTCTTAATGTGGCGTCTCTGCACGGATGCACCTTACTGGCCACCCCCTCTGTGGTCTTGCCACAGGCTCCACGAGCGGTCTTCTCTCTCCCTAATGGTGTCGGGACCGTGGGTCGGTGAAAACACCAACGTGCCGGTGGCTAGCCTGTACCCACCAGTGTTCTGTGTTCTTCACTGTGGCCGCAAACTGTTTTGCAGCGGGCCAGTCAGCTCATTGCAAAACGTGGGAAAAAGTATTTTGTCAAATTGTATGAAATTACTGATATTTTACACTTTGACCCCCAAAGTGGCAATTTCGTATGATTGCTCCAAATAGTTATGATTTGGCATCTTCCCGGCTTTTTATTTAAGTATTTCCCACAAATATTCTTCCGCAGAACACATGTCTGCCTTCTTCCCATCCAGCTTACTCGGCTTCTTCCCCAGGTTCCTAATTTTTTCTTTCCTTCCCCCAACCACTATTTCCGTTTTTAGTCCTGCCCATCTCAGCTACTGGGTGGAAAGCCGTCAGAAGCCATCTGTATCAACTTGAGACGAGTTGGTGGCTCTTTGCTCCTACTTGAGTACTGGCACTCTAAAAAGATTCCGGGTGACGCACGCACATCTTCAGTTGACATAGCCTAAGACGCTTTGACAAAGTGAAATGAAACGATCCGTGGTGGATGGTTGTATTTGTCAGGGTGTTTTTCTTCTTATTTCACATGACAGAAAGCCTACATCACGATGGGGTAAATAAAGTGTATTTATTTATGTGTAGTGAGAAGCCAAGACTTCTAGCCAAGAGGGAGTGATGGATGCCGGAATCCTGCCTTCCACCCTCCACACGCACAGCTGAAACAAGTGGAGAAAAAAAAAAGGCTGGGCAAAATAGATAAAACAATGGTTTTTAGGACGTTGAATTTCAGGCAGTAACAAAGAGGATCTCTGATATGGCCAAGAAATGAGGTGAGCCCCTCAAAGCCTCCAGCTTACTGCCTGGAGAGAGTGTGCATGCTGCGGCCTGGGAGCGTGACCCACGTGGAGCCCAGCAGTCCCCCTGGATTCGAGGGATGGACTTGGGGGTCGGAGGAGCAGAGGCAACTAGAATGTGCAGGCAGAGTGCTGGGAGGGAGTTGCAGAGAGAGAACCTCACCGATCAGCAGGGCGTCCTTCTTCGTGTGTCCTCATCCGAGTACCCGTGTGGGGCATGGCGGGAACTACCCAAGGGATTAGAGAGAACACATCTCAATGCACACACGGGGCTGGTTATAGTTCCTCTTCTCTCCAACCGGAATAAAAACTTAATAATTTACGGGCATTTTATGTAAATGCTTTTGCCTCAGAAAGGGTGCAGAATGGGGCTGAGACCTAAAAGTTGCTCAAATCTTACCTAAAAACTTAAAATCAAGACCTGAGGGGATTAAGTTGTTTCCAAAGAGCTGAATACATCCTAGAACAAAGTTCAAGAATATGTGAAAATGTCCAGCAATCGACAGTGTATAATTGACAATGCTCGGCAACGCATGAGAAATTACGAGGCATGCGGAGAAGCTGAAAAATATCACCCATAATGAAAGGAAGTATCAGCCAAAACCGACCCAGAAAATGGGACAGATCATAGGATTATTAGGAAAAGACATTCACACACTTATTGTAGCTATATCCATACGTTCAGGAAGCTAGAGGAAAGATTGAATGGGGGTATGGAACACTGATCTCTAGAGATGAAAACAATTTTATTAAAAAAGTACGTTGGATGGGATTAAGGGCGAAGGAGACACAACAGAAGATTAGCGAACTGGAAGATGCACAAGTAGAAAATATCCTAAGTGGAACAGGGGAAAAAAAAACCTGAATAAAATCAGCAGAGCATCAGTGACGTGTGGGATAACTCCAGTGTCCTGATATGGGTACACTTGGAGTCTCTGAAGCAAAGAAAGCGGAAAGACAAAATAATTGAGGAAGGACAGGCTGAAAAGCTCCCACATTTGAAGAAAGCTACACACCCACAAACCCAAAAATCTCAGTGAACTCCAAACACAAGAGACATGAAGAAAACCACGGGAAGGGAGACTATCATCACATTCCTTAAAAACCAGAAAGTCTTAAAAGCAGCAGGTGATGTTTTCCGTGCTGAGAAGTGCACATAAGAAGGGCAGCAGATTTTGCATCCGAAATGGTGCGAATGAAAAGACAATAGAGCGACATCTTTCAACAGCTGGACAGCAAACAAAGCCCCCAACTGACTCTTTGGAATTCTATCTAGTTAGAAAAAAATAGCTTTCAAAAACAGAGGTGAAATAAAGACATTTTTGGACGTGCAAATGCTAGAAGAATTCGTTACCTGGAGACTCTACTGTGAAAAATGCCGACCAGTGACACCAGATGAAATCTGGACCTATTCGGGGAACAAAGAACCCCGGACAAGGTGACTATGGGGGTACGTATGTTTCCTACTGTTTAATCTCTTTGGAACATAACTGGTTGTTTGATTTTTTTTTAACATTTATTTTTTGAGAGACGGAGAGTGAGCAGGGGAGGGGCAGAGAGAGAGAGGGAGAGAGAGAGAATCCCAAGCAGGCTCTGTGCCGCCAGTGCAGAGCCCGATGTGGGGCTTGATCCCACGAACCGTGAGATCGTGACCTGAGCTGAGACCAAGAGTTGGACACTCAGCCGCTGAAGCCACCCAGGCGCCCTCTTTTAGCAGCTTTCGAATGTACAGTACCGTGTTGTTAATGACAGTCACCGCCCCACACATTACATCCCTGGGGTGGGCAACCCACTTTAAATATAGAGTCACAAATAACTTAAAAGGATGGAAAGAGATATACCATGCTAACACTAATCAAAGGGAAGCTGGGTCGACTGTATTTCTCTCAGACAGTGGAAAAGCTTCTTAGTAAAGAAAAATGTTTCTCAGCAAAGAAACAGGAAGAAGTGGAGCATTTTATAGTCATAAAGGGAATCAATTTATCAAGACGTCTCAACAAGCATAACAAGCATCTTCACATGCCCAGTAAAAGACCATCAAACCACGTGAGGCAAATTTGACAGATGTACAAGGAGGAGTAGAAAAGCCCACCATCACGGTCAGATTAAGTCACCTTCTCAGTAACAGGCACAACAAGGGAAGATCCACGGCACGTTATCACGCAAGCTGAGCCGGCCGAGCCTTCTAGAACACTCTACCCAACAAGAGGAGAGCGCACAGTCTTTCCAAGTGCACACAAGCATTTGCCCAGAAAAGCCACATTCTGGCCACAAAACAAGTCTTAGTAAATTTACAAGGACTTCATACAAAATGTGTTCTTTAACCACAGGGGGTGAAAAATTGGAAACCAATCAGAGAGAAACCTCAGCCAAATGCCCAAGTATTTGGAGACTAAATAACACACTTCTACCCATGAGTCAAAAAAAAAAAAAAAAAAAAAAATCAAAACAGAAATTAGTGTTTTGAACTGAATGAGAATAGAAACAGTGTATCAGAACTTGTGAGATGCCCTTAAGGCAGGTCTTTGAGGGAATCTGTGGCATTTTGTTTACCGAGAGGGACAGTTAAAGCACGAAACACCGAGATTTGAGTAGACAAAAGGCTCCGTTCCATGACCTCAGCTTTCACCTTACGGATTCTTTTTTTTTTTATATTTTTATTTTTTTTTAACGTTTACTTATTTTTGAGACAGAGAGAGACAGAGCATGAATGGGGGAGGGTCAGAGAGAGAGAGGGGGACACAGAATCTGAAACAGGCTCCAGGCTCCGAGCTGTCAGCACAGATCCCGACACGGGGCTCGAACTCACGAACTGTGAGATCATGACCTGAGCCCAAGTCGGACGCTCAACCGACTGAGCCCCCCAGGCGCCCCTCACCTTACGAATTCTTAACAAGGGAGCCAGTGAAGTTCACTGTGAGCAGGACAAAGAAAATGGTTAAATGTCAGACTGGATTCAACAAGACAGGCAGTAGGAAAAAGCCAAGCCGAGCAAGAGCCGGTTCTTGGAGAGGATCAATAAAATTGATAAACCTCTAATCAGGGTTAAAAACAAGGCACGGTGTTCGGAATGGTAGGTAAATTAAGATATTGCAGGGATAATGACATCAAAATGTCATGCCATTAAATCCAAAAACGTAGAGGACAGACCCCGGAACACAAGCATTACTTCAGCAGCCCGTGGGGACCGAGAGAGACAGAGAGAGGGGCAGCATGAGTGGGGGAGGGGCAGAGAGAGGGAGACACAGAATTCCAAACAGACTCCACACTGACCGCGTGGGGCTCGATCCCACGAACCTCGAGATCATGACTTGAGCCGAAATCAAGAGTCAGATGCTTAACCGACCAAGCCACCCAGGCGCCCCTCCCCGCATCTGTTAAAGACACGTCGTTATACACTAAAGATATTGAAAACGTGTTAAAAATCCTCACCAAGAAAACTGTAGGCTCAGACGCTTCTGTGGCGGATTCTGACAAAGATCTGAATAAGGAACAGTGCAGTTTCTACACCAATGTCCGGACACTGAGGAGGAGGGACGACTTCCCGAGGCAGCTGAGGCCGGCATTACGTTGGTACCAAAAGCAGACACAGACACTGCTTGAAGCAAGGAAAACAGCGATCACCATCACTCAGAGACATTTATGCAAAGATTCTTAAAGTTTCAGCAAATCCAGTCCAATAATACATAGAGGACTCTTCATGACCAAGGAGCCATTAAAAATTAAATTAATTAAATTAAATTAATTAATTAAAAATTAATCAGTGTAGTTACACATCTCACACACCACGCCATGCGACCATTCCAATAGGATTCCAGTGAGCATTTGGCAAAACCCAGCACCCGTGCCCGGTGCAAAATGCCGGCAAAGTAGCCGTAGGAAGAAGTGTCTTTGGGTTTGTCTCTCGCAGCTTTGTTCTCCTTCCTCTGTCTTCTGTTGAGAACTTTGGTCATGAAAGCAGGTTGAATTCTGTCAAATGCTTTTCCTGAATCTAGTGAGACGATCCTATGATTTTTATCCTTCATTTGCGGATATGGTGTGTCCCACCCCCTGGAATAAATTCCACTTTATCGTGCTTTTTTTTTTTTTATGTTTATTTATTTTTGAGACAGAGAGAGACAGAGCATGAACGGGGGAGGGTCAGAGAGAGCGAGAGACACAGAATCCGAAGCAGGCTCCAGGCTCTGAGCTGTCAGCAAAGAGCCTGATGCGGGGCTCGAACTCAGGGGCCGCGAGATCATGACCTGCGCCGAAGTCGGAAGCTCAACCGACTGAGCCACCCAGGCGCCCCCATCCACTTTATTGTGCTTTTAATGCGCACCGTTGAAATGTTCGCTGGCCTTTTGTGGAGGATTTTTGCATCCACGTTCATCAGGGGTATTGGCCTAGGATTTTTATTTTCTTGTAATGTCCTTGTCTGGCTTTGAAATCAAGGTAACGCTGGCTTTGTGAAAGGAACTTGGAAGGTGTTCCCTTCTCTCTTTTTTTGGAAGAGTTTGAGAAGGGTCAGTGTTAATTCCTCTTTTTGCGTTTGATAGAATTCACCCGTGAAACCAGCCGGTTCTGGGCTTTTCTGGGAGGCTTTGGATGACACTTCAGTTAGTAACCCTTCTTGTGACCGGTCCGCTCAGATTTTCGATTTTGAGTCATGCAGGGTGTCTGCTGGATGTAAACATTCCCAGGCTCTACCCGGTACTTAGAAGCCAGCGTCTTCAGGGAATCGGGCTGGGAATCTGCAATTTTTTAAACAGTGCCTCTGAATTACCTTCCCATCGGTCAAGTTTGGAAAATCACCAAGATGAATGTTTTTTCACCCATGACGATGAAATGCTTCTTTCATCAGAGGATTCGCCTCGTGGCCCGGCGGCTGTGTCCTGGCCGGGGCCCTGGGTAACGAAAGCACGAGGGGCCATGGCTCTGCCCGTCTGGTGAGCAAGTTCGGCTCCACTGGGTTTCCCTGCGCTCACACGGAGTTCTGTTAAACGGAACGAACACCTCGTGGGCCATCTTTTAAAAAATTTAAGCTACTTACATAACCGCAATACTTGAAGCCTTCTAGAAGAAAATCCGGGCTTCCGGAGGTCACAGGGTCTGTGCCTCCCTCCCCAGCTCCCCTTCAGGCCGGCCAGCCCCCTGCAGACCCCAGGGTCTTTGTTCTTCCTGTTCTGTGCCTCCTCCCTGCAATCTCTTTCCCATTTGTTTGTTTTCCTCTCCCTCTTTTTTTCAAGTGGCCTCAAACAAGTTTATTCTCTTAAGAGTTCTGGGCGTCCGAAATGCAAGAGTGTCTGCAGGCTATGCCTTCTGGGGGCTTCGGGGGATAATCCTTCCCTGCATCTTCCAGCTGCTAGAGGCACCCCTTCCCTGGCTCGGCTCGGCTCATGCCCCCCGCCGCCCCCCGAAGCCCTTGACCTCTGCTTCTGTCAGGCAGCCTCCTCCCTCTTACAGGTCCCAGTGAGGCATCTGCACCCCATCTCAAGCTGCTTTAACTTAGTCACACCTGCAAAGCCCCTGTGGTCCGGTGGGGACCGGGACAGGGGCATCTGTGGGGCCGTCACTCACTGACCGGCCGCCTCGCTGACCGTCCCTGGGCTGGCAGGGGTGAGGAGCAGGCCCTGTACTCGCCCGGCGGGAGGGGGGAGGGTAGAGGGGCCAGCTTCCAGCCTCCGTGACTCTGTCCTCACCCCGGTCACACTCTGCCATCGCGGTGGCTTCACTACCCTTTCTTATCTGTTTTCACGTATCCGTTTACTACCTGTGTCGGGCCCCGTTCCCCACGCTCGGTGATCACGGGGGAGCCAAGCAGAAGGTTCCTGTCCTGGGGGGATTGGCTGTCCGCGTACCTTGCCCTTAACACAAGCACCCGCTGCCCCGCAGAACGTAGGCTCCCAGGGTGTGGGACCCACTCTCCAAGCCCCAGGAATTAGACCGCTGTGGGGCAGGAGCACCTGGGTGGCTCAGTCGGTTGAGCAACCGACTTCAGCTCAGGTCGTGATCTCACAGTCTGTGAGTTTGAGCCCTGGGTTGGGCTCTGTGCTGACAGCTGGGAGCCTGGAGCCTGCTTGGGATTCTGTGTCTCCCTCTCTCTCTGCCCTTCCCCTATTCACGCTCTGTCTCTCTGTGTCTCTCAAAAATGAATAAATGTAAAACAAATTTCAAAAGAACACTGGGGGGCAGCTCGGAGTCGCCCATTTACTGGCGAGCCACCCTACCGCCACAGGGGGGCGCCCACGCTCCACACTTGTGGCCACATTTCTTGGGCGGGAATCTGTACACAACAGTCCCCGGTTATCACCCCTCCCTCCTCGGACAGGGGGCGCGGGGCCCTTGTTATCAGTGACCGCGACAGGGCGGGAAGTTCTTGGGGAAGAGGCGCCACAGCAGGTGCGTGTCCGTGGGAGCGAGCCAGCCGCTCGGGCCGCCGGGGGCCGCGCCCTGGGCCAGGGTTCCTCTGTCTCGGTTCTTGGGTCCGGGCAGGGAGCTTGCTTGTTCCGTGAGGCCCGTGGAGGTCGCTCGCCGCGCCGTCGCAGGTGCCCGGCCTCGGACCGCTTGCGCTGCCTGCGCGCGTTTGGGGCGGCGGTGTTCAAGGAGATTGTTCCGCGTCCTGCCACCGCAGAACGTTCTGAGCTGAAAAGAGACTGGGTCTCTGGCCGAGCAGGGATTGGACGCACGAACCAAAACGCAGCAAAGCGAGCCAGACCTCGTGGAGGCTCCTTAGGCCAGGGTGCCCCGGGTCACCGGCGGGTTGGGCAGCTGCGCTCCCTGCGGCAGCCCCCCACTCTCCCCACCCCCGCGCCGGGTCACCGGGTCACCGTGTCACCGTGTCACCGTGGGTGGGAGCGATTGGCGCTCCTAGGACTGCAGGGCTCGGTCACCCGCTGCCCTGCAAGGAGTCCTAAGCTTCTAGAAGTTATCGGCTCTGGAAGCTGGGAGGGAGGGAAGGCGGCAGGATGTTAGCAAAGGAGGCTGAGACCCAAGCAGCGGGTGGCCCTGGTTTCCTGGGCTTCTCCAGCTGTGCCCCGAGGCACCCCCCCCCCCCCGCCCCGGGGAGTGGGCCAGGCTGCAGGGGGACCCCCAGGCCTGTGTCCCTCACCGGTTGTGCTGCAGGGCCTTGGGCCGCCCTTGAGAAGTGTGCTACAGCGGGGAACCTCACGGCCTCGTCCCCAGCCGCACCCGTGGCCTGCCTGCTCTCCAGCGCCCAGCGCCCGCCGCGTGGCAGGTCGCCCAGCTGGCACCGGTGGCTGGATGGAAATCCTGAGTCAAATGGAGCTTGGTCCCTGTCCCGCTGAGGCTACTGTTGGATTTCGGGAGACGCGGACGGGTCAGTGCTAACGTTTCACCAGCAACGTGGCGCAGCCGAGGCCGGGCGGGAAGGCACAGGCCAGGGCGTGAGCCCGGCTCAGGTCGGGAGGGAACGTGGAGCCGGGGATCGCAGGGTGCACAGGGGCTGGCGGGGAGGGCGACCGGCCGGGGCGGCCCTGGGGCAGGAGGTGTCCCCCTGGCTGCGACAACCGTGAGATTGTGGCGGGAGGCACGGGACCCGGCAGGATGCGGCAGGGCGCCGGGTGGCGTGGGGACCGCGGGCACTAAGGGGAAGGGTGAGCTGGAGGGCCCCCTCCCCTTACGGGAAATTCCGCATTTCTGTGGACAAACCCGTCTCTGCAAAGAGCGCGCACAAATCCTACGCCTGACCTTGGGCCTAGGAAACCGAGATGCGGCCTGGACTCCCCACCAGAGGGCGGCCTGAACCACGCGGCAGGTGCCCGCATAGGCTTCTGTGAAAGTCTCGGACACGTGGTCCCCGCGTCCCGAGAAGCCGGAAGCCCTCGCAGACAGCCGGCTCGCCGCATGTCCCCCTTCCCCGCTCAGCCCGGTTGGTCTCCAGGGGGAAGGAGGTACTGAGCTCTCTCCCTGATCTGTGGCAGGCGTCATAAGCTCAGGCGTGACGCCCCCCAGAGCCACAGGGGGGTATTATTCCCATCATGATGCGATCCCGACTCCAGAGGCGCAGAGATCTGCCAGATGGTGCGAGTGAGCCCTGGGGGGCACGTACTGCGTGTGCTGTGTGTCCCCATCTTAGAGGCACAGGGGTGGCCTTGGCTCTGTGCCCCCCCCCCCCCCCCGATCCTGTCTACACTCGGAGAAAGACGCTGGTGGAGAACAGGCCTCCCAGGGGAGGCAGGAGGCAGCCGTCAAGTGCAGGGCGTGAAGGGCGCTGTGGGAACAGGGTGTGGGCGTAGCCGTCCCGCTTCTTACATTTCCTGCTGTTCGTGTAGGTGGAAATAACGGGAGACCAGGAGCCCCGTGACCTCAGAGCGCGGAAGGAAGGTCAGCCAGTTTCCGGGAGGCGGCCGTATGTTCAGTGAGGGCACTGCCACGCTGACTCCCTGACGCTCATCATCTTGAACAAGTGCTCTTGTGGCTTTCCACGCTGAACGGGGGCCGCCAGTGGGGGCCCCGCGTCTCGTCTCGTCCTGGACTGAGCGCCCGGGAGCGGACAGGCCGCCACTGAGACCCCAGTCCCATCAGGCGCCTGTTCAGGAGGTGCCTGGAACAGCTTCTTGCTGGGCTCTGGCTGATTCCAGCCTGGGTCTCCAGGCGGCAGGGCGGGGTTGCTCTCGGCCACCACCTTCCTTTCTCCCTGGGAACGCAGTGTGACGTCCCCGCCCCGGCAGGGAGTCAGGCGTGGCCGAGGGAATACGGGGAGAGCCGGTGTCCCGATTCGCAAGCCTTCCACTCGCCAGACGTCCCCTGGCCTTGCAGTGGCTCTGTGTACGGCAGAGGGTCCCTGACCACCACACGAGGGAGCTGCACACGGGGGTGTCTGCAGACGAGGACGAAACCTGTGTCCTGTGTGAGCGTCCTACGCGTTTGGATTTCCTTGTTTGGGCAGCGGGCATGGTCTTACCTAATACAGACTTAGGTTTCTTCCGGATCTGGGGAGAGAGCGCTGTGAGAATCATACAGGGGTGCTGTCCCCACGGCCTGGTGGCCTCTGGCATTGGGGCCACAGCGGGCCTGACTCGATGCAAGAAGACTGTGTCCCTCAGGGTCCCTGAGAGTCTCATCCCCTGAGATGTCCTGTTCAGCATGCAGACACGTGCACTGCTCCGAATCTCCCAAGGAAGCCTTGCTCGGGCCCTTGTCCTCCAAGAATCAGGTTCTGTGTCTGCTCTCCGAATGGGAGGTGGCCCTTGGGGGTTCAGCACCGCCTTCACGGGCCCGTCTCGGCCAGTGCATACTGTATGGCCAAATGATGACCAGACCTGGCTGTTTGGACTGTCGTAAATTCATAAGACAAGTTCATGGACACCTTGCCAAGGGCGTGCCCGTTGGCTGCTGCGGCCCATGTAGTTGTGGGGAGGAGGGGGTGGCCGGCTTGGCAGAGCACAAAGTATGTGTAAACATTTCCCCCCGCTGATATCAAGTATATTAGTCAGGTCCTTGGTCGCAAGCCGTGGGCTGACGCTGGCTCTCTTGTGCCAAAAGGAACATTTGGAAAGGATGTTGAGAGCTCACAGAATCATCGGGCCTGGAGGCTCAGGCTTGGGAAAGAGAATCGACCAAGGTACCAAGGTGGCTCAGGATGGCCAGGCCCGAGGAATCCCGGCCGAGGCCGGGGTGTGAGAGCAGACTGCCTGTCTGTCATCTGGGATGTGAGGGCCCCTCCCGGGGCTCCTGGGGCTGGATGTGCACCTGGAGGGGTCCTGGGAACATGGACCTTTCTTATGCTCTGAGGCGACAGGGGAGGACGCTGCTCTCGGCCGAGCGGCCGCTCTGCGTCAGGCACTTTGTAAGTGAATCTCTCCCAGGACCGAGCACGGCCCTTTGGAATACACACACTTCTTTCCCTTTTGCGGGGGAGTCAACAGGGTTCCCAGGCTGGGGGGCGGGGGTGATTCAGCCAGCAGGTGGCAGAGGTTCACACTGGGCCTCGTCCGTGTCCCGTTCCGTCTACCACCCAACGTGGGGATCGCTGGGCACCAGCCATGACTTGAAATACGCTGTGCTTTTCACCGGGAGGATTTGGAATGAGACTCTGCAATTCGGATCAAGATAACACACAGCCAGTAAGAGTAAGCTGCAGGGGACAGAGGTTAAATTTCCCCACGGGGAGGCAATTTGGGGAAATCTGGAAGGGTTGGAGGGGCCGGCGAGGGCGGGGCAGGGAAAGGGGATAACCTGGCCCCAAAGTGAGCTGCTATCATCATCAAATATTTCCCTAATTGCGAAAAAATGAAGGGACTGAGGGATGCCAGGAAAATAAAGTCCAAGTGTACTAGGCGTTGGCTTTTTTGGCAAAGCAAATTTCTCTGTAACAATTTTTAAGAAGATATAAAAGGCATTGCCTCACACAATGATCTCTGAAGCCTGGCTTTCATCTGCCTCTTTAGAAACATTGCATTTCGAAGGGAGCCGTTAGCTGAGGTGGTGAATGTGTCTGCTAATTGCTTTCTGTTCTAAATCTAAGCAACACTGAACTCCACGAGGGAATGCAAACTTATCAGGGAAGCTAAAAGCAGAAATCGCCTTTGGCTGAGTTACAAGTGCTGTTTTCCTCATCGAGCCTGAATGTCTTCACGTGTTTCTAGAACATTCTTACGTATCACTTGGGAAGATCACAGGGGGGTTGGGGAGTGGGCAAGGGACCCTGTGCAGGTTCACGCACCGTGTAAGAAACGCTGGAACAGATCGGCTGACCGACTCAGCAAGGTGATGCCCAGGGAGACTCAGGTCTGTGGACAAGTGTTTAATCCCGAGCGTGGAAGGGACAGAGGACGGGGCGATGGGGCCACGCGGCTCGCTGCCTTAGGCGTTTAAACACCCGCGAGGATCCCTGACCCAGTGGTTTTATGTCCTTGTCAAACGCCGTTGGCAAATCGGTCGACACCACTCTGCACGGAGACTCCTGGCACCACTCGTCTTCTAGAAGAATCCAAAGTAGTTGGCAGTGTTGAAGCACACACAGGCTTTACCAAAAATTTGGAATTCCCAGCTTCTCCAAAAAACCCCACAAAACTCGTAAGGTCTCGCAAAATGGAGCCCTCGCTTCTGCCTCGTGCGAAGGACCGTCCTCCCAAGACAGGCGTGTAGCTTCCGGAAGCCCGGCGCCTTCCTCCTTCGCTGCGGCAGACACGGCTGGTCTCACCTTCCTAGCAGCGTGTGTGAGCCCAGACCCTTCCCTATCCTTGCCAACGTTCGGGCTAGTCCGCCTTTGTGGTTTTAGCCCTTCTGGGGTGTGCGTAGTGGGAAGTCGCCGTGGTTTTAATTTGTGTTTCCTAATGAGTAATGTGTTGCTCAATTGTTCGTGTGATCAGTGGCCCTCTGTACCTCCCCTGTTGGGAAGCGTCATTGCCCCAGACGTGGCTCTCTCCCCCGAGTTTTCGAGCTTCTTCCCGCCCGCCCAGAATCAGCTCCTCACGCCCCTCCCCGGACACCAGCCCTAGCTGGGCAGCCCCTGAGGCGCAGAGGGCTGACTCCCCGCTCCTCGGGGACCCCACTGACGCCAGAGGACAAGAGATCCCTTGCTGACACGGTCTCAGCAGTTCGGCCTCCTTGGACACGGAGTGCGAGGAAAACACATCTGAGCCTTTTCTGGTTCCCCATCGGGTGACCCAAGCCTTTGTTTCTGGCCCGGAGGCAGAGAGTTGGGGATCTCCCGGCACAGGTGAACAGGTGCACGGGGGAGAGATGGGGGGGGCAGCGGGAGCAAGACACATAAATACTGAAAACGCTATCCTTCCCAGCGTGGGGCTCATGTCCCAGAGGAAATCTTCTGCAGAAGTCTAGTCCATGCGGCGGAGAAGAACCCCCACAGCCCGGCCCTCTGCCTCTGCATCGTGTCCCCCCCCACCCAGGTAACCGAGAGCGGGGACAGACGCCCTTTGGCCGAGTGCCGTCTGCCCACGGCGGCTCACCACGCGCTGCCTGTGTGGCGCTCGCGCGGTGGGCGAGCACAGCCGTCACGTGGCGAGGTGGCGGGTCCTCGGGGCCGCGCGTCCTGCCTCGGCTCACCCGTGTTCCTCCCCGCTCTCCGCCAGGGGTGACGCGCCGCCCTTGAGGCTCGTGCCCCGCTGACGGCCGATTCCCGCAAGGGCCACCTGGGCCGTACCCGGGAGGGGCTCGTGGTTTTCCAAACACTTTCGCGTTTCTGACTAAAGAAGGCAGGCGCGGAACGGGGCGGCTGACGTCTCCGCAAACAAGCGGTTATTCATCTGAAGAGCCTCGTGCTAAATATAGACGCGAGGGGAGGTCAGGAGCTTCCCGAACGTACGCATCCTTTCGTCTGCTGGTTTAAGGGCCCTGAGTTGGTAGGGAATAGTCTTTGTTTCTGTCCGTAGGCAGAAGCAAGGGGCCTGGGGGGGCGAGACCGCTTCCCTGCTTTTCATCTCACATTCGGCAGCGGCAGGCAGACGGGTGGATTACGTGCGTTTGGAAAAAGTGCATTTGGAAAACACGAGGGAAGAACTCAGCATACGAGGAGGACGGGCGAAGAGGCGGGTTTCTTGAAATGCCGTGTCCCCGTCGGCGCCGTGCTTCCCGGAAGGAGGTGAAATGTCACCTACCAGGGCCTCCGACTTTCTGCCCTTCCTCCGTTTCCAGAGGCGTGTTCTCTCCTCTGCCTCTCCTTCCAGAACATTCCTGTGACTCTACATACGCTTGTGTAGAGACAGAGCACGCGTCTGTCTGCGTGTTTTACACCGCCGTACCGATGGCCCCGTAACTTGTGTTTTGTTTCTTCGCGCAGCCTTTCTCGGAGCCTCTCCTCGTCGGTACCTGTGGACCCCACCCCTTCTCTTGGCTGCTACACCGTCTTGCAAAACATGAATGCTTATCCAGCCAGTTCTGAAGCATTTGGGGGAATTCTGAAGCCTCTATAATTTACACAATTTGACAACTGGCTTTCGTTGCCAGGGGATCAATGATCTTGGATTTCCTTGTGTTTCCTAAAATCCCTGTCATTGTGAGGATGTCCCCCCCCCCCCCCAAATATCTGCAGCAAGTCAGGGTTCCTTTCTGGCAGCATTCTCCCCTGCGAGGTGCCCTCTTTCTCCTATATATTCATTTGCCTCAATTAGGCACTTTCTCCCGTTCCTTGATGACTGAGATTTAAGTACTCACGATTATGATGTTTATCAGCAACTAGTCTGGAGACATGATCACGATGAGTCAGAGAGGGAGCCCACGCCTGGAGCTGCTAAGGACTTCCCACATCTCTCCAGCACGAGGAGAGGGGCCGAGGGTAAGGCTGACGTACGGAAGGGCAAAGTTGCTGGACGGGACCTCACGCCAATGCGCCTGAGCTCCTGGATGCCGCCGTGCCTGCAGCCAGAGGCGCCACCGGCCTTCACCCCCACTGGACCAGTAATACGTTTCCCTTTTGCCTCCATCAGATGGGTTGGTAACGGATCCGGCCCTCCCCCAGACAGCGCGCCGATGTCCGATTCCGTCACTATCTTGGTATGTTTTGTTTTTTTTTTTCTGGTTTCGGCATCCTCCGCGAAGCTGTTTTTCTCTCTGATACCAATGTTGGTCTTCAGTATGTATTTCCCCCTTGCAGAAGGCCAAAGTGCCAACTGCGTATACAGCTCGAGTGTAATGGTTACTGTGTGTCCTCGTGTATTATTTCATGTTTGGCCTCGGAAAAAAAAAAAAAATCCAGCAAGAATTCTCTTCTGTGCACGGATGGTATAACCTATCTGGGAACACATTTTATGGCGATCTTAACTCAAGTGAGCTGGGAAAATAACAGGGAGAGGTTTTGCTGGCTGCTCGTTACATTTGTGTTTTCTTGTATTCGTCACTCTTGAGTCCCTGCCAAGAGTTTACATCTAATTGCCTCTACATCATACTTCCCCCCTCAAAGAGAAAAAACAGCGCCCTGTAAATTGGTATAAACACTTTGGCTGCACGGTAATTTTGTTTTCTTGTTCCACATGGACTCGCAAACTTGAAATTCTTTAAGGCGCCTCAGACTTAATCTCAGGCAGAGCGAAGTGTGAGGGGTGCTATTTCTCCCTTAATCAGAGTGTGCCGGGCACATTGGCCCACAATTCCCATGCTTTATTACTGTGGCGAACCAGAAGGGGCTGTGGGTAAAGGCTCAGGCGGGGAGAGAACACGAAGGGCTTTTTATGTTAAAGGAAGAAGCATTCTCTTGCAAGGAAGATGCCGCGAGACTGGGAAGGTTTCCAAAGCCTTTCAACCGTCGCACACAAGATCCCCGTGAAAACTTAAAAATAGCCCCTTCGGTGGTGCGTGTAAACGTGAGCCTGCGTGTCTGAGATGCGCGTGTGAGAAAGGGGAGAGAGAGAGGTGATCGCTACCTGTTGGTGCGCTAGCAGAAGAGAATGGCAAGGTAAGGTGGCCTTTAAGAGTATATGCCTCTTGGGGCGCCTGGGTGGCTCAGTCGGTTGGGCATCCGACTTCAGCTCAGGTCATGACCTCGCGGTCAGTGAGTTCAAGCCCCGCGTCGGGCTCTGTGCTGACAGCTCAGGGCCTGGAGCCTGTTTCAGATTCTGTGTCTCCCTCTCTCTGACCCTCCCCCGTTCATGCTCTGTCTCTCTCTGTCTCAAAAATAAATAAACGTTAAAAAATAAATAAATAAATAAATAAATAAATAAATAAATAAATAAATAAAAGTATATGCTTCTTTTTGCAAACGATTTTTCTTTTGGACACAGAGTGGCCGTACAGAGCAGTGGTTGGGAACGTGGGTGTTGGAGTATGACTTCCTCGTGTGAATCTTTACTCCCCTCCTCATAAATCGTGTGACCTTAGGAACTTATGTCACCTCGCTGGGCTTCGTTTTCCTGCAAAGCAGTGATTAAAAGTCACATGTACCAGGGCACCTGGGTGGCTCAGCCGGTTGAACGTCTAACTCTTGATTTCAGCTCGGTGATCTCACGATCATGAGATTGAGCCCCACGTCAGGTTCTGCACTGAGTGTGGAGCCTGCTTGAGGTTCCCGCTCCCTCTTTCCCTGCGCCCCCCCTCTTGCGGTCTCTCTCTCTCTCAAAAAAAAAATCACATGTACTCCAATAGTGTTGTTGTAGGGATTTAATACAGGACTGTCCGTAGGCACTTTGAACAAGGTCTGCATACGGTTGCTGGGTTGTAAGTGTTTGCTGTGAGGATGAAGATGAAGATGATGGTAATGAAGATGGTGATGAAGATGATGATGAAGGTGATGTCTGTGATGATGATGCAGATGTCTAGGATGGTGGTGGTGATGGTGGTGATGATGGTGGTGATGGTGGTGGTGATGGTGGTGGTGATGATGGTGGTGATGAGGATGAGGATGGTGATGGTGATGATGATGGTGATGATGGTGGTGATGAGGATGAGGATGATGATGGTGGTGATGATGGTGGTGAGGATGAGGATGATGATGATGGTGATGATGGTGGTGATGATGATGGTGATGATGGTGGTGAAGATGATGGTGGTGAGGATGAGGATGATGGTGATGATGGTGGTGATGATGATGGTGATGATGGTGGTGAAGATGATGGTGATGATGATGGTGATGGTGGTGATGATGGTGGTGATGATGATGGTGATGAGGATGGTGATGAGGATGATGGTGATGATGGTGGTGATCATGGTGGTGATGATGATGGTGATGAGGATGGTGATGAGGATGATGGTGATGATGGTGGTGATGATGGTGGTGAGGATGAGGATGATGATGGTGGTGAGGATGAGGATGATGATGATGGTGATGATGGTGGTGAAGATGATGGTGATGATGGTGGTGATGATGGTGGTGATGATGGTGGTGATGATGGTGATGATGATGGTGATGATGGTGGTGATGATGGTGGTGAGGATGAGGATGATGATGATGGTGATGATGGTGGTGAAGATGATGGTGATGATGGTGGTGATGATGGTGGTGATGATGGTGGTGATGATGATGGTGGTGATGATGATGGTGATGAGGATGGTGATGAGGATGATGGTGATGATGGTGGTGATGATGGTGGTGAGGATGAGGATGATGATGATGGTGATGATGATGGTGATGATGGTGGTGATGAGGATGAGGATGATGATGGTGATGATGATGGTGATGAGGATGATGATGATGGTGATGATGGTGGTGATGATGATGGTGATGATGGTGGTGATGATGGTGGTGATGATGGTGGTGATGATGGTGGTGATGATGATGGTGATGAGGATGATGATGATGGTGATGAGGATGAGGATGATGATGATGATGGTGATGAGGATGATGATGATGGTGATGATGGTGGTGATGATGGTGGTGATGAGGATGATGATGGTGGTGATGAGGATGAGGATGATGATGATGGTGATGGTGATGACGATGATGACGAGGATGGTGATGATGGTGCTGGTGGTGATGGTGGTGAATATATGAAGGAATGCAGAATCCAAGACCTTTGAGCACAGTGGAAGAGGCAGCAGAGCCATGGGGTCTTCCTATTCTGGAAGATGAAGATATGCATCTGAAGCCATAACTTTTTTGAGATTTTTAAGACAAACATATTCTTCGTTTGATCTTAGACGTTTTGTCTCTGCACTCATAATGAGGAGCTCCCCACTCAGGCTGTACCAGGTAGCACGAAGTCCTGGTGGGAGGAGGTAAAGTTGTTGCCCTTTCTTCACGTCAGTGTTGATCACCATCGTCTTCATCATCACAGACATCACCTGCATCATCACCACCATCACCAGCATCACCATGTTCCCCACCGTCACCATCATGACCACCATCATCATCATCACAGACATCACCTTCGTCATCGTCTTCATCACCATCTTCATCGTCATCCTCATAGCAAACACTTCATACGTTCAGCTCAGCAGCTGCACAGACTCAAGGTGATCTTCCTACCGGAAGGAAAACAAGACTGGTTGTAGACGTAGCAATACTCGTGGGTGGGGCTACAAGCCAGGGTTTTCCCTCCCATCTATGCCCTGATGTTCCTGTAGGTCTGAGTAACGTGTTGCGCAGTCTGTTCGGTAAACGTTGGTCCGCTCTGCTGGTTTATAATCGGTGGTTTATTCCTTCCTCACACAACACCCTTCTGAGTGCTTTGCACTCCTTTAGAGAAATATTTTATTCTGATCTCGTGAATGATTTGGAAAGATTTGCCTGAAATTGTGAGTGTATACATTGGGCAAGTTTTGCCCGAGGACACGCCCTAGTTCTCAAGTGGACTTTGGCCAACCCACCATCCCCCGCTACAGGATGTGGTTTGGAACCTAAAGGAAACGATTTCAGAAGAATATACCTTCCAGTAGCTTTAACATCATTAGTTTATAGATTAGAGATGGTATTATTTCCTATGTTTATAATTATCACTGGGCATCCTCTTTGTCTGATAATCTCTGAGTACGTGTATGAGGGAAATAACAATGTTGTGGTTCCCGCTGTTGTAGGAATAACTTGATAAAGGCTCAGAAAAGGCACATAAATGATACCCATATGACCCGCATATTAACATTGATAATAGTAATTAACTAGTTAAAATAACCTCTGAGAGATTATGTTCAGGTTTCAGGAAATCCGATCTGTTAAAAAAAATTTTTTTTAACATTTTTTTTAAAAGTAAATTTATTTCCTGGGGGACCCGGATGGCTCAGTCGGTTAAGTGTCTGACTCTTGATTTCGGCTCAGGTCACGATCTCACGGTTCGTGAGTTTGAGTCCCACGTCGGGCTCTGCGCTGACAGCCCAGAACTTGCTTGGGATTCATTCTCTCCCTCTCTTTCCACTTCTCCCTCTCTTCCTCTCTCCCTCCCTCTCTCTCCCTGTCTCCCTGTCTCCCTGTCTCTTTCCCTCTCTCTCTCCTTCTCTCTCCCTCCCTCTCTCTTTCTCTCTCTCCCTCTTTCTTTCTTTCTTTCTTTCTTTCTTTCTTTCTCTCTCTCTCTCTCTCTCTCCTTCTCTCTCTCTCTCTCCTCCTCTCTCTCTCTCCCTCTCTCTCTTCCCCCCCTCTCCCCCTCTCTCTCTCCCCCTCTCTCTCTCCCCCTCTCTCTCTCCCCCTCTCTCTCCCCCCCTCTCTCTCCCTCTCTCTCCCCCCCCCTCTCCCTCTCTCTCTCCCCCCCTCCCCCTCTCTCTCTCCCCCTCTCTCTCTCCCCCTCTCTCTCTCCCTCTCTCTCTCTCCCTCTCTCTCCTTCTCTCTCTCTCTCTGCCCTCAGAGCAGGGGAGGGCAGAGAGAGAGATTCCAAACAGCCTGTCAGCGCAGAACCCAACATGGGACTCAAACTCACGAACCGTGAGATCGTGACCTGAGCCGAAATCAAGAGTCAGACACGTAACCGACTGAGCCACCCGGGTCCCCCAGGAAATATGATTTTTAGTCGTTGCATAAATGGTGTGTTTTTATTTAGTGATATAAACAACTTACAGTTGTGAAGTGTGAGACAAATAGATGAGTTCAGGACATAAAAACTCTGTTTCCAAAAATTCTTCACATTCTGGGTTAGGCAATTTCTTAAGTGTGGTTTATAGACATCCAAAATTCAGGGATAAGGAAGTGAAATAATTTGCACTAGAACACATTAACTATTTATGTGTCTTTGTTCCGTGACACAGAGGTTCGTCTCTGTGGCGAATGTGGACACTCGAGGTAATTGGCATTAGCCGTCCGTGGACGCGGCCGTTCCCCTCACCCCGCCGGGGCGCTGGGCGCTATTTCTGCGTCCTTACGCTGCCCCCGCTTTCTGTACCCACGTCTGCACGCGGGAGGCTGTGCGCCTCTGTACCACACCCCCAACACCGAACAAAATCGGCAAAATCGTTCCCCAGCACATCTGACTCTCCCGGTAAACAGTCCGTGGCACCGTCGCTTTATTTTAGAAACTGCAATATGAGAAAACCCATCTTCTCTGGAATCCTCCGTGGGCCGGAGGCTCTCTGGGAACCGAGGCCAGGCTGCAGCGAAGCCCAACAGCTGGGGGTTCCTTAAACTCTTCTCCCCCAGGATTTACTGCAACATTTTAGGAGCCTCAAGGCACAGGGATCTCCTACCTGTATGACCAGCGACGTTCCAAGTAAAATAGCCTCTTTTTTTTTTTGGGTGGGAGGGGGGGAGGATGTAACCACAGATCGTCTTCTTGCGAGGTCAAGTGAGAGGTAAAACGGCCGGCCTGAGACTTCTGTCAGCTGGAAGGGGACAGTTCTGATGAGTTCGCCCCTCCCCCCTTGTCCTGTCCACTCGCCAGAATAACACCTAATTAATGAATTCCACGTGATTTGTTGAAAGAGCAGGATTTGGCGGGGATGTGAGCGTGCTGCAGTGGGTTGGGGCTCTCAGGTCTCAGAAGAAGAGGGAACAGGAAAGTATCTTTCGTTCTGGAAAGATCGGTGATAGCTGAGCAGGGCAGAGGAAGGGAGAGGCTGTGACTTCCTCCTGGTTTTTTAAAAAGTGACTTTGAAGGAACTGACTGTCATGTAGCTGCCTCTTTCCCTGTTCTGTTCCAGCTCAGCTGGCAGGGGAGGTGCATTCCACGGACTCTCAGCAAAACAGCGCGTTGGAAACAAATAAATATGGGAGAGCCCCGCAGGAGGGTGCTGGGGGCGGCCGCGGGGACCCAGGCAAGGACGCGGCGCGGCCGCCCGGCTCGCGGGGAGACGGACGCACTTGAGAAAGCGAGCCGAGAAGTGGGTGCTTCCATCCCCTTCAAATTACAAACCAGAAAGTCAACAAGGACCGTGTTAGTTATGCAAGCGGTTTCTAAAGTGGTTCTTGTGGGCGACGTGTGAATTCTGCAGAGCTTCCCGGAGTGGAAGTCTGTGCTTCAACCCGGGGACGCGAGGCCTCCAGGAGCCCGCTGGGGTCCCCGTGTCCTTCCTCTGCCTCAGAGCAGAGAGGCTGGCGCGCCCCGGTGGTGAACCCGGTCCCAGAAGCGCTTCTTCCCCTTTTCCCATCTTCCCACCATACCCCGTGAGTCTCCCCAGCCACCCGGCCGCTCCTGAAGGGCCCCCAACGTGGTGGCGGGGTGACGACGGGTCCCGATCTGTCCTCGGGCTCTGGCAGTCACTCCCTCCGACCCGCGTGGGCCCCCTCTGGGCCCTGGCAGAGCGGGGGGCTGGTTATCTATTGAATTCTGGGCTTCTCGGGGGTTCGGCACCTGACCTTCCCCTGGATGCCAGCCTCCGGCTGCCTGTCCTGTCCGGGTTCGTTCTTCTGAAATCGCACGACCGTCTGTCTCGTTGCTCAAACCACACACCCAGGAGCCGCCGTTGGCTTCCCAGAGCCCCTCCTTGGCCTCCTCTGGCTCACTATTACGTCCCCACCACTCTGTTTCCAGAAGCACATCCTGAGTTATCCTAGATCTCTGCCTCCCATCCCCCCAACCCCCCCGGGCCCGGGCCGCCATTACCTCTTGGTTGGATGTCTCCAGAAGCTTCCAAATGACATGTTCTACTTCCAGGGATGCCCTGCCTTCCGGCAGTCTACCATCCGTACGGCAGCCAGAACATTCTCGTAAACACGTACATTAACTCAAGTGCCGGCCTCTCTAAACCTTCCAGTGGCTTCCCATTCCCCGTTGGGTCCAGTTCCGCCCCCGTCACGGCCTCCGGGGCCGGTCGTGGGCCAGCCCGCCTGTTCCAGCCTCCTCTTGGCCCTGCCTCCTTTGCTCACCGTGTTCCGGCCACGTCAGTGTTTCTAGTCTCATCAATACCGGGCTCATTTTAGGGACCCCTGCGTGTTCCCTCATCCGGCTCCTCCCTCAGAGTTTCGCGTGCCCGGATCCCTCCGATCATTCAGGGCTCAGCTCAGACGCCAGCTGCTCAGCAAGAATGTTCGTCCCAGACCCTCGGCTACAGCGACACGTGCTCGCCCTCCCCCCGGTGGGGAACTCCAAATGGCACCTTACTTTATTTAACGCGTTCACCGCAACGTTCAACGTCCTCCCTTTTTGTGTACTTGTGTGTTCTCCCCCTTCGCCCGCGAAGAGAAGTTCCTGGAGGGCACACACCTGTTTCCAGCACCATCCCCGGTGCTCGAAAGAGTGTCTGGTGTGCAGTCGATGCTCCATAAAGCTTTGTAATGAACGAACTCTCTGAGAGACGGTGGGAGATGGGGCGCACTGCACCCGGTCCCCTACGTTGACGGGCTTCCGGGCACGTGTGTTGGCGACCCGCAGATTGCTGCTGCTGGGCTGGAGCTGAAGCTTCTGCATTAAAAAAAAAAAATTCCAGGGGCGCCTGGGTGGCTCAGTGGGTTGGGCGTCTGACTTTGGCTCACGTCATGATCTCGCGGTTCGTGAGTTCGAGCCCCGTGTCAGGCTCTGTGCTGACAGCTCAGAGCCTGGAGCCCGCTTCGGATTCTGTGTCTCCCTCTCTCTGCCCCTCCCCCACTGGCACTCAGTCTCTTTCTGTGTCTCAAAAATGAATAAATGTTAAAAATTTTTTTAAAAAAGAGAAAAAAGGCAGGTGTTGAGTCGTATCTCATGACTTCTCAGCATCCACAATCACATGAGCTAATTCTCTGTCTCTCTGGAGAGCCCTAATCGATACACCTCCCCTCACCCCACAATTATGTACTAAGTCTGAATTTGATTCCATGGGAAGTTGATACGATGTGGCCTTTGAGCTCTGAGAGCTAACAGTCAAATAAGAAAGTTAAAATAAAGACACAGACACTCAAAATTCAAGGCAGAACTTAATGGAGCCATGATGCCCTGGGTGCTGAGAAAGGGAGGCCGACCGTGAAGGGGTTGTGGTTAAGGGCATTGATTCAGGAGCCAGGCTGTCTGGGTTCAATCACCTGCTCCCCTTTTTATGACTTGTGTGATCTTTGGCAAGTTATTGGATGGTCGGTGACTCCGTTTCCTCACATATGAAATGTAGAAACTATTAGTACCTACATCATAGGATTATCAGAAACACTAGACAACGCAGTGTATTTATGACACTCAAAACAGCGTCTTAGATCAGCGTTCCGCACGCGGGACTGAGGACAGAGAGGTGGGGCAGCGTTTGGGTTTAGGATGAAGCGGGGCAGGGGAGTCCCTGGGGCGTCGTGCGCACAGAGGGAACAGGAGGGCAAGGGGGCTGGCCGGCCGCAGCTGAGATGTTTAGCTGGGAAAACGGGAAGGCGAGGTGATGGGAACGTTGGGAAGCTACGTGCGGCCACGGTGGGGAGGGACGCTTAGTAAGCATCCTCTCCGGTGGGTAATTGTCACTGAACACTTTGAAGTGGAGAAATTGCTGAGATGCCTTTATTTCTGCAAGAACTTACCTGCTTAGAAATTTTTGGCAACATCCAATGACTTGGAAAGACTCACTCCTTTCCTTTTGCTTGATTTGGGTTGATAGTTTGCTTTTTCTTTTCCAGTTCCTTAACGTGGAAGGATTGATTTGGGACTGGGCCTTCCTTTAGCGTGAGCATTCAGGGCCCTGAGTCTCCCCCCCACCTCCCTTGCCCCCGACCTCTGATAGATCGTATTTTCATTTTCACCCGGTTGAAAACATTTTCTAGCTTCCCTTGAGCATTCGTTACTCTTGTACCTGTGGATTAGTTGGGAGCATGTTGTTTAATTTCTGAGTAGACGGAAATTTACCTGCTATTCTGTGATTGATTTCTGGTTCAGTTTCATGACGCCCCGAGGCATACCTGGTCTGACTCCACTTATCTACGTTAATTAAGATTTATTTTATGGCCTGGGATATGGTCTTTCTCCGTGAATGTTTCATGTGTGTTCTGCTGTTGTTGGGCGGAGTGTTCCATAAATGCCAATTAGATCCAGATGGCCCACCGCCTCGCTCATTTCTTGTAACCCCCTTGCCGATTTCCTGTCTCCCCGTCCTCTCTGTGGCTGGGAAAGCACTGCTCACGTCTCCAACCACAATCCTACATCTGTCTATTTCTCCTTCCAGTTCTGCCGGGTTTTCCTTCCCGTGTTTCAAAGCTCTGTGGACAGGTGCACACCCATGTGGTATTCTTAGGTCTTCTTGGTGAATTGACTCTTTTATGTATGTGTTATTCCTCTCTGGTGTATTTTATGTATGTATTATTCCACCGTCTTTGGTGACGTTCTCTGTCCTGATGTCTGTTTTGTCTGATATTAATAGAACGAATCCAGCTTTTTAATTTTTTTTTTTGGATTAGTGTTTGCATGGTGTATCTATTTCCATTCTCTTTTCACTTACCTGAGTCGTTATGTTTGAAGTGAGTTTCTTGTAGACCGCATGTACTTAGGTCATCATGTAGAACCTAGTCTGAAAGTTTCTGTCTTATAATCGGCGTGTTGTTGGTTCGCTTCATAATTGGTAAGTTTGGATTTACGTCTACCATTTTACACATTTTTTTTCTGTTTGCTTCTTTTTTGTTCCTCTTCTTTCCTCTTTCCTGACTTCTTTCACTTTGTCGGAGTATATTTTAGCATTTCATTTTACGTATTCTTTTGGTTCTGACTCCACCTCTTTGCATAATTTTTTTTTTAATGGTTGCTGTAGGGATTACTGAGTCTATCCTCAACTCTTCACACTTTAATTAGGATCAGTATTTTACAACTTCAATTTGAATATAGGAATCTTGGGGCACCTGGGTGGCTCAGTTGGTTGAGCATCCGACTTCGGCTCAGGTCATGATCTCGTGGTCTGTGGGTTCAAGCTCCATGTCGGGCTCTGTGCTGACAGCTCGGAGCCTGGAGCCTGCTTCAGATTCTGTGTCTCCCTCTCTCTCTCTGCCACTCTTCCACTCGTGCTCTGTCTCCCTCTCTCAAAAATAAATAAACACTAAAAATTTGTTTTAATTTTAAGGGGCTCCTGGGTGGCTCAGTCCGTTAAGCATCTGACTTCGGCTCAGGTCATGATCTCCCGGCTCTTGAGTTCAAGCCCCACGTCGGGCTCTGTGCTGACAGCTTGGAACCTGGAGCCTGCTTCGGATTCTGTCTCCCTCTTTCTCTGCCCCTCCCCTGCTCATGCTCTGTCTCTCTGTCTCTGTCCAAAATAAATAAACATTAAAAAAAAAAATTAAAAAGAAAAAAAAAGAAATTCAGTATTTGGTATGTCGGGAGAGGCTCTCCCGGGAACGAACCTCTTGAAATGCAGCACCATTTTTGAAGGTTTCTATGGAGCTTGACATTGTTATTCACCAAGACAGTGAGTAAAGAATTAATTGCTAGTTTTGCTGCAGTGGTTCAGCATGATTTCCTAAAAGGTGCAAGATAATTGATTGTCTTTTTCTCTGCAGCTGATTTCACCCCTTAATGGCGAACTATATCGTTTGCTGGATGATATGCTAATTGCTCATGTGATGACGGCGGTGGCAATGACAGATGATGATTACTTAACGCTTCACTGTCACTTAAGATCCCATCTGTTAATGAAATGGACTTGTGGGCAGGTACCCCATGACTGTTTAAGCAGCTGAGTCCAGAGACAAAGCAGAAAACTCACTGGGGACTGAGGAATTATCTTAGGTGAATGGTCAAGATGAGGTCCACATCGGCATGTCAACTGTATGTATCGGTTAGAGATTATTTTCAAGCGCACATGACAGAAAAGTACACTCCGATGGCTCAGCCGAACAGAGAGGATGGCAGCCCCATGACATCACCAAGGACCCAAGCTCCTTCTAACCTTAGGCTCTTCTCAGCCTACAGGATTTTCAGACAAGTTTATTTAGATGTAATTCACACATAGAAAAGAAATCACCTGTTTCAGAGTACAGGTCTATGGATTTTGGCAAACACGTAGAGTCATGTAACCACCATGGCGACAAGATAGAGAAGGTTCAACACCCCCCAGATTCCCCTCGTGCCCTTTCATAGTTAACATCTCTTTCCACGCCCACCACCGCTAATACCCACTGACCGGTGTTCTGCGTCTGGTTTGTCTTTCCGAGAACGCCGTGTAAATGAACTCCTACGGCTTGCAGACTTCTGGGTGGCTTGTTTTCACCGGGGATAATAAATTTGAGTTTGATGCTGTTGTGGGTATCAGTATGTTTCCCTTTTTAGAAAAGCTGTATCGTACTCTAATTTCTGGATATGCCATAGTCTACTGATCCATTCATTCACAGGGGAAGGACATCTGGGTTGCATCTGCCGTTCGGAGATAATGAGGAAAGCTTCCGTGAACATGTGCATACGGGCTTTTGCGTGAACCTGTGCGTTTCATGTCTCAGGGAAGCACCTGCGAGTGTGATTGTTGGGTCGTATGGAGGGATACATTTAGGTTTTTGTGAGACTGCAAAGCCGTATTGCAAGGGGCTGAGCCATTCTTGACAGTAATGTAGCAGAGGGCGAGATGTGTTACCTCTGTTTTACCACCAGCACTTGGACTTGGTCTTGGGGCTTTCTGCTCGTCTAATAGGGGCACAGCAGTATCTCCTGCTGGTTTTAATTCACATTTCCATCCCAGGCTAAAGCTGTGGAGCACCTTGTCATGTGCTAATTTCCATCAATGCATCTTTTTTGGTGAATTGTCTCCTCAAGATCCTTTACCCGATTTTTGTCGGGTTTTTGTCTTATTGAGGTTTGAGTGACTTTCATCAAGAGACACGTTTCGCAGATATTTTCTTTCAGTCTTTTGTTCTTTTTCTTACCGCTGTCTCTTGAAGTGCTTAGGTTTTAAATCTGAAGAATGTCTCATTTTTTTCTCGTATGGTTTGCACTTTCTGTGTCTTTTCTAAGTAAGTCTTCGCCTCACTCGAGGCCACAGAGATTTCTCCCTATGTTTTCCTCTAGAAGTTTTACACTTTTAGATTCTATGTTTGGGACTATGATTTTGTCACGGTGCGGGGGATGGGTCGAGTGTCTTTTTTTTTAATTTTATTTTTAATTTTTTAAGATTTACATCCAAATTAGTTAGCATATAGTACAACAATGATTTCAGGAGTAGATTCCTTCGTGCCCCTTACCCATTTAGCCCATCCCCCCCAACCCCTCCAGCAACCCTCAGTTTGTTCTCCATATTTATGAGTCTCTTCTGTTTTGTCCCCCTCCCTGTTTTTATATTGTTTTTGTTTCCCTTCCCTTATGTTCAGAGTGTCTTTTTTTCTTGCATGTGGACATCCAGTTGCTCTGATCCACGTGTTGAAAAGACTACCCTTTCTCTATCGTGATCCCTTGCACTTCTGTTGGAGCTCCACGGGCAGGGTAGGTGTGGGTCTATTTCTGCGTTCTCTCTTCTGTTTCGCCTGCACAGTCTTTTCGTTGGTTTCACGCTCTGTCACGACCGGCAGCTTTATAGAAAGTCTTGACATCAGTACAGAAGTGTTCAACTTTGTACGTATTTTTCAAAATAGTTTGATAGCCATTCCAGCTTCTTTGCCTCTCCGTGTACATTTTAGAATTAGTGTGTCGATTTCTATCAGAGATCCTCGTGGGATTTGAGTGGGGTCATTTGGGGGAGGATTGACGTTTTACACATACTCTGTCATCCAACCTGAGAGTGCAGTACATCTTTCCAATTATGTAGGTGCTCTTTGCACCTATTTTGTTAGATTTATACCTATTTCATTTGGGTGCTATTACAAATTACATTTTTCATATTTTAATTTCCAATCATTCATTGCTCGCCTATCCAATTCAATAGATTTTTTATGTTGGAAGTATTTCTTGTGCGACCTTGGTAAACTCACTTGTTCATTCAGGTAGTTTATATACTATAAAGTATGTCCATTTAAATTGTACAATTCAGTGTTTTTTAATGAACAGAGTCACGTAATTATCACTATAATCTAATTGTAGGACGTTTCATCACCTTAAACCCAGATTTCTTTCTCTCATTTGGATTTCTGTTTAATTCTATTATGATTAGAGAACATACTTTATATGCTTTTGATCATTCATATTTTTTGAGGTTCTTTTATGGATCAGAATATCGTTTATTTTGGCGAATGTTTTATGTGCGCTCGAAAAGGATTTCATTTCTCTGTTGTTGAGTGTTTTATAAACGTCATTAAGCCAATTAGGTTAAAAATGTTGGTCAGGTCTTCTGTATCCTTAGTGATTTTCCGTCTACTTATTTTATTGATTACTGAGAACAGTCTCTGAATGCAGCTGTGGGCTGGTCTGTTTCTCCTTTCGATTATAGCTGGTTTTCTACTGTGTATTTTGCTGATTCTTCTGTTAGATATATATGTGCTGTCGCTGAATTCATGCCATGGTCCTTCTATAATGATTGTCTTCACCCTGAAAATAAATAGCCCTTGTTCTGCAGTCTACTCTGATAACATGGCCATTCCAGTTTCCTTTTATTCGGCGTTTGCAAGATAGAGTTTTCCTGTCTCCTTTTACTTTTTAACCTAGCTAGGTGTTTATATTTAAAATGCGTCTCTTGGGGCGCCTGGGGGGCTCAGTCTGTTGAGTGTCCGACTCAGGTCATGACCCCAGGGTTGTGGGACTGAGCCCCACGTTGAGCTCTGCGCTGAGTGTGGAGCCTGTTTGGGATTCCCTTTCTCCCTCTGCCCTTGTGCCCTGCTCATGCTCTCTCTCTCTCTCTCTCTCTCTCTCTCTCTCTTTCTCTCTAAAATAAAAAAAAATGTGTTTCTTAAAATGTGTTTCTTGTGGACAGTATATATTTGGGTCTTTATCCAGTCTGGGAATCTCTATTATTTGGGGTGTTCAGATCATCTAAATTCCACGCAATGATTGATGTGATTGGTATTAAATCTGCCATTTTTGCCAACTATTTTCTATTTATCTGTTCTTTGTTCTTCTTTTATCCTTTTGTTGCTGCCTTCAACTTAATTCAGAATTTGTTAGGATTCCATTTATGCCTTATTACTAGCTTATTACTTGTACCTCTATAACCTTTTTTTCCATTGGTTGCCCTAAGGGTTATTAAATGGCTTTTCAGTGGCTGTCATAATATATGTGTATTTAAAGCATCACACACTAGGGGCGCCTGGGTGGCTGCGTGGCTCAGTCGGTTGAGCGTCCGACTTTGGCTCAGGTCATGATCTCTCGGTCTGTGAGTTCGGGCCCCGTGTCGGGCTCTGTGCTGACGGCTCGGAGCCTGGAGCCTGCTTCCGGTTCTGTGTCTCCCTCTCTCTCTGCCCCTCTCCCACTCATGCTCTGTCTCTCTCTGTCTCAAAAATAAATAAAAACATTAAAAAAAATCATCACATACTACACTCCATAATAGTATACCGCTTCTGGTGTGGTATACATACCTCACAGCTGTATATTCCCACCTCCTCCCTCCCATCCTTTGTGATTTTTTCCTACATGTTACTTTTACATATGCTACCAGCCCACAGCACATTCTACTCTTTTCCCATTAGATGATTTCCTTTTTGCAGCAATCAAAAATAAGTTAAAAATATCTTTCCTAGTCACATCAGCTGTAACCATTTCTGGATATCTTCGTTTCTTCATGCAGATCCCTGTTTGTCTAAGGTCATGATATTCTGCCCAAAGAATTCTTTTATGTTTCTTGTATTACTGGTCGGCTGGCAATGGAGTCTCCCAGTTTGTGGTCAGCTGAAAAATGTTTATTTCTTTCATGTTTTTATTGAGATATAACTGACGTACCATAAACTTCACTTTTTTTAAATGTAAAATTCAATGATTTTTATTGTTTATTTATTTTTGAGAGAGAGAGAGACAGAGAGAGAAAGCGGGGGAGGGGCACAGAGAGAAAGAGAGGGAGACACAGAATCCGAAGCAGGCTCCAGACTCCGAGCTGTCAGCACAGAGCCCGACGCGGGGCTTGAACTCATGAACCGTGAGATCATAACCTGAGCCCAGTCCGACGCTTAACCGACTGAGCCACCAGGCACCCCAGATCGTCACTTTTCTTGAACCCCACTAGTGAGCAGGGATTTGGGGAAGTTGCCCAGCTCAAAATCATGTCCCCCCCGAAGAAGGGACATGAGCGTTGGCTGGCACGTGGCAGGGTGCAGGAGGAAAACGGAGCCCCCGTGGATGTGAAGAATGCAGAGGAAGACTGGTGACGGGCTTGGAGAGGTCGGGCGCAGGCTGGCATGAGGGCCGGAGCCTGGGCAGCTGTGCACGGAGGGGAACACGCACCCCCCTCAGGCCCTTCTCCGGGACCCGGCAGGCACTGGGGGAAAGACGGGAGGCGCCTCTCAGAGGGGCACATGTGCGCAAGTGAGCGGCCGCCTCCGTGCCCGGGCAGGACGCCTGCCTCCACCCTTCTGCCCAGGAGACAAAGTCCCGATGTCTCTGGGGGAAGGACAGCCAATGCTGCACCCCTGGGGCATGGCGGGGAGGGGGAAGTCTCTGCAGCTGGAGAAGGACAGATCCCAGGAGCCCCCAGACATGGAAGCACGGGGCCCGGAAAACAGAACTGCTGCACCCCACCCCCCCCGATACCAGGCTAGCAAGCAGCAGCACCCTGGTTGTGGCAGAGGCCAGGGCTCGAGGACACACGGTCTGATGTCCCGGCACACGAGGAAGGCCTGGAGCTGAGTTGGAGCGGGAACACGGAGACCCCCTCTGCCAAACTGAGGCCCAGCCCAGAGCAAGGCTGTGCTGCGGGGACCTGGCCAGTCGTGCACCGACGGTGACACGGCCCAGAGCCCAAACCCAGCCCCGCTCCGGACTAGATGGACCTAACACATGCACACGTATGCATACACACCTACACGTGTGTGCACATGCACGCACATATGCACACGTGCACACACATCCATGTGCACACACCTGTGCACGTATATACAAACTGTGACGCGCACAGTCATACGTGCACACAGTTGTGCACACACGCGCACATGCATACCTATTGTGCAATGCACTCTTGGCATGTGTGCGTGCAAACACGTGCACGTGCACACCCACCCACAAATACACATGCATATACATGCGTGTGGTGTGCACATAGATGCGTGCGTGCCTACGTACACAAACGTGCACACCCACGTGCGTGCATGACCACACACGCACTAAGGGCTCAGCAGAAAATGCTACCAGCGTGAATACCAAGTGCCTCAGTCTCCATGGTCTCACGCGTGACGCCCGGCATTCGTTCTAAAAGAAGGACGCACACGACAAGAAGGGAAAGCCGACCCCCCCATCAGGAGACAGAGCGACCACAACAGGAGACAGAGGATTTGATCTGGCTGCACCCACCATGCTCAGTGCTCCAGTGGAAAAGGAGGACAACCCTCAGGGGCGAATGAGAAACTTTTGCAGAGAGGTGGCAGTTGCGGGAAGGGATACATATTTCAAGCAGAAATGGTGCCGCTGAAAACAGAATGGGTCACAGAGCAAGCACCCTCCGAGCTCGTCAGAAGACGACGAGCAGAGGAAGGGCCGGTGAACGTACCGTAGGCCCCTTACACTTACCCAGGCGGCGCACAAAATGAAAACTAAGAGAATAATTAAAAAAACAGGGCATGAAGGAGCAACGTCACAATATCAAATAATCTAACACTTGTCTAACTGAAATTCCAGAAGTAGAGCGTGACAAGGAGACAAAAAAATGTTCGAAGGGAAAATGGCCAAGAGTGTTCAGAAATAATTAAATACATTGTTACAGACCCAAGAAGTTCAGACAATCCCAAACAAGATGAATCCTTCACAACCCCCTGCCAAGGCACATGATCATCAAACTCCTAAAAATCAGATATAAAAGCAAAATCTTGGGGCGTTTGTGTGGCTCAGTGGGTTGAGCGTCTGACTTCGGCTCAGGTCATGATCTCGCGGTTCGTGAGTTCGAGCCCCGTGCCGTGCTCTGTGCTGACAGCTCGGAGCCTGGAGCCTGCTTCGGATTCTGTGTCTCCCTCTCTCTCTGCCCCTCCCCTGCTTGGGCTCTGTCTCTCTCAAAAATAAAAAAGCATTAAACATTTTTTAAAAAGGTGACCATTTTGTAGATTCGGGGCCTGCTCTTGTGGAGGGTGATGCTCTTTCCAGCCTTCTACGTCCTAGGACAAAAAGCATGTGGTCTCCATTCCCGTGACAGCCCGAGAGCCACTGCCCTCCTACTTAGCACTTGCGCGCTCCAGCCAGAAAGAGGGGTCAAGGTCAAGAGCCTTCAGGAAGAGCAAAGATCCAGAGGGACTGGCCTTTCAAAGCGTTTCCTCAGAAGCCCGTGCCAGATGCTTCCATCCGTGTCTTGTCGTGTGTGGTCACATGGCCACCCTGGCTGGGAGGGAAGCCATCCTTTTTTCTTCCAGCCTCCAAGTCTCCCTTTATTTATTTATTAAAAATTTTTAAAGTTTTTATTTTAATTCCAGTGTAGTTAACATACCGCGTTCTATTAGTTTCAGACGTATAACATAGTGATTCTACGGTTCCATAGATCACCCGGTGCTCATCCCAAGTGCACGCCTCAATCCCCATCACCTTTCCCCCCCCCACTTCATCCCCTCCCCCGCCTGTGGTTCCCCCCATCCCCTCCCCACCGACTCTGGTGACCATCAGTGTGTTCTCTGTGGTTAAGAGTTTGGTTCTTGGTTTGTCTCTCTCTCTTTTTTTTTTTAACTTTTTAAATGTTTATTCATTTTTTGAGAGAGAGAGCGAGAGAGTGAGCGGGGGAAGGGGCAGAGAGAGAGACACACACAATCAGGAGCAGGCTCCAGGCCCCGAGCTGTCAGCGCAGAGCCCGACACGGAGCTCGAACCCACGAACCACGAGATCATGACCTGAGCCCAAGCTGGACGCTTAACAGGCTGAGCCACCCAGGCGCCCCACCCTGTCTCTCTCTTTTTTCCCTTTGCTCCTTTGTTTTTTGTCTTAAATTCCACATATGACTGAAATCCTATGGTATTTGTGTTTCTCTGACTTTTTTTGCTTAGCATTATACTCCCGAGCTGCATCCTTGTCATTGTGAACGGCAAAATGTTGTTCTTTTTATGGCTGAGTAATATTCCAGTGTCCGTGTGTGTGTGTGTGTGTGTGTGTGTGTGTGTGTGTGTGTGTGTAATTTCTTCTTTCTCAATTGGTCAGTCCATGGACACTTAGTTGTTTCCATAATCTGGCTATTGTACATAATGCTGCAGTAAACACAGGGATGCTCGTATCCCTTCGGATCAGTATTTGTGTGTTCTTTGGGTAAATACCTAGCGGTGGAATTGCGGCGTCTCAGGTTAGCTCTATTTTTAACTTTCTGAGGAGCCCTCGTGCTGTTCCCCAAGGGTCCGCACCACTTTGCGTTCCCAACAGTGCCCGAGGGCCTCACCTCACCAGCGTCTGTTGTTTCTTGGGTTGTTGATTTTAGCCGTCCTGACAGGAGTGGGGGACGGCGCGGGGTTTTGATCCGCACCTCCTGGCGGTGGGTGACGGTGAGCGTCTCCCCTGAGAGCGTTGCCGTCCGTGGGAGGCGATCCTTTTTAGTGGAGTTTCCTCTACCAAGTACCCTGGGGGTTCTGCATAGACAGGAAGGAGGAGAAGAAGGGCAGTTCTCAGTATCTGCTGCACAGCCACCTGCTGGAACCAGTCCTCACCAACTAAGCAGTTTCTTTACCCCCACAAGTTCACACCTGTACGTCCAGGCAGAGCCCTGTGCGAAGGTTCAGGGCCGTCACGACTCCAGATGCCCATGACCCATGGGACCGATGTACCTGCTGGGCGGTCTCATCCCTGGTTCTCTGCAAGCAAAGACGTCAGCGTGGGGGGGGGGGGGGCGGATAAGCAGGCAGGAGGGGAGGTCACAGGGAGGTCACAGGGGGGAGTAAGCAGGCAGGAGGGGGGTCACAGGGGGGTTACAGGGGGGAGTAAGCAGGCAGGAGGGGAGGTGGGGGGGAGTGAGCAGGCAGGAGGGAATGTCATGGGGGGGTCACAGCGGGGAGTAAGCAGGCAGGAGGGGAGGTCAGAGTGGGGAGTAAGCAGGTAGGAGGGGGGGTCCTGCGGGGGAGTAAGCACACAGGAGGGGAGGTCACAGGGGGGTCACGGGGTGGGTAAGCAGACAGGAGGGGAGGTCATGGGGTGGTCACAGGGGGGAGTAAGCAGGCAGGAGGGGAGGTCGGGGGTGGGGTGGGGGGAGTAAGCAGGCAGGAGGGGACGTCATGGGGGGGTCATGGGATGGGTAAGCAGACATGAGGGGTGGTCCTGAGGGGGGAGTAAGCAGGCAGGAGGGGAGGTCATAGGGGGGTTACAGGGGGGAGTAAGCAGGCAGGAGGGGAGGTAAGAGGGGGGGAGTAAGCAGGCAGGAGGGGGGTCACAGGGGGGTCACGGGGTGGGTAAACAGACAGGAGGGAGGTCATGGGATGGTCACAGGGGGGAGTAAGCAGGCAGGAGGAGAGGTGGGGTGGGGAGTAAGCAGGCAGGAGGGGAGGTCCTGGGGCGGGGGGGGGGGAATAAGCAGTCAAGAGGGCAGGGAGGGGTTGGAGTAAGCAGACAGGAGGGGAGGTCATGGGATGGTCACAGGGGGGAGTAAGCAGGCAGGAGGGGAGGTGGGGGGGGAGTAAGCAGGCAGGAGGGGACGTCATGGGGTGGTCACAGGGGAGAGTAAGCAGGCAGGAGAGGAGGTGGGGGGGGAGTAAGCAGGGGGGAGGGGAGGTCAGTTCAAGGTTCTTGAGCTGCCAGAGGGAAGGGGAGGGGCTGTTTACCCGCAGGCCCCGACCCTCTGGTCAGCGGTGCTCACTAAGCACCCCCAGTTCTGCGTGCCGATGCCTGTGGCCCGTGGGCCCCCCTAGATGTCCATCGGCTGAGTGAGAGAGGCCACGCCGGCCCCCGGAGAATGGCTGCTGGAAGGGAGGCGATGTGGCAGGGGGAGGTGCCGTTCGGGGAGATGAGCATGGGCGTTAGGGCCTGTGGTCTCGGGGGGCCTGGGGGCTCGGTCGGTTGGGCGTCCGACTTTGGCTCAAGTCACGATCTCGCGGTCTGTGGGTTCAAACCCCGCGTCGGGCTCTGTGCTGACGGCTCGGAGCCTGGAGCCTGCTTCGGGTTCTGGAGCCTGCTTCGGGTTCTGCGTCTCCCTCTCTTCCTGCCCCCGCCCCCCACCTCAAAAATAAATAAACATTAAAAAAAAAAAAAGAACGTGTGGCCCCAACAACCGCCAGACGTCCCGAGTCTGGGCGGCTCCCCGTGCTCCTCACGAGGCCCCAAGCTGTCCCCTGTGGGGCACAAGGACGGTGTCCACTTGGAACCTGCCACCCATGTGTAAGTCACCCAGTGACGTCGCCCCGTTCAGCCGGCTTCGCGCTTTGCTTCATCCCTGGAAACGCTTAGTGAATTTAGAGCCAAATGAGGATTTAGGGTCACTTTCTTTTTTTTTTCCTTTTCAGCTTTGTTGAGGTATAATCAATAAATAAGATTGTTATATTTAAAGTACGCGCGGTGTGATCATTTGATACAGGCTATAGAGATAATAGATACATGGAGGGGTTCCCACAAGGGAGTTAGTTAACACATCCCTCACCTCACACCTGGCTTCTTTGTTTCTTTCTTTATTTATGTGTTTTTTGGGTTTTACGAGTTTTTTGAGTTTTATTCTCTCAGCCAATTTCAGTTCTACCACCCGGTGTTCTCAACGGCAGTCACCGCGTTACACATTAGGTCTTCAGACCTTGCTCATCTTGGTTTTTTTTTTTAAGTTTATTTATTATTTATTTTGAGACAGAGAGAGAGAGGGAGAATCCCAAGCAGGCGTGGTGCTGTTAGCACAGAACCTAGCGTGGGGCTTGAACCCATGAACCGTGAGATCGTGACCTGAGCCCAAACCAAGAGTCGGACGCTGAATCGACTGAGCCCCCCAGGCGCCCCAGACCTCACTCGTCTTGTGACCGCACCCCCCCCAGCCCCTGCCAAGCCCATTCTACCATGTTCTACTAGTACAGCTGTTTAGATCCTGAATATAGTGATACTACAGTCCGTTTAAAAGGCTTAAGTAACACCTGCCTCAATACAAGCCTGGTGCACACTTCCCAAAGCACGACAGAGCTTTTCTCCTTTAGGCGAAACACACGTGCACACATTCAGAAGGTACTGAATTTTGAGCACCTATCAAGTCCTGATATATCTCGACGGCCGAGACTAGGAGCCAACCGGCGTCCGTCGGGGGTGACTGGATACGGGCGATGTGGTGTTTCTGCGCAACGCAGGGTGGCTCAGCCATGAGGAGGACGGGCCTGCCATCTGCGACCACATGGGTGAAGCTGGGGGGCGCTGTGCTGAGTGAAATGAGTCAGAAAAGAGGCAGATGCCGTATGATCTCACCCGTGGACTCAGAACAGAACAGAACAAAGCACCAGACTCACAGAAGCGGAGATCAGGTGTGAGGTCACCCGAGGCAGAGGGTGCGGAGTGGAAGAAGGTGCCGAGAAGGTCCGGACGTGCCGCCGTGAGGTAAGGGCGGGAGACCCACGCTCAGCGCGCTGACCGCCGCCCTGTGCTTACGGGAACATCGTGCGGAGTGGATCCCAAGGGTTCTCAGGACAAGGAAGAAAACACTGATTCTCTTTCTTTTCTTTATTTTGAGAGAGAGAGAGAGAGAGAGAGAGAGCGCAAGCGGGGATGGGGCAGGGACAGAGGGAGAGACAAAGTCTTAAGCAGTCTCCACGCTGAGGGCGGAGCCCGACGCAGGGCTCGATCTCACAACCCTAGGATCATGACCTGAGCCGAAATCAAGAGCCAGACGCTCGACCGACTGAGCCCCCCAGGCGCCCCTCTTTTCCTTTTTCCTGCGCGTCTCTGTGAGATGGATGGTGACTGAGTTGTGGTCATCGTTTCACGGTGTATGTGAGTCAAACCGGCACGCTGTGCGCCCGGAACTCACACCACGTGGCGCGTCAGTGATGACGGCTCGGTAGAACCAGGGGACGGTACTGAGCCCTGTTCTCGGGCTGAGGATACGGACCCAACAAGACAGAAGAATGTCCCCACCCCCGGGGGGCTTGTGTCTCGGTGGGGAGAGACATGGCAATGCGGTGGGGACAGAAGACAGAAGGGGGCAGAGGCAGGCAGGGCTTCGGGGAGGGAGCCCCGGGGCCAGGCCGCTGTCTGGGGACGGCCTGAGGGAGGTGAGCACAGGCACTCACAGTGATGCGCCCCTGCCCAAATCTGCACCCCCCGGAAACGCCGCCCTCATTGAGAGCAGGCTCGTCTCCACACGGGAAGGACACGTGGGAGGGGCAGGCGATGTGAGTTAGCACGAGCTGTGCTCTGGGGTTCAGATCAAAAGCCAGTCCGCGGGTGAGTGTAGATGCCTGGGGGGGGGGGGTGGGCTGCTTAATTTGCTTCCTGTCCAGTTTTCATTCCCACGGTCGCGGTGGGTGCCTCCGTGATCCGATGCCACATCCACGGTTAAAACAGGAAGGTGCTGGCTTTGTTCGGCCGGGGAGACGGGAGAGGTCGCCCAGGAAGGAGAACCCTTGGGAAGACTTTAGGAAGTGCTGGGAATCAGGACGTTATTCCATTTGTAGTCAGGGCTTGGGGCACAGTACAATTTTCTGACATTTGCTGGGTGTTCTTGCCTACTTTATAATAATAATCACAGCCGGCGGTTATCGAGCGACACTTTTTCCTCGCAAAACATGGTGAGCATTTATGGAGCGCTACGTGTTTCCTTCACACGGCGTCAGGAGCCTTGCACGCATCGCCTCCTGTCTCATTACAACCCTGGCGGGGGAGGGGCCGCCGCCTCCATCGCAGAGACAGGGACTCTGCAACACAGAGAGGTTCAGTGACTTGCCTAAGAACACACAGCCAGCAGGCGCCGAGACGGCCCACGGCGGGAAGCACTGGTCAAGTCACCAGCAAATTACAGCGGAGACTAATCGTCTGCGTGTGAGCGCGGATTTGGGGTAGATTGGGTAAACTTCTGGTCTTGAGCAGGTCGAGGCGCAGGACGGGCGAGGGTCTGCCTCTGTTGCCGCACGGAGAACACGACCCGTGGGGGACGGCGTAGGTCCGCCGCGTGCCCTGTAAACGACCCCGTGCCTTTCCCGCGCCTCTAAAAGGGTTAAAGAGAGAACCGTGGTCGCGCTTATCTGGGGGCACGCGGGTGTGGTTGATTTCCTCTTTCCATCCTCGTATCGCCTCCTTCCTTCGGGCAAACAAGGCTCAGCTCGACGCAGGGCTTACGGCTCGCGGTCCGTTTTCCGTTCATGAACGTTTGCTCTGCTTTTGAGGGCGCTGGCAGGCAGCACCCGGTCGCCGCGGACACGCGTGCCTGTCCGGTCGGCCGGCTGTTCTGGACGGACTGGTGTTAGGACCCAGGAAGGACGCAGCAGCCAGGAGTATAAATAGAGAAGCAGAACGAAGTTTGAGGAGAGAGCCTGACATCATTCCCTCTCCACCCAGAGCTGGGGCCGGACGGGGCGTCAGCCTGAGTCAGAGCGGGAGCTGGGCAGCGGGGCGGGCGGGAGCTCGGGGACGACCTTCGGAGCCGTCCAGCTCCGCCCGCGTCCAGGTGAGAGACGAGGGTCCGAGGGTCCGACTGCCAGCCTGGCTGCAGACAGACAAAGACTCCGGAAAGGAAAGCAAACACGGACGGCCCCGCGGGGCTCTGTGAGCTGCGGCCAGTTGGGGACCGTCCTGGAAGGGCGCCGATCGCTGAGAACGCTCAGGTTTGGGGACGAGGAGGAAGACAGCCGCCGGCTCTCCGGGACGGCTGCGTTTCACGCGCTAAAGAGAACCAGATTTCTTGCTTTCCGGACCCTGTGAAAATGTCCCTTTCCCAGGGAAGTGAAAGTTAGGGAGCACACGTTGTCACGGACGCTCAGGAATTGCACTCGGATCGCCTTTCAGCCTCCGAGAAGCCATGAGGAAGCTGCTGTGTCTGTGCTGGGGGCACCCCTGGCTGCTGCTGTTTTATTGCGATTTTCAGGTAACGTCTCTGGGCGGCTCTCTGGGCGCCTGGACGAGCCCCCTCTGCCGGAGGCTGTCCCGAACGTCTCACGGTGTGATCTTTGTGTGCAGGTGCGGACAGTCTACTCCAGGTCAGTGGCCCATCCAGGTAAGGGGACGCTCTCCCTCCCTGCTCACCGCCGTCCGCTGGCCCCCGGGCGCCGAGGTCCCCGCGCGCTTCGGCTGCGCGTCTCCGTGGCCAGCGGAGGGCGGCCCTCCCGCGGGCCCCCCGTCCCCGGCCGGCTGCCCTGCCCTCCGTCTCCTGGCGCCCTGCTCATCCTGGCACCAGACCTCGCCGTCGCCGGCCGCGGCGGCCGCCCAGAGGCCTCTGGCCCGTGGCCGTTGCCATCTTATGATGGAGTCTTGGCTGCCGCCCTAACTTGTGCCGTGTATCTTCATGCAGACTCCCCGGGGCCGGCAGGGCTCTCTGTCCTTTCTGTCACCGTCCCAGCTGGGGCTCACTGTGCTTGGGCCGCGGTGCGTCCTCGGTCTGCAAGCTGACCGAGGTGTGGTCCCCGGGTGGTGCGGTCGCGTGGCAGGTGCAGGCCCGTGCAAGGCGGGGGCCTGGTGAGCGGCAGGAGCCCCGGCGGCCGCCTGCGCGTGGTCGAGGGGAGCCCGTCGAGGTCCCCGAGACCTTGCTCGAGAGCCGTGTGAACGACGCCTGACCCACTGGTGAGCCCGCCTCCAACTCGGAGCGGAGGGGGGGCCGCCTGGCTCCTACCAGCCACTGTCACCAGCAGCGCGGCCCCTACGGGCACCGCTGGCATCCCCGCGCGGCTGCAGCGTCTCCCTCGCGGGTGATGCAGCCGGGCCGGTGCCCGCCTGGACCTCCCGTGTCCGCGGACGGGGTGCCGCCATTTCTCTTGCACCCAAACGTCCAAGTTCACTCTTCCGTTGGAAAAGGTGTGAAGGCCGTGAATTTCCCCGTGCTCCCCTTCCCCCACCAGAACGCTCGCGGAAGGAAAACGGGGCTCTGTGGCTCGGGCATCTCAGTGGAGGGCACGCGTGTCCGCCCCGAGGCTCTCCCCTCGCCCCCTTCCCACTGGGGTTCCTGCTGGTTCTCCGGACGTGACAGGAGGTGCGGCGGTGGGAGAGGAAGCTGGGGGGAAGTTTCCAGATTGAGTCTTGGCCACGTCACGTCCATTCATGGATCCACCCGTGTGCACGTGCCCAGGCCCATCCACATATGTCCACACCCGTGCACACATCCCCCCCCCCACCTGCCCACACCCATGCCTGTGCACACACATGCACACGCGTGCACACACACCCACACACATGCACACGCGTGCACCTGGACCCTTGACCCTCCCCTGCAAGGAGGGTTTGGATCAGTCTCTGCTCCACATGGAGACAGGGTCCCTCTCACGCCCTAACTCCGGGCGGAACCGACCTGGTTCTTCTCCAACTAGTGCCACAGGGAGATGACGGGTGTGCAGACGAGGGGACGCTGCAGAGCGGGGCGGTGACCACGCAAGCCCGCGTGCGGAGCCAAGGTGCTCGGCCATCTCACCGACGTCCACGCCCACGGCTTCCCTTCTCGTCTCACCTCCCGCGTCTCGGGGTCTCTCCTGCTCTGCTCGCCCCTTCTTTGCAAGAATCACACGGGGGTTTGCTTGTGGACGAAACCCTGCTGCTTGTGCTGTCTTCCTCTGCCTTATCCCCCCTTCTTCCTGTGTCTGTCTGCCTCCGTCTGTCTGTCTGCCTGTGTCTCTCTGTCTCTGTCTGTCCTTCCCTGTCTCTGTCTCTATCTCTCTGTGTCTCTGTCTCTTTGTATGTCTCTCACTCTCTCGGTCTCTCTCCACATACCTATGTCTCTGTCCCTCTTTCTGTGTGTCTGTCTCTATCTCTCTGGCTCTGTTTCTGTGTCTGTCTCTCTTTCCGTGTCTGTGTCTATCTCTCTCCGTCTCTCGGTGTCTCTGTCTCTCTCCCTACATCCCGTGCTCGGCTCAACCCCGTTTTCCCGCAGAAAAGCCTGGCCCCCAGCTGACTGTGCGGCGCCTTCGCCGGGAGGCCCCCCCCCCCCCCTGCTCCTGCTTCTGGGCCCAGGCCTGCAGGGTCCCGGGAGCAGCCCCAGAGGGAAAGCCCGTCCCCTGCACCTCTCAAGGGCGTCCACTCACTCAGGACACAGAACACAGGCCCGAGCCTGTTCCTAGAGGGCAAACCTTTGCAAACAACCTAAATCTCCACCCCTACGGGGACAGCTGTGTCAATTGTAGCATTTTCTTCTCCGGAAGTCTGAGCAGGAATGTAAAAATCTTGGATGTGAACCTTGTGCGGTGCTCAGAAGGGTCCTCTGAGGCGGCCTCTCTGCCCTCCTGCGGACGGACACCCAGAGAGAGCGGGTGGTGTGGCCGAGGTCTGCAGGGCTAAGAAGGCAGTGGTGACCTCAGGAACTCACTGCGGGGCCGGACACGTAAGGAGACTATTTGGGGACGACAGGAGCGTGGTGGGTGCAGGGCGGGAGGTGTGCACAGGACTTTAGGTGGGTCTCCGGGAGGGTCCCCAGCCTGCCCGGAGCCTGGTCTTCTGAGCCCCGGCCTGTTTGCACCACAGACCACACCAGACTTTTCTTTTTCTTTTATTTATTTACTCAAAAAATTTTTTTGATGTTTATTTATTTTTGAGAGAGAGAGAGAGAGAGACGGAGAGACAGACAGAGCGTGAGCAGGGGAGGGGCAGAGAGAGACGGAGACACAGAATCCGAAGCAGGTTTCAGGCTCCAAGCTGTCAGCACAGAGCTCGACGTGGGGCTCGAACTCACGGACTGTGAGATCATGACCTGAGCCGAAGTCAGACGCTCAACCGACCTAGCCACCCAGGCGCCCCCAGACTTTTCTTTTTACGGTCTAAGCAGGACTAGTGAGCCCTCCCTGTCTTGTGGGGACCTAGCACACTGCCTCGCGTGCAGTAGGCACCCTCTGTGCTGTCGGTCGGTCATGAGAGAGCCGAGTCAGCGAAGACAGCTGGCGCCAGATTTCAGCTCCCAGGTGCGCGGTCATCTGCCCCGTGTGCCCGCACCCGCCCAGGCAGCTCCCTATCTCTACTGTGTCCATAGGTGTTCGGTTGTGTAAATAACCGAAAGGCAACTTGCAATCATTTTGAGCCTTCGTATTATCTGTGTCTATCTGTGGCCGCGGACTGTCATTTTGGAGAGATGACAGCGTGCTGTCTTTGAGCGGAACCCGGAGGCTGTCCGGCCCACGTCCCCATTTACGGCTGGTGACGGTGAGGCCCAGAGAGGGGAAACCGGGCCCCCCGCATCTGAAATTTTTCCTCTGGCCACCGAGTCCTCGCTGGCTCGCGAGTCCTTCCTGGCTGAGGACAGTGCTAAGAAGCGTGATGGTCGATGAATCTAAATCCATCAATGGCACCAGCCAAGAAATGGCAGGGCATTTATGCAACATTTACCAGCGTGCCTTTCACAGATAACTTTTGTAATGAGGAAAAGGGACCTTAAAAATCTCCCGTATCCCGAATTTCCTGGCCCTGGGGACACAGAGCGGCTGGTTCCCGCCCAGCTCTGGAGGCCGGGTACCTTACCTCACCGGCCCTATTTAGAGGTCTGGGAAGCCAGAGCAGATGATTATAGTGATTATAATTCCCTGGAGTTACGTACTAGGTTTTATTTTTTTTTTCTGTGCAAATCAATAGTTTGTTCCCTTTATATATTTTTTATTGAGGTATCATTGACATATAATATTATCTTAGTTTAGCCATACAACATAATGACCCGATACTTGTATATATTTCAAAAGAGTCCCTGAAATATGTTGAGTTAATGTGTGTCACCATCACGGTGTCATGTGGCTGCAAGGGACAGTCAGAATCGCTAGGTCACAGCAGAAACTATCATTCATCTTCCTGGTGCAAAAAAGGTGTTTATGATGGAATTAAAAAAATAATGTTTGTAACCTATTGAGTAAATGGAAATTTGACAAATAGAGATGGGGGGGTATATATATTTTCGTAATTACATATATATATATATTCTTTCTATGTTTATCCATTCGTTTATTCATTATTGCATTTCATCATGCATTCTGCCTATATAGTTCTTAAAAAGTTATTTGCTAAGATTACAATTTTGGGGAGGATCCAAATGCAAAAATCTGGATTACACAGGCACACAGGCACACACACCCTGTTTTAGCCGTGAGAATGTGGTACGTGTAGAACACGGTGTCTGCACGCGAGACTCAGACACAGGAGACAGACAACAAACAAAAATACTCGACTAATAGTAAGTTCCACAGGCAAAGCAATAAGGAGTCGGAGGGCGGCCGTCGGGGGCCCCAGTGGGACTCCGGGCGGGTACTTGCCCGCACAGCTTTGAGGGATTGGGGCTTCTGCTCAGCGACGCCAAGAACAAGTCCTGGGGCAGGGCTAGGCGTTCGGCACCTGGGAGAGAAACTGAAGAGGAAGAATGAAAGGTTCTCTCTCTCTCTCTCTCTCTCTCTCTCTCTCTCTCTTATTTAGGGCCGGGGCGTGTCGGAAGTCCCATAATGAGCCACCGTATCCCTGGACTTGCTGTCGTGTCTAACTGGACACACAGTTTTAATGAGGTTCATCTGGTGGAAAGCAGGTGCTTGTGCAACTCGGAGATGTCAGCCCCAGAGTGTCTTATTCCCAAAAGAATGAGATTTTCTTGTTTTGATGACACTTTTAGGGCTGTGGGTTGTTTACGCCCTAGGGTGTAAAGGGGAACCTTCCTGTTGAATTCAGTTCTTGGGTACGTCTTATCAGCACCATGCAATGTTTTAATTAAGATAACCACTTTTTAAAAAAATTTAATTTTCTTTTTTTCTTTAAAGTTTATTAATTTGAGAGGGAGAGAGAGAGTGGGGAGGGAGAGAGAATCCCAAGCAGGCTCCACGCTGTCAACTGTCAGCTCCAACCCACGAACCGTGAGATCACAACCTGAGCTGAAATCAAGAGTTGGACGCCCCCGACTGAGCCCCCCCCCAGGCTCCCCAAAATAACCACCTTAATTGCTAATATTAAAATTTGGGGAGATTTCCAAAAAAATCTGCGAAATCTGGGTCTCTAACCTCCCCCTAAGAGTTCGCAGACCTCCCGCCCCGGAGCGGCTCTCGTCCTCGGGACACACGGTTCCCAGTGGGCCGCAGCCCTCCCTCCCTCCCTCCCAAGACCCACAGCCGACACCTGTTTCCGGCACCTGTTGCGGAATTAGGCAGCCCGCCGGGTGGGTGACCCTCGGGCCCCCGCGCACATGACAGCTCGCAAACCCTCCAGCGCGGACTTCCAGTGTGCTGGTTATAAGACGCCAGGGGCGACGACGCAGTGGGGCTTTGCCCTCGTCTGAAGCACGGCGACAGAGGACAGCAGGCCCTCTGCGGACCCCAAGCCCCCTTCTCCCACGGCCTCTTGCTAGCTTAGGGGGTCTTTCTGTGTGAACAAGACCACCGTCGCTTCACTCCGTCAGCCCCTCTGCCCAGAGCGGGTGGTGGCCGTTTGTACACGCGGATGCCAGGGAAGGATCTGTCATCCACGGGGTTTATGTTCTGAAGACGTGGGTTGTGAAGAATCCGTCGCACCTGCCCTTTGTGCTACGGCCGCGGTTTCCTTTTCTGGTCCTCCCCCGCCCCCGACCCACCCCAGATGAATTGACTAACAAGCCAGTGATGTTTCCCCTCTCCAAAAAGAATATCCTACGTTTTGGGGTGGGGGGAGTTTGGCAGAAACAGAAATGGGTAGTTTTGACTTTTGCATTTCTGAGCCTCCATATTGCATTGTTAGAGTCGCGTCGTTGCCAGGGGACATCGGCGGAAGCCACAGGTCTCCGAATTTTGGAAGTTTTTAAAGGAATACATGCCCCAACATTTGACTAGAACAGAAATAAAAAGGAACAGAAATCTCCCTCTTACATCTCACATCCAGTGTTCCTCATTTTCCTCGCCCCTAAAATACTGCTATCAGTTTCTAAGGGTACCCATAGTATCCATGCAAAATCTCTCTCTCTCTCTCTCTGTTTCTCCTTCCCTCCCTCCTTGCTGGTGGGACAGCTGGGTTTTCCACAAATAGTTGATAGTATCACATTTTTCTCTCAAGTTGATTTTTTTTTTTTTTTTTTTAACAGTATAGCTTGAGGAACATTTCCCATCGACACATGTGTCCCAGCCTGGTCACTTCTCCTAGTGACACCCTTGTCTATTACGTAGATGTTCCGTACAGATTACAGCCCTTCTGCTGATGAGCATGAAGCCTCTTCCCACGCTTTTGAGATATACATATATCTGCAAGAAATGTCCTCGTACATAGCTCTTTGATCCCGTGTGTGAATCTGTCTCTAGAGTAAACTCCTAGGAGCAGAATTACTAGATCAAAGTGCACTTAAAATTTGTATGGCTATTGCCGTATTGCTCTCCGGAAAGGCTGTAACTTCCACCAAAAGCACAGTGAACTTGCTGACTGAGTACATCTAATGGTCTGTCTGTCAGTCAGCCGGGTGGGCTGGGACAGGGTGGCTCGCTGTCGTTTTAACATGCCTCTAAAAATTATGAGCGACATCTTTTCATATATTTAAAATAATTTGCATTTCCTTTCCTTTGAACTGCCTGTTTATGTCCATTGCCCCAGTGTTCTGTTGGCTTAAATTTTCTTAATAGTAAACATTTTAATGAATACAATGCATTTCATACAGTTCTTTAAAAAGACATCGGTACATTTCTGTCCTATGTATTACATAAACATCATTCTCCTGTTCAATTTAGCTTGATTTATTTTTACATATGGAAATTAAAAAAAAATTTAATGTTTGTTATTTTTGAGAGAGAGAGCATGAGCAGGGGAGGGGCAGAGAGAGGGGGAGACACAGAATCCGAAGCAGGCTCCAGGCTCTGAGCTGTCAGCACAGAGTCCGACGTGGGGCTCGAACTCACAAACTGTGAGATCGTGACCTGAGCCCAAGTCGGACGTCCAATCGACTGAACCACCCAGGCGCCCCTTACGTAGGGAAATTTAAAAAATTCACATAATCAAATTCATTACCTGGTTTTCTCAGAAGTTTTCATTTTTATTTTTTTTAATAATTACATTTATAGTTTGATCCTTCTGGAAATTGAGATGGTAAGGAGTGAGTTAGGGATCTTGAGTTTTTTTGTAGGTGGCTAACTGGCTGTAAAACCTTCTGTTGAGTATTCCTCTTCTGGTTTAAAATAGCACTTTTATCATAAACTAAGGTTTCACATGTGCTTGGGGATATTTATGGGTCTTTTCCATGGAACTTTCTATTCATGTGCGGTTGCCAAATTCTCTTTAGAACTGTGTCTTTACAACAGGTCCTAACTGTGTGCGAGCGCTGGCCCCCCACCGTCCTTCGCTGCCCCGCTCCTGGCAGGTTTTGTTGGTTATTTTTGCTTGTTTAGTTTTCTAGATAAGCCCCATAATGAGATTTCTCTCACACAAAATCTCTCAGCATGTTTACAACAGATTTCCTCATATTTATGTATTAATTAGAGGGTTGGTTGATAGTTTTATGATTTTGAGTTTTCTTTTCCACAAATAGGTTAAATTCTTTGTTTATTCAAGGGTTCTTGTACATCCCTTGGTATTATTTTATTGTTTTCTTTGTGAGAATTTTGTACAATTCTTACTCTTTTGGACCTCAACGTCTTCTTTCTGTCGGCTGCATTTACAAATGAGAACTTTTCTCCCGCCTCGTGTTAGCGTTAGCGTTGGAACACAGGGACGCTATTTATCGACTCTTCGCCTGTCACGTCCGTATAAACCTCCCTACTCAGATCTTTCCTTACGTGTAAGACTGTTTCACTCACCAAATTCTCTTCTTATTCGTAATGGCGTTTCGTTTTTTCGTGAACAGTCACACCTCATTTGAAAATAAGGATCGTGTTATCTCCTCTTTAAAAATAGTTTTACGATGAATAACGCAAAGACTCCTTTATTCATTTTTCTTGTCTATGGTCTGGCAGACACTTGGAGCAGATGACTGTTAGTTGGTCCCCTGGACCATCCTTTCCCCTTCTGGGAACTAACCCCAGAGAGCTGGTCCAGGAGCAGATTGGAGCCAGGTGAGGGGCTGGGTGCCTGGGGGTGCGCCCCGCCTTCGCAGAGGGACTGTTACCCAGACCCCACCAGGGAGCCGGGATAGAAGCAAATAAATGAAGTCGTTCACGTGGCATTAAGTGGGACGAGCAGGCAGGCACAATCTGTCTGCACAAAATCATGTCCACTCAAAGTACAAGGGTCACAAAGGAAATTCTGAAGTGGTTAATTGTTACTATGCGGGAAGCAGGATGAGAAGAGAAAGACTGGGATCCGTCTCAGGGAGACTGGGAGGGAGCATCGCACGCCAAACCAGCCGGCCGGGCGACTTCTGCGGAAGCACCGACCCCTCATCTCCACAAATAGGCTAATGATACAATTACCTTGCCTTCGTTGTTACAATGAACTGAGGAGGTGTTTGTCGAGAGCCTTACATGATGTCGACAATATTGCTGTTGGTGTCCTCCTCTTTTTAAATCATTTTAACCTGATTGCTTTCTCTCGCCTGGTTGCATCAGCTAGGTATCACAAAACAATATAAAACAATAGTGGGATAACGGCCATTCTTGTCTTTCTCCTGACTGCCTAACAGACACGCTCCTTGTGGGGCCCCACTAAGCCTGGTGGCTGTTAGTCCCTTCAGAGGTTCAGAGGTGTCTGCTCATTTGTACTTATCACGCTTTCTCATGTCGAGGAGATGGTCACCAATTTCTGTGTATATATATTTAATGTCGATTTATTTTTGAGAGAGAGAGGGAGCGAGAGACAGAGTGTGAGCAGGGGAGGGGCAGAGAGAGAGGGAGACACAGAATCTGAAGCAGGCTCCAGGCTCTGAGCTGTCAGCACAGAGCCCGACGCGGGGCTCGAACCCACGAACCGTGAGACCATGACCTGAGCCGAGGTCGGACGCTTAACTGACTGAGCCACCCAGGAGCCGATTTCTGTATTTTAAGAGTTCTTTTATTTTTTTTATTGTTTATTTTTTTTTTTTTACATTTATTTATTTTTGAGAGACAGAGTGAGACAAAGTGAGAGTGGGGGAAGGGCAGAGAGAGAGGGAGACACGGAATACGAAGCAGGCTCCAGGCTCTGAGCCGTCAGCCCAGAGCCCGACGCGGGGCTCGAACCCACGAACCGTGAGACCGTGACCTGAACCGAGGTTGGATGCTCAACCGACTGAGCCACCCAGGCGCCCCTTAAGACTTCTTTTTAAGGGGCGCCTGGGTGGCTCAGTCGGTTGAGCTTCCGACTTCGGCCCGGGTCACGATCTCGCGGTCCGTGAGTTCGAGCCCCGCGTCGGGCTCTGGGCTGATGGCTCAGAGCCTGGAGCCTGCTTTGATTCTGTGTCTCCCTCTCTCTCTGCCCCTCCCCCGTTCATGCTCTGTCTCTCTCTGTCTCAAAAATAAATAAACGTTAAAAAAAAAAAAAAAGACTTCTTTTTAAAACCAGGAGTGTGTTGAATGTATGCAAATGCCTTTTTAATGAATCCCATAGTCCCTGTGATACAGTTCCTCTTCCCTCCATTCATGACATAGAAGGAAAGCATTTCTTGCCTCCTAATGATGATTTAACATCTTTATTCTTTTCTTCCCCCAAGGGTTTGAGGTCTTGGCTTCTGCTTCCCATTACTGGCCGCTGGAAACTGTGGACGGGATCCACGAACTTCAAGACACGACTGGAGGTAGACGCGGGTGGTGAGGGTACCTGAGGCCGCAGGGACGGGGGGGGGGAGGGGCTCCACGTAGGGCCATCGGGGGAGGCAGACAAGGACAGCTTCCGCTGGGAGGCCAGGCCAGTGGCGATGAACACACGTTGTAGAGATCCCCCCAATCATCGTTAACCCAAAGTATTTTACTAGAACTTTTATATATTTTTGTCATTGAAGGACAGAGCTTAAGGTTCAAACTCTTATTAACGTGTGTGTGTTTTCCCCAGTAACCATAAAACAAAGCCGTGGTTGGAAGCTCGAAGCTTCAGATGGTGCATCAATCACACGTAGGGGTCTAGATGTGTGTTTTCTAGACAAAACTGGCCTCATCTGCATGTCTGCCAAAACAGGGTCCATTTGAGCTGAGTGCTGGGACTAACACGTGTGTTCGTGGGGTCACCGTTTCACTCACAAAGGTACCCCCACCTACCAATCAGCTTCTGCACATGTCACCAGCAGTTCCCTCGAACAGACCGAACATCACTTAAGATGCTCCCGTGGTCTCTGAGTCCATGGAAAATGAAGTCTCTATCTGACTCAATTCAGACATTTGCCGTAAGGAGAAACCCCAGATGTGTCCGAGCTCTTTATTCCGTTCCAGCAAGAAACTTCTTCCCGGTAGAAGTTTTGAGTGGCTTGGATTTTTACATTAAAAATTTTATTTCCTTATCGTTCTTGATTATGTCAAACGGCTGATGTGTACGGCAAGGGGTTTACTGGGCAACCAGTCTAGCACATGCCCGCACACTGCTGATTATTGCACTTTCCAGACCCGCACACTGGCATTTTCCTGATCCCCTGACTTAACGTGCTGCCATAAATTGCCACCGGAGATTCTAAAATGTTTCCCTCACATTTGCAAATTGAGAGGCGTTCGAGCTGGAGCCTGGGCGGATCCGCCGGGGGTGGAAGGACCCACCTGTGCAAGACTGCCTCTGGGCACCCAGCAGAGAACGCACCGCTGCTCTGCTTTCTCTCCAAACGGTCTGCGCTGCAGGGATAAGTCCCTGGGAAGTCATTATATGAGCAGCTCAGGTTAAAATAAACTGCACTCCACCCCCACCCCATCATTATCTCATTTTATTTCTCAGGCCCTTTATTTCAAAGCCTGTGAAAAGTGGAAATTCACTGTTGACATAATTCATCGTCCAGGTCACAGAGACCAACATTTTAGCAGTTATTTCAAATGATAACTATATCTCTCTCCTAATGTCTCAACACACCTCATTGTTGTGACCAAATCAGTAACTTTGGGCATCTTGAACTCCTTCACCGGCGAGGAATTCTCACCAAGCAGTGCGATCATGGAGACACAGTTACGCTGGGGCCAGGGTGTTAATTTCCCTGAGATTCTGTGTGTTCCTGTTTGCCCCGAACAGCCGGATGGTGACGTCTTGCCGATGCTTCCCCAGACCATTCTTCACGTCACGATGCTCTGCGGTCTCGTTTCAGCGTGATCACAGGCTTCTTAAGAAACAGGGGGAAACAGGATCGGTCAGCACATTTTGCTGCCGGGGACGGCCGGGTGGCTTTGGAAGCCGTCTGGTGGTCACGCTGCTCGTATCTGTCGCTGAACCCTCTGTTGTTCGGTCCATTTGTCGTAATATCGTGCCATTGTCTTCATGCTGTGTTTCTACCTCACCAGTTGTGACGTCACCACCATGATCCTTGTGTTAAGGCTGTTTTATTGCCGGGCTCAGTTTCATATCTCTCAACTAGGTGTCTCAGGGGGTTGCACACGGCACACTGGAGCCCACGTCTGTGGCGAAAGCCAGCAGCAGTCATGCCCTGGCAGGCCAGGGCGCTGGCCATGACGCTGCCCAGTACATGGGGAGTGGGGGCAGGGGGCGGGAGGGAGGTGTGAGGCCCGGAGACAAAATCCAAGGTGCTTGCTGGGCGAAGGACCGATTCTCGGTGCACGTCAAGTTGAGAGGTATGCCGGTTCCGTTTGTCATTCGTGTCACTCATCTGTTGTGCTTTTTTCTTGTTGTCCTACCTAGTGTTGCGAACCCACAACCTCACTGTGCTTCCTTCCCATAATTCTACCTTTGTTCGTACCAATGACTCTGCCTACTCAAATTTCTCTGCAACTGTAGGTGAGCACTTGTAACTTCTGTTCCCTGTTTTGTTTGGTTTGCATCTGCAATGAGTTTAGACGTCAATTTGATTTGGTTCTATATGAATTCATTTTGTCTTGGCCAGCAGACAAGCATATACCCAAGAACATATAGCCAAGAACACATACCCAAGAACACATAGCCAAGAACGCACACACAAGAACACGTAGCCAAGAATGTATACCCAAGAACATGTAGCCAAGAATACATACCCAAGAACACATAACCAAGAACACATAGCCAAGAACATATACCCAAGAACACATATCCAAGAACATATAGCCAAGAGCACATACCCAAGAACATATACTCAAGAACACATAGCCAAGAAAATATACCCAAGAACATATAGCCAAGAACACATAGCCAAGAACATATACCCAAGAACATATACCCAAGAACACATAACCAAGAACACATAGCCAAGAACATATACCCAAGAACACATATCCAAGAACATATAGCCAGGAGCACATACCCAAGCATATATACTCAAGAACACATAACCAAGAACATATACCCAAGAACACATAGCCAAGAACACATACCCGAGAACACATAGCCAAGAACATATACCCAAGAACACATAGCCAAGAATACCAAACACCCAGTGTATCAGGAATAACTGCTCTCAGCTAGGTCTAGAGGAAGTGCCACCATACATTAGAAGGGGCTTGTAAGCTTTCACATGAGCAGGGTCTTCAAACCAGCTGCTTGTTTTCAGAACGAGACAGACACAAGATGAGCTACAAAAATGGAAGTTGGGATTTTTAAATGGTGTATATTCTTTGGGGAGGAACAGCATAGCCTTTGAATGGAAAAACTGAAGTTGATTTTAAAAGATCTCACCCCAAAATTTGATCTCTTATAAACATTAAAATCAGCATTTGTTCTGTAGGTTGGTTTTTTTTTTTTTTTTTTTTTTTTTAATTATTAGAAGCTATTTCATAAACGCCCACTAGAGTCAGGGTTAAATTATTATCTTACTTAACAACCTCAGAGCCCCTATGTTTCGTGTTTTCTTATGCAGCTCAAAGCTCCAGGGAGAGTAGTGTCTGTGGCACGTACCCAAGCAGGACAGAAAGTTCAGATACTCAGGCATCGGCCTTTCTTCTGTTCTCAGCACAGCACATAACCCGATTGCTCTCTCAGCTGTGACCTGTTTGGCTCCCAAAATTAATTTTTCCAGTCAAACAGTCTTGTTTAGGGGTTTATACAGCCTAACTCAATGATGTAACTGATAATTTAATTTTGCAATAAATTTAATTTTGTAAGATATAGATTCCACATCCCCCCACCCCCAGCCATAAATGTGATAAATAAAAAAAGGAGCGTAAGACAGAAGAATACTGAGGCCCTTTTGAGTGGGCTATCCACTTGACAGTGGTTGTTGGAAAACTGGAGTGGGCGTAGCCGTCAGGCCCACAGACGTCGGTCCCTCTGCTGTTCATCTCCTGTTGCTTGATAGCTCAAGGGCAGTGGGCATGTGCCCGTATGCAGAGGAGGTATCTTTGGGCGACTTTGACCCCAATGAACAATAAATGCCTAATCATGCTGGGCTTTTATAGTCCTCACTTATCGATTCTGTAAACCATTTACTTCACACACACCATCGGTTACATTTGCCATGGGGATGAGGCCCAATGGGAGGACAGAGCAGTGAGCACCGGCCGGGGCTCATGGCCACTCAGCCTGGTGCTGGCGGGGGCGTGACTCTGGGCTTTTCTCCTAGAGTGACCATGGATTCTTTCAAAATTGTGGGTTCCCACGTCTAGGATTAGGGGCTTCCAATGAGGACTCAAAGGGTGTGGTTTTATGTTCAAACATGTGCCTAAGTGTTCCCCTTAGAAGATGGCCAGGAAGGTCTCCGGACGTTCGGGACAGTGTCGCTCCTGGGAACCCAACTCCTGGCAAATGTAACGCTTAGGGTGTCCTTACCGTATAGAGCCCATCGTGTGTGAGTGTAGTAGTAAGTGACGACGAAGCATCGATATGAATATTCACACTACCTATCCCTTAACTACTGCTAGTTAGGTGGTAGATAGCGAGTGTTAATATTAATGAGCGTGATATGTAGTATTATTATAAGCGTAAATAACGCAGTACGTTTATCTCTAAGTTCTCTGTAAGACTCTTAACCCCTGGCGGTTGCTGACTTGGCATTGCCATTCTTGTTGCGCAGACATCATGGAAGGAAAAGTCAGCAAGGGTGTTTACCTCAGAGAGGAGAAGGGAGTGACCCTTCTCTACTACGGCCAGTACAACACATCCTGCATCAGCAACCCGGCAAAGTGCGACCCCGACGGTGAGTGATGCGCCCTCGCCGCGGCGGCAGAGCGCGTGGACGCGTGGCGGGCGGGGGGGGGGGGGAGGGCCGGGGGTGCAGGCGCCTGGTTTTCTAACAAGAGACGTGTCCCGGAGACGGAGAGCTCGAACACGGTCTCACAGAGACGGGAGAGCAAACTATTTCATCTCGTAAAGAGAAAAGAGCCGCCAGAGAAGCAGATGCGGTGATGTCACATCGGCGACTTGGACGGGGCCGTGGTACTTGTGGGAAGTAAATTGGTGGTGTGGCTCGTACCACGTTATTTCTGACTCTGGGGTGTGGACGGCGAGCCTGGGCGGGGCGGGCTCTGTGAGCCTCGTTCCCTGGGTTTCTTTCTTTTGCCCCCGAGCCCCGGGGGCGGAGGGGGGCTGCAGGTGGTGCAGGCCCGTGGCGGGAACAGCGCCACGGACGAAACGCAGGTGGGCAGCAGAGAAGTGGAAATTGTGTGCCGTTTCCCCTTTGTCCTGTGAGAAGTGAGGCCCTGCAGTATCTGAGGTTCTGACAAAGAACGGGTGTCCGGGCCACACTGTGAACCCGGCTGGAAAGTTGTTGTTTGGCGTCCCAGCGTGCTTCACCCCTTCACGTCCCGATACCCCGGGCAGGGTGAGAGTTTTCATTCTGGGGGAGGAAGTAAGGAGTTTAAAACAAGCCGTTCCGAAAGCGAAGGCCCTTTGGACATCCCACGTTCTTCTCAAAAACAACCTTGTGAGGAATTCGTCGTACACAATTTTGGGACAGAAGGACTGCAGTCCAAGAAAAACAAACAAAAGCTTAACAAGGCAAAAACATGTCGAGGGTGGGGGGGATACGTTTTGGATTTTACAGAACCCAGAATTTCGAGAAATGGCTTCGAGGCCCTAAACCACGGCCAGGTTTACAAACCCAGCGTTTGAGCCGTTCCAGAGTTCAGACAGCCCTATAAACACACCAGGCTTCTTTGTTTCTGTAAATGAAAACCAGCGTGGGCTCAGCGGCCACCACCTGGAGGGCCAGCGGGCAGGAGGGCTGGGAGGCTGGGGGGCCAGGAGACTAGGGGGCTGGGGGTGTAGGGGCCTGGGGGGGCCGGGGGGCAGGGGGCTGGGAGACTAGGGGGCTGGGGCCTGTAGGGAGCATCTCCAGGTCACCAGCTTCTCGGCTTCCCCGGCTCCTGGCGGGGACTTAGGTCATCGGGATGGGGCCACGGGGGAGTCAGAGCTCTGAGGAAGTTTTACCTGAACTTAGAGACCCCAGACTTGAGGCTCTGGGCTGATCCAGTCTGTGGCTGTTTGGCTTGGCAGGTGTGGAGCTAAAAAATATTTAGCTTGCTGCCAGTGTGGAAAACCAAAAATTTCACATAAATATATGGATTTCTAGTTTCTCTTAAGAAATCCCCCCAATGACTCTGGCTGGGCCACTGCACAGTGAGCCCCTTTGTCATGGACACTGTCCCCAGGGCCATCATGGGGAGAGCACGGGCTCTGGTCCCAGTTCTCTAAGTGTCTGCGGTGACCTCGGGCAACCACCTCACCTGAGCCCTTGTCTGTGCGACGGGTCAGTGACGGTCCCTCCTGAGGTTGCTGTGATGCCTAAAGGAGCCACTGCGTTCCTTGCTGCTGTGGCCCAGCTGTGAGAGGCCCCTGGCGGCAGCCCCGCTGTGGGCATTTGCAGACCCAGCTCCTCCCGCCTACCTGCCTGGAGAGTGGACCCTGTAGAGGGGCTCACCTACAGTAACCACCCACCGGGGCTGACTGCATGTCACAGCCACCAGACCTGTGCCATCACACGTGTGAGCACAGTTCCTCCTCAAAAACAGGTGAAGCAGACAGGCACGGGTCGGCAGGGGTGAGGCAGATGGGTGCGGGCTGGCAGGGGTGAGGCAGACGGGCTCGGGACGGCAGGGGTGAGGCAGACAGGCGTGGGATGGCAGGGGTGAGGCAGATAAGTGCGGGGTGGCAGGCACAGATGGGAGCTTTGGCTTCGTGTCCGGCTCTAAGGGCTCCTTGTGTTGTGTAGTCAAACCATCTCGGGGCCACTCTGTTGACCGTTTGGCCAGATATAAAACGAAGCCAGGACGCTTGACATCACCCTTGGCTCCTTGGGACGATGCTGGCGCCAGGCTTGGTGCAGATGCAGACGGAGGCTGGGCCCCCCTCGTCCTGCCTCCCTCTGTCCACATCCAGCTTTGTGGCGACCGAGCGCACGCGTGACATCGGAGGACCGCTGTGCGCGCTCCGCTGCGTTATTTGCCCGGTGTTTGCTCGGGCCGGGTTCTCTGAGGCCTCTGGGAGCCTGTATTTCTCGGTTCCAGAAAAACCAGATGTGAGCAGGGAAGGTCCGCTCGGCGTTTTCCAAGTAAAAGTCCCTGCAGCACACGAAGTCTGTAGGATGATTTCGGGTGTCGCTGGGCAACTTAAAAAATGAAGGGTTATGGTTTTTATCTGAACTTCCTAGATGTTGTGTAGGATGAGTGAGGCTTCAGCAAGCAGGAAAAATGGGTTGGCTTTTAGAACCGCGATCAGCGATGATAGTGATGGAGGAGGTGGTCAGATGTGAACCTCGTGAGTGACGAAGATGTGGGCACAGGAGATGCGGGGCCTTTCAGGACACCTCTGTCTCGGCCTCCTCCACGTGCTCGCTCTGTTTCTGTTCTTTGGTGGTGCTAGTGGGCTCAGACTTAAAACCCATTACATTTATAGTAAAAACTAACGTCAAAATAAACAGAGACGTTCCCCACTCCCCATCCACCAGGTCAACTGTTTTCATATTTCTTCCAAATTCTCTTGGGGTCCCTATTCATGGTTTTGACTTTTAGAAAGAAAGAAAGAAAGAAAGAAAGAAAGAAAGAAAGAAAGAAAGAAAGAAAGAAAGAAAGGAAGGAAGGAAGAAATAGGACATTTTACGAGCAGAGTTGAAGTCTGAGCTTTCCAAAAAAGAGTAAACGTCCCAGTGGCTTAGCCACCGGCCCCTGTGTGCCCTCTGCCAGGCCACCCCCACCCCTTCCTGTGCCCACTCCTGCTCCTGCTGGACCCCATCTCCATCCGCTTTTCGGCCTTCCTGCACTTCTGTCAGCTCCCCGTGGGTCTCGCTTCTTGGCAGATGGTGCCTCCTGGGGAAGTTTTTCACAGGCACTGGGTGCAAACAGGGGAAGCTTTTGAGAGAAGAGGGCTATCTGGATGCCTGGCCATTCTTGAATGTTAACCGAAGGAATGTCTGTGTTCCTTGAGGGTGAGGTGTCTGACTTTCAACCCCCGCAGCCAGCAGGTGCACAAGCGGGAAACTCAGCGGAGGGAGGGATCTTCCCGGAATGTTCTAGCACCTTGTTTTATCTGCCCGTAGACCTTGAGGGCTCAGCTCAGGTGTTACTTCCGTGGAGACGAGCTCACACAGGTGAGTCCCTCTACCTGCGCTCCTGTGGCTCCCTGGACCTCTCCAGCACTGGCATGGCCGGTAACGGCCGGTTCATCGTCTGCCTCCCTGCTCGGCCACCAGCTCTATGAGGGCAGGGCCCTGTCTGTCTTGGTCAGTGCTGCATTTTCGGGGACGAAAACCAGCAAGGTAGATGCTTACTGTGTGTCACTGAGCAGATATGTGCAGTTGGTCTTTCCGATGCTTTATTTCTTTGAATGCTTCTCATCAAGTGTTTGACTGGCTGCCACTTGAATATTGCCATGAAGGGCCCCTTGCTGCTCCCAGAGGAGCCTGTTCTGGTTTTGTACTCCTCTGACTTCTAGAAGTTGTTTCTGATCTTGGACTACATTCCACCTTGAGCAACGTCCACCTGTTACCACTGATGCCAGTTCAACTCTGAATCAGCTCAGCTGCTCTCAGGAAAGACCGTCTTCCCATTTCACTCATCAGCTTTCCCTCCTCCCTGTAAACATGCCCCGTGCTTCCCTCCCGAGCATGAGAATGTTCTCTGCTTGTAAACACCGGGAAGGCCGTGGGAGCCTCGGAGCAGCAGCTGGAAACCCTCAGCACTCACACTTCCTCCTTCCCAGCCTTGAGGTGACTTCTCCCCCCTTTGCACGAGGTTACTAAATCCAAAAGGCTGCCAACAAAATGTTGAGAGACTTTCGGGATGGAGTTTCAGGAAAGAGATTTCCAGAGGGGTCTGCCGGATGCAGGCCGGGCGTGGATCCAGCCGCCGTCTTCTGCCGACGGTCTGGGGCTATGGGGACGTCGGAGTGTGTGGAGCGGCTGACCCTCAGAAGAGTATTCATCAGTACACTCGCTTCACAGATGGAGAAACCGAGGCCCAGAGGCAGGCAAGAGTGGCCTAGAGCTGCACACTGATTTAGCGCGGTGAATCTCAAAGTAGCATTCACAGACCATGGACAAGTCACTTGCAAAGATGGTGAAATACGGTTTTTGGGCTCCAGTCCAGGCCTTACGGAATCCAAATCTCCATGGACCAGGCCTGGGAACCTGCATTTTTAGCTGGGACCTCCAGGTGATTCTCATGGATCCTGTCCCCAAACTGGCCAGGGCTGACCATCCCATAAGTGTGTTTTGTTCAGTGGTGTTATGTTGGTCTTCTCGGTGTGTGTGTATATATATATATTTAAAGTTTATTTTGAGAGAGACAGAGACAGCACAAATGTTGGAGGGGCAGAGAGAGAGAGAGAGAGAGAGAGAGAGAGAGAGGGAGAGAGAATCCCAAGCCGACTCCAAAGTGTCAGTGCAGAGCCTGATGGGGGACTTGAACTCCCAAACCCTGAGATCATGACCTGAGCCTAAGCCAAAAGTCAGACACTCAGGCCCCCTGGAGCTACCCAGGCGCCCCTTGGTTTTTACATTTAAATGAGCTTTCTAAACTGTTTTTAGCCGAATATCCTAGCTCAGGAAGTTTGCAGAAACAGCCTCTGATGGTGCTTTAGATGTTCTTTTTTTTAAAAAAAATTAATGTCCAACTTGTATATGAGAACATTTCATTTAAAAAATCTGTACTTTTGACTTAAGAAATCGGAAAATCCAACAATATTCCCTGTGCGCCTGGTGGGAGTTGGCTGGAGTCGAGGGGTGGCCCCTGGGACAGGTCGCTCTCTCCTGACTTCCTCGGTCCCCAGCACTCTCTGCCGCTTCCCTGAGACTGAAGGGACTTGGCGCTCACCACCACGGCTCGTGCCGTTGCTCTCTGACAGCGGTAGCGACTGGGGAGTGGCGGAAGACAGTCCCACAGCACGAGGGGTGTCGGGAAGACGCTTGAGAGAACCTTGTTTCCGGTGCCGGGGTTGAAGTGCGTATTTGATACGTAAAAGGCTTGCTCTGGGGAAGAGTGTGCGTGCGTGTTGGAAGAGGACAGTCAGGGATGCAGTCCTCCTGGCTAGATGGGCTTTTGGGTTCATGGGCTCTGTCGTTCACGCTGGAGTCTGAGACACCATCCCTAGGTGTCTCTGCTGTGTTTCTGGCTTCATTTCACGGATCACGTGTTCTCCTACCATTTTAAACTCAAACATGCCCGAAGGTGGAAAGCCTCCTGAGTCACCCGGTGTCTGTGGTCCAGATTCTCCATCACTATGATCTTCAGCTCATTTTCGCTCCACATTTTGCTCTTTGTGATATCATCTCTCTCACCTCCTTTGGCTTTTACTTCTCGTGTTCTAATCACGGAGCTGGGAAAAAATCTGAGGACATAGTATCAAAGCGGCAAGGCGGGATGGTGTCTACCCAGAGGACAAGTCCAGGGGAGGGCCATTTACTTTAACTGGTTTGGGTCGAATGATGCAATTATCTACGTTTCCAGGAATGCTGGAATGTTTGTCAAGACCAGTGGTTCTGAAGTTTGACTCACTTTTAAAACATTTGTAATTTTTACTCATATACAGGTACCACCTGAACTATTATCATACTTTGTGTTTTTCTTTATTTTTTTTTTTAAGTTTCTTTCTTTATTTCGAGAGAGACAGAGACAGAGGCAGCACTAGTGGGGGAAGAGAAGAGACAGAATCCCAAGCAGGCTCCACAAGGTCAGCACAGAGCCCGCTGTGGGGCTCGATCTCCTGAAACCATAAGATCATGACCTGAGCTGAAATCGACTTGGAAGCTCAACTGACCGAGCTACCCAGGCACTCCTTAGTGTTTTTCTTTAAATGTCACTCACTTGGATTTAATTGAAAAAGAAACTATCTCCCTCCCATGAACTGAAAACCAGTAACAGTAATTCCCGTAAATGGGAGACACCTCATGACCGAGTCCTGCTTGGGCATCGTTGCCCGCCGGGGGCTCTACATCCGACATGTGGCGTTTCTTTGCTAAATGGGGATTAGCAATTGTTACTTACGCTCGGACGGATTTGCTCCTTGCCGCAGGCCAGAAGAGCCAAGGACAACTGAGAAGGCAGCAGCTTCTCGTGCTGTGATTCGAGTTGTGTAAAGGCGGGTCTTTGCGCTAAAATTCTCTTGGACAAAGTGTCCAAGGCCCTCGAGTGGTGGGATTACTAACTCTTAAGAATACAGGGGTCAAAAATGTCATTTTAAGCAGCACTCTGTTGGAATGTGGGGACAAAGATGACACTTCAGTGTCTTGTGGGATCAGAGTTTGGGACCGGAGGTGGGAGCCTTGCTGGGCTTGTGTCAGGCGAGCCAGAGAGCCCAACCCGCCCCAGAGAGTCTCTCCACCCCCGGCCTGTGCCCTGGGGAAGCTCCTGGCAGGTGTCCCCCTGTCGTGGACACGAGAGGCTGTCAGAGCCCTGCTTGCTTGTGTCCTCTCCTGAGCACAGCGGCCGCTCTGTGGGAAAATCTGCTTAGGACCCAAGTAACGCCTTACTTGGGCAGGAGATGGGTGTGTGTGTGTGGGGGGGGGGGGTCTGTCTGCACACGCACACCAGGGAGACCACTCCCCAGGAGCTCCAGCTTCCAGAATGGAGGGAGACCCTCAAGGCCCCCAGTCTGTGTGCACCGAGATGTGTCTTAGCCGAGACCACGGTTTAGCCCTCAGGTGGCGTTGATGGCACTGGATTTGGATGCCCTCAGTTTCCCATTCCAGAACGTTCTGCAGCCTGCCCTCTGGCTCAGGGTAATTGTTGTGCAGCTGTGCTCTTGGCTAGCTCCCAGGCTGACGGGGTGTGGACAGGTCGCTCTCTGCTGGTGTCACGGTCTCACAAGGGACGTGGCCACCTCCACCTTGACCCGAGCACAGGAGTAAGAAGGACAGGAGGGAGCGTCCGCTTGTCCCTCCGCACCTGCAGCGGCGGCTCCGTCATCCTCCCCAAACCTCTCCCCAGAGTGTGCGTCAGGAAGGAAGGAGGGATCCAGGCTCAGCTCCTTATGGGGGCCTCTGGGGGCACCATGGGGTCAGGAAGGGAAATGTCAGCTGAAGAGTCGTAAAGCAAGAGAAACTCAACTCAGAGAGGGAATCGATTTGCTTATGGAACGAACGGCTTCAGGTAAGATTGTGTTTGGTTGGCTGTTGCTGTGCAACACACACACCTGAACTTTAAAACGTAAAACACAACTTGGTGTCACTTTTCCCGGTTCTGTGGGCTGACTGGGCTCAAGGCACTGTCGTCAGACCACGGCCAGGCTTGGAGTCACCCAAAGCTCACCTAAGACAGTTCTGTCCCTCTGGCTCTGGCGCCCCTGTGCCCACGTGTGTGCACGCCCCTGTGCGGTCTTCCCCCAGCTGCGCGGCCTGGACTCCTCACGGCTCAGACCTCCCAGAGGCACACAGCAGAAGCTGCTGGACAATTAGGGACTGCAGCTGGGCCTCGGCCAGTGTCCCTTCTGTTGTCCCCTGTGGGTCAGGTCAGGCAGAGGGCAGGTGGGGAAATTCGCCCTGGGTGCTGGCGGAGAGTGGCGAGGTCACGGGGCACAAACGGACGGGACGAGGGATATTGCGGGTGTCTTTGAAAATCACAGTTGGCCTCAGGCCGGGTCAAGGGGCTCAAGTCCTCTCCTCAGAAACAGGCGTCTCTCTCCGCTGACTCTCCCCAAGAAGGCACAGCAGTGTGACACAGGGTCAGCCCAGAGCGGATGCTGATGGGCACGGCCTGGAGGGGGCCCAGGGTGTGCGGTCAGGGGGGCCAGACTGGCTCTCCCGAGGAACACAGCCGTGCTGTTCCTGGGGGAGGCGGGTGGACGCCACGCTGGCCACACGGCCTGCAGGTCACTTTGTCCTGACTCGCTGCTCAGGTCCACTTTGAACCTGGGGCATGCAGGACACCGTGCCGAGTCCCCTGGCCTGGGAAGGGCTGTTCCTCTACCTGGAAGGACCCCATACCTCCCCTCCCCCAGCCAGCTGCCCTCCCGCCCACCATCAGAGGGGACAGTGTGTTCACCGAGACTTCCTCCTTGGCCCGGGGCGTTGTTGTGCACTGTTTTCTTGGAATTCCCGGTATCTGTTTTGTCTCCTTCAGTGAGTGAACGAGTGCTGTCTCTGGGGGAGGGCAGTGACTACAGGTGCAGCCTCCAGAGCTGTGCTGCCTGGTTCGAGTCCTGCCTGTCACTAGCTGTGCGGCCGCCCATGAGTCACTCAACCCCTCTGTGCTTTGATTTTCTTACCTATAAATTGGGGACACGAGTGACACCTACTTCATAGGGCTGTTGGGAGGGTTAACAGCTCACACGTGTACAAGTCTTGGGAGAGTCTTTGCTCCCAGGTAAATGCTGATGATACTACTTTTCTTTACAAAGTGTTTTCACATAGTAAGGAAATCGGTTTCTTGAACGTTAAATGCGTTATTTGTTATTTTCCCCCCTAGAATGCTATGTGTCTTTTGGCTTTGTTCTGGTAAATTATTTGCCTTGCAGGATTTTACATTTCTGCGCTTGGAAGTGTCAGTCTTTCCTTATGGCACCCGGACAGTATTTTTCTTTTCTTTTTTCTGTGTCTTGTCGAGAAAGACCTTTTCTCATTGTATCCTTTTGGGTAGATGACGATATAATGCTCATAGGAAGTAAGTGTGGAAACAATGTGTCAATCATTGCACTTCTTTTCCCTTCAGATTGTCTCTTCTTCGTGTTAATGACCCAGGAGCGGGAAGCAGAGATCCTCAGGGCGCTGGGATTAGCGGCTCCTGGAAGCTGATGTTTAAATATAAAGATAGAAGCAATTATCGTGCGGGTTAAATTAGCCAAAATGAGACTTGCTCACGGGCACTGCCATCTGCCTTCCATCTACCCTTACCTAACGCCAAACCGACGTCTCCTTCTTCTTTTTCTTCCGGGACAGAAAGGCATTTGGCCAAAGCGGGACTGAATAGGAGGAATTTCTAAACACAGCAGTGTTTGGAAAAAATTAACTTCTATGAATCCTCTGGGATCTCGTTTCATAACAAGAATTTCACAATGTGTGTGCTAGTGTCCTCGTGAAGCGGGTTGTGTCTGAGAGCAGAGAGGCCAGGCGGGGAGGCGAGGTCTGTGCTGGGCTCTGCTGGCCATAGCACCTGGCGGGTGGAAATGACGGGCCCCCCGCGCAGCAGCGGGTCAGGCAAGGGCCCTGGGGTCGCACTCTGCCCTCCAAGCTGCCTTCCATCCAAAGCCCCAGCCTCGTGGCCGACATGGCATGGCACCTCGGGCACTTTCTGCCCTCCTTGATAGCCCTGAGAGCACAGTCCCTGTGACCTGGGGTTCTACTCGCCCTCCTCAGAGGTCAGCAAAGGTCCAGGTCCCAGCCATCATTTTGAGGTTCCTCTTATACTTAAAAATTGGGGGAAATTCCAAACAAGGGTTATAAAATTATGCCATGTTTTAACATGTTTATGATAATCGTAATAGGGCTTTGAGCCCACAAAAGTATGATGCAGTATGACTGTCACAAGACAGCTGAACAACTTGTAACGTGTCAGTTCACAAGGCATTACAGTGAAGATGGTTGGTAACGGGATGTATGTTTATATTTGCTGAAAGATGTCTTCCTTTAATTCAGTGACTCTCAGGCTGTGTCCATAATCTCATTTGAAGGCCCAAAGCCTAAATTTGGTGCCATTTGTATAAAAAGGCCCAGGACAAATGGCCCTCCGGCTCTGTCCTTCCACCGCCAAGTCCTTGGGCCTGTTTTGATCAACTCTGGGCTCCATCCTCTCCTGCCCGGGCCAGGCTGAGAGGGATGAGGCCACTGGGATTACTTCCTGCTCTCGCACACAGTCCACGCAGGTCGTCAGCTCTGCACTCACACGTGTGCACCTGTTCTCTCCCTCCCTCCATCTGTCTGTCTCTCTCTCACACACATGCGCAGGTTACCCATATAACAAGGAACTCCTCACCCCCAACATCTGGACTTGTTTTCAGGTGAGACGCAGTGACCACTGAGCCAGCTCGTTCATAGTAGCATCTGAGCAAAGACCATGTCGTCCACGCGGTACAACGTGGGGCCAGCTCGGGACTTAGGAACCTGACTACCTGTGGGCTGGGTGTCTTGAAGGAAAGTTTAGCGGCCACGGCCTCCGTGGGCCCCACTCCGTTCCTCTGTTGGAAATAACAATCGTAGATGTCAAAACCCTTAAAAGTGGGCTTCCCCTTTTGACAAGAAATTCCCTCCTAGGAATTTCTCCTAAAGGCATATAATCTGAGGTGTGCCAGGTTTAGCTGGCAGTTCTGTTTGGAAAATAAAAAGCTGAAGGAGACCATGTGATACCAGTTTCGATGTAGCGCTGTGCAGAGAACGGGATGACGTGAGGCTGTATGGACACTGGAGGGATTTCGTGGACATACAGTAAGTTATGTGGTTTATAAGCCAGTGTGCGTGAGCTGGTTCCTTTCTTTGTAAAATATGCTTGTAGGGAAGGTTTTAGGAAGACTTACCAGGAAGACGCTTCTGGACTAAAAGGAAGAATAAGAACAGATTGTGGGGGCCCCTGGGTGGCTCAGTCGGTTGAGTGTCCGACTTTGGCTCAGGTCATGATCTCATGGTCTGTGAGTTTGAGCCCCGCGTCGGGCTCTGTGCTGACAGCTGGGAGCCTGGAGCCTGCTTTGGACTCTGTCTCCTCTGTCTGCCCCTCCTCACGTGTGCTCTGTTTCTCTGTCTCTCAAAAATAAATAAATGTAAAAAAAAAAAAAAAAAAGAAAAAAGAACAGATTGTGCAGGCTTTTATATTTGGGGGCTCTGGGGTCACAAGGCTGGAGCTTGGATCTAACCTTAATGATGGCTGGTGACCTTGGGCAAGCTGGCCCAGTGTCTTCGTTTCATAACGGGGGTGGTAACAGGGTTTTCACAATATTTAAGGAGAGAAGTCCCTGAAGACTCTTGGAAAAGTGTCTGGTACTTAGTAAGCTTTTGCTAAATACTGCCTATTGCTGTTATCGGAATTTTCTGAATTGAACATGCACTGTCTCTAGAATGAGGACAAAAGGGCTTTTCAAACACAAAGGAGCTGCTTCTGAGTTCCTTCTGCTGTCATTCCTGACCCAGCGCCTCTTCTTCCCTCAGGGGTCACGTTTTCTTTTTTCTGGAAGACGCACGGAGAGCAGTCCAGACCGATCCCTTCGGCATACGGGGGACAGGTCATTTCTGAAGGGTTCAAGGTCTGCTCCAGTGGCGGCAAGGGCTCCGTGGAGCTGTACACGCGGGAGAACGCCAAGACGTGGGAGGCCACCTTCAGCCCGCCAGGTAAGGGACCCCTCGGCCTCTGCTTTAAGGGTTTGCCTGGGAAGATGCTGGAGAGCGCCTGGGCCCCTCCCACCCCAGCTGGGCCCTGCCTCCGTTGCCTGATGCCCCGTCTCAGCCTCTGCTTCCTGGGGGGAAGGTGCTGGCCTGACCTGCCTGAGGCCAAGGTCGGGGTGGGGCTGGGGGAGATGAAATGCGGTACCCTGCCTGGTGCTTAGCATGGCTCCTGCTCCATTTCCCCCTCCCTTCCCCCCTCCCCTCTTCCTCCTGCTTCTTTTTTTGCTCCCCCTCCTCCTCCCTATCATCCCTCGCCTCCTCCCCCTCCTTCTTTCTAGTGGTATAGACTCGGCAATGTTTATTTAGAGTATGATGTGAAGACTTTTTGGAAAAGTGGCTGAAGACTGGGGAGGAAGGGGGGTCTGGAAGACAGGAGTTGGAGCCGTGGTGGGGGTGCCCTGGGACACGTGGGGAGTAGCACGGTGGGCCCTGACGACGTGGGGGAGTTTGCAGGTGGGCGTTGCGGGCCAGTGTGGCTCGGTCTGGAGATTCCTGCTTTCTCTGTGCTCCGTGGGGTGATGTGGGGTCGTGCAGTGGGCACAAGTCAGGGGTGTGTGTGTGGGGGGGGGAAGCTTGGGGAGCAGAGGGTCTGAAGTGGACACTGGACAAGGTAGAGGTGACCAGGGCCCCAGAAGTGTTGGGGTGACATTGAGGGGGAGCCCAGTCCAGGCTGGGGACTAAGAGGGAACCACGGAGCTGGCCACGGGCTGGCAGAGTGAAGGCCTCTAGGAAAATGCATTTTCTGGCCCATGGAAAGGAGGCTGTATGTCTTAGTCGCTAAAAGACCTGGAACCAAACAGGTGTGTCCGAGCCCTCTCTGTGCCGGGCTACCTAGGGGAGTGGGGGAGCCGTGCTCACTCACTCACACCAAGCCTGAACCTTGTCTGCAAAAGAGTCTGGGAGGATCTCGCCTGCTTGCTTTCTCTGACCCCAGGCCAGGAGTCTCTGCCTCCCCTGCCCCCCCAGACGGAACTACCTGTACCTTGTTGCTGGCTCTTATCACCTTCTGCCCAAGGTCAGGTTCTTATGTAACAGCCTTATCCCCGTGATCCTCGGGGCTGACACTGTATGGGGCACCTAGTAGGTTTCCTCGACATATTTTAAGGTAAAGTCTACTGAACTCTGTTTTTCCACCCAGGGAAATGGGGGAGAATTGTAAACATTTCTGCCTGGCAGTACACTCTATTTGTTCATTGAAGAAAGTTGTTATTCTTGCTTTAAATTCAAGGGCAATACACTTTGGACCCATTTAGGACCCAAGGGCTCTCCAGAGACTCAAGATTATAAAGTTGCACAGTCCTGAGCAACCTGAGCAAGAAAGTCCTAAGTAACTGCTGAGTGATTGAATATATATAATATATATATATTTTAATTATTTTATTTTTCATCATGATACATGTACTCTTTAATCCCCATTACACATCTCCCCTCTGGTGACCATCAGTTTGTTCTCTCCGGTTAAAGAGTCTGTTTCCTGGACTGTTTCTCTTTTTTCCCCTTGCTTGTTTTGTTTCTTAAATTCCACATATGCATGAAATCATATAGTATCTGCCCTTCTCTGACTTACTTATCAGAATACTCAATAGCTCCATCCACGTCATTGCAAATGGCAAGATATCATTCTTTCTTATGGCTGAATATATATACCACTTCTTTATCCATTCATCAGTGGGTGGATGCTTGGGCTGTTTCCATAATTTGGCTGTTGTAGATAGTATTTTTGTATTCTTTGGGTAAATACCCAGTAGTACAATTGCTGGGTTGTAGGGTGGTTCAAGTTTTAACTTTCGGAGGAGTCTCCACACTGTTTTCCACAGTGGCTACACCAGTTTGCCTTCCTGCCAACAGTGCACGAGGGTTCCTTTTTCTCAACATCCTCATCGACACCTGTTGCTTGTTTTTGATTTTAGCCATTCTGACAGGTGTGAGGTGGTATCTGATTATGGTTTTGATCTGCATTTCCCTGATGAGTGATGTCGAGCATCTTCCCGTGTATCTGTTAGCCATCTGGATGTCTTCTTGGGAAAAGTATCTATTCATGTCTACTGCTCACTTTTAAATTGGATAATTTGTTTTTTGGGTGTTGAGCTCTATCAGTTTGTTATAGACTTTGGATAATAACCCTTTATCAGATTCGTCATTTGCAAACATCTTCTTCCATTCCATCGGTTGTCTTTTAGTTTCGTTGGCTGTTTCCTTCGCTGTGCTGAAGGGTTTATTTTGATGAAGTCCCAACAGCTCATTGCTGGATGATTTAAGATGATGCCGGGCTCAAGATGATACATGTCCTTTAACGGGCTGCCTTATTCCTTCCAGAAGTAAGCCCATGAGATAACCCAACACTTGCAAAACAAAGCTGGGCCCTTCGTGGGGCAAGCTACCACCAATGTCTGGTGAACATTCTTCTTATTGGGTCACTGTGGTTCTCAGGCCAGAGAGAATGAGCCCAGAGGGTGGCCCTGACTACCATGATACCATCATGTTTATTGGTCTTACATGTACCATAATGTCAGAGCAGAGGTGGATGCCAACTGCCCTGGGCTGAATCAGGCCCTCAGGTAGGTTTTATTGTCCAATGGGTTTTATTGACCTGCACTATGATGGCCCAGGCAGGACTAAAGAAAAAGAATTGTTTTTTTGAACAAGTTACCCCCATTAGCTATTATTTCCTTTTATTTTAAAATAGCAAAGGATCTAATTTAAAATAGCAAAGGGTCTCTCTGGACTGCTTCTGGAATTTTGGGGATGGGGACAATTTCTTCTCTGTGCTTCAAAGTACTGAGAAAAGTTAGATCTATATTATGCAGGACTCACCAAGATTAACAGTGACTAATCATCTCAAAAGGGATTTAACTCAGAAACGTGCTTCCCACATCAGCAGAACAGTGATCTTTGTTCTTTCCAGGTCCCTACTGGACTCATGTCTTGTTTACATGGAAATCCAAGGAGGGTCTGAAAGTCTATGTCAATGGGACCCTGAGCACCTCCGACCCAAGCGGCAAAGTGTCTCATGCCTACGGGGAGCCCAGCGTCAACCTCGTGATCGGGTCTGAGCAGGACCAGACCAAGCGTTATGAGGTCGGAGCTTTCGATGAGTTCATCATCTGGGAACGGGCCCTGACCCCGGACGAGATCGCGATGTACTTCACAGCTGCCGTTGGTCAGTGGGCACAGGGGTGGGGGGTGGGCTCGGGCCAGCTCTGCCCGTCTCTGGGAGGACAGGGCTCCTTCCGTCCGCCTCCCTCACTAGCATTTCTCGCTCTGCGCTCTCCTAAGGGGACCGTCTGCGCCGCAGGCTGAGAGGCATCCTAATGAACCTCATAAATACAGCCGTTTCTCTAGAACACCTGTTCCCCAGGATGGAGAAACTGGCACCTTAACGGAGACACACTGAGATGAATATCCTGCTGGTCGCCAGGGGGTTTTGAGGTGTATGTGATGGATGATTACAGACCCTTTGGGAACAGGCATTCTGGGTCCTTTAGTACATCTGATCAACAAATGCTTACCAGGTGCTTCCTGCATGCCAGGCTCTGATGGGCCCTCAGGGACAGGTGGCCTGGGTTCAAACCTTCACTCAGCCACAATGAACTCTGGGACGTGGGAAGTCACTTTTTTGGCTGAGGTAAAATTCATGTAACATAAACTTGACCATTTTAAGGCATATGATCTGGTGGTACTTCCTATGTTCACCAGCTGTGCAACCATCCCCTCTGGTTTAAAAAGTCTAATCACCCCAAAAGTAAATCCAGCACCCGCTAGCTTTCACTCCCCATGTCCCCTCCCAGCCCTTGGCCACCGCTTAGCCAGTGTCTCTACAGATTTCCCTCTTCTGGGTCTTCCAACCACATGGAATCATGTAATATATGACTTCTTGTATCTTAATCTTCCCAAATCACTGTGTTCTCCTTTGTAAATGTATGGAAACAGTACTACTCATGTCCCAGGGGTGGGGGGCTGTGGAGCCACAGTGTCACGGGTGTAAGGCATCAGCACAATGCCTGCATGTGGCAGGTTTTCACAACATTTTTGCTGATTTACGATTAATATTTACTTCCCCCATTCTATTTTCACTGTGAGAACGAGGGAATGCACTGGTCCTTGAACGTGAAATAATCTGCCAAAAAATGACAGTCACTCATAAACATTTGTTGGTTGGCCACTGCATGGACACCAGAGCAGCAGGGGCAGGTCGGGACCGGGAGGTGTAGGTGTTAATGCAAGGCCTGCCCCCTCTCAGGTTCTGACAGTGAGTCCCTCAGCTGTTAGGACCCTGTGATTATGTGACAGAAAACACAACTTGAGTGACTTACGCCAACAAGGGAAATTAAAAAAAAAAACACAAAAAAAACCTCCCACAATGGAAACAACAGGAGAAAATCCGCTTCAGGACCAGTTTGCTCTAGGTGCTCACATGTGTCACTGGGAATCTCTTTGTTTGACCCCGCTTCCTTCTGGTGGTGCCACTATGGCTGCCCTTCCCTCCAGGGTTCCACCCCATGCTCGCAGAAGATGAACTTCTCTTTTCTGTCTCCTCCTGCAGCAGGACTGGCCAGGAGTCTCATTTGACCAGATGGATCCATGCGTGTCCCAGTTTCCAGGAGCTGAGAACTGCGGCTGGGGGTGTGGGATATGCTGACTGCCTTAGGCCTGGGTCACAGTCCACCCTTGACATGGCAGTAGGGTTGGCTTGTCCCAAATGCAGAGGAGAGGGGACTCCCCGCAGATGACCGGGGCTGCTGGCATGGCCGCTGTGTGTGCAGGAAGTCTGTGTCCACAGCGGCCTTTGACACTCATTCTTCACTAAGAAAGTGGAATTCATTCCTGTCACACAAGTGACAGAAGGACAAAATATAGGTCCTTTACAAGAAAGAAGGATATCAATCTTCTGCATTTTATAGCTTAAGATTCAGAGATTTGTCACCAAGACTAAAATGTCATCTGTATTTGTATTACTGAAAGCCTGAAACAAATCCTTCTTTCTCCATACATTACCATTTTAATAACACTGGGAAGACGTGTTGCTCTTTCTGGTTCTTGTGTCTGTACCAGCAAACCCTTGTCCCCAGGACATCCCAGGGCTCAGAAATGGGGTGATCAGCCCCACACATGGCACAGCCTTTCAGGTCACCTCACCCTCTGTGCCCCATGAAGGTGGTATCTGATTTTGGGGGGGGGGCATTCAGGAGAGGTGTTGCATTAACACCTACATATCCCAAGAAGTGCACACATGCACCTTTGCTGAGCCAGAACTACACCCATCAGGCCCCCGTATGGCTTGGGGACTTGCTTTTGGAGACAGGTCACATGACATAAAACACGTATAGAGAAAATGATCTGGAAGTTCCTTAGACTGCTCCATGTGAGTCGGTCCATCAGAGCCAGGGTCATGCCAGCTGTGTGAAGACAGGCATCTGGGCTGAGGTCCAGCCTGCTCTCAGGCCAGGCCAGGGCCCTGCTGTGTCTGGTCTGTAGGAGGAGGCAAAACCTGGTCTTTGCATAAAGCCCCGTCTGCACACCAAGGGTGAGCCCAAAGCAGGCATTTCTCTGCATGACCGGCCCAGAGGGGGTGTCCCCTTCTAATCCATTAGCCAGAGCAGGCCAGATGCGGTGACTCTTCCTAATTCATACAAAGGCAGAGGGTTGATCATCCATCACCGGGTCAGCTTTGCTCCCAGTGCTACAATGGATGGCCACCCCTTCCACAGAAAATCAGAGGAAGTAGAAGGCTGCGTTCAGAGTCGTGTGATTTCCAAGTTACATATTTTTTGAACACTGAAAACACACCCACACAATCTGATGCCCACAAAACAAGAGCCCCTTGGGACCTGGGACTCACAGAGGACACGAAAGATTCTCATTTCTTCTCGTAGCCTTCCAGGGTCATCGATGGCGATGGTGGGCAGGGTTGCTGGGTTAGTCCTTACCGTCCTGCACTTTACTTTGTGGACTCACACAAGTTACATGTGAATTGGATGGGACTCCTCTGTAACTACTTGGCATTTGAGGAACGAATGTCACTCTGACTTGGAGAACCTAGCGTTTGGGTCTCTAGTCCTCTGGGCAGAGTCTCCCCTTTGGCGTCTTGTCCCCCAGCTACTGGGCCCCACATAACCCGAGGGGCCGGTTACTACTGGAGCTAACTAGGGGCGGTGAGGTCATTTCCTTAGATCACTTCAAGCAACCTTGAGAGATTTTTCCGAAAATGAGGTAGAGCATCTAGTCTGTGTTCTTACCAGGAAATGCTAAGATTCGAAATAGCTGGTGGAGAAGAGGAAGAGAAGAGCAAATATGGCTTATCTTTGGTGTTAGATGTCTTCGTTATTTGTAATTAACCAAATGGAAAAGAATAACCAGAATCCTCAGGGTTGAAAGGACTCAGGAGGACAGTGTGCCCCACCACTTTGTCTGTCTTGCTTCTTCTGTCTGGGAGGGATGGTCTGTCTTGGCCCAGAGATTAGCAGCACTCTGTATTCCATCTCCAACTAGTCCAGGTGTAATTGAAGGCTGTTTCTTTTGGTTCTTTATTTATTTGAGATCGGTAAAAGCTTACATAAAATCATCTTTTTATGTGACGACTTGCGTGAAGGGTGTTCAAAAGCGATTTGAAATATAAATAGAAAAGTAATGTGACCTGGGAAAATCCATACCATCCACCCATTAAGCTAATTTATTAGCCCTGTATCTGTGCAACAGCATTCCTGCTCAGCATTCTCAGGCTGTCTTAGACAGGTCTGAAGCTGGAGAGTTTTGAATAAAGGCAGGCCTTTCTTAGGCTGGGAGAGTGACCACGGCTTAGTCCTTAATTCAGTGTTATTGTTTTTTTTCCCCCCCAGGAAAGCATGCTTTGTTGTCTTCGACGCCAGCAAGCTTCTTCATGACACCCCCAGCCAGCACCGTGGTGAGCATGCACACCGATCTCGGTCCCCTCTTGCTGAAAGCCTTTCGGCTTAGACTGTATGCCAGGGCTGAATTCCATCAGACAGTCTGGCTCTCTCTTGTTGGCAGTGTAGTGTCTGGGGAGGAATCATCCCTGGAGGAGAAGCTAACTTTGGCACTAACTCTGGATGCTCAGCTGACTGAAGGGAAAGTCCTCTGCTTCTTGTGGCCTGTGGCCAGAGGGGTCGAAAGGAAGTAAACCAGACGCCCCGGGGACACAAACACAGAGACCGTCTCCTGGGCAGGCGGCACAGCGAGCGGAGAGCAGGGGGCTGTGCGTGGATGCATGCCTTCTGTTTGCGCCCCTCGTCCCGTCGTCTGAGGAGAGATCGGTCCACTCAGAAACGTCCCCCTCTGGAAGCAGTATTTGTGATCATGCTACTTACCTTACTCGGGAGCTTTAAGGGGACAGCGAGGGCGCAGACTCTTGCACCATTTGTGTGGGTGCAAATTCCAGTTGTTTCCCATGTGTTTCTGGGTCAGCATCTCTGTGCTTAGTTTCAACTCTCAAACAGGTGCGTGTTGCTTGAGGTGGTCAGTACGTGTCAGAGTCACGGAAGCGCCTCATATGCGATCAGAGCGAGTGCCATCGTCACGGGGCTTCACGAGGCACGCGGCCTGGGGCACACGCTGAGCTTCTTGGACTTGCATCCCCAGCCCGAACTCACACCTCTGATTCCTTTTAGCTGCCCACCAACGCCTACCACCCTATCATAACCAACTTGACGGAGAAGAGAAAAAACCTCCAGAGTCCAGCAACGGTACTGAGTTACCTGCGAAACGTGTCCCTCAACTTACCCAGCAAGTCCCTCTCCCAGGAAACGGCGCTGAACCTCACCAAGGTAAAGCTATTTTTTTTCTGCGCCTGGCAGATCAGAGCAGGCCAACTGCCAGATCCAGGAGCACAGGCGTGTTTTGTTTGACCTGCACAGAGTCATAGAAAAGTCGTGAGCTTTTAGGTAAAAGTCTGGGTTACAGACTTCTCGTGAACAGCCGGGTGGGGTGGCCCCTCCAGCCAGCTCTGCCCAGCACGCTGGGGCCTCCCTCAGCTCAGACTCAGCTCTTCACCTCCTGTTCCCAGGTCCGCATCCACCTGGCGGCTGGCCATCTGGGTGTGCCACCCGGCCGCCTCCCTTGGCAACAGGTGAAGGGTGGGGTTGGGTCTCGGGCAGACGTAGCCCTGGTGTGCACACAGCGTGACCCCCCAGTGCGAGACGTGCACGTCGGTGGGAATTGCCAAAGTTACCTAAAGTTAGGTGCCATTTATGGGATGGAATCAAGGTGCTTTTCACTCTGCAGGTCAAGGTGGGGGCCGATCCCTGGCTCTCGTGGCCTTAACTTGATCTCAGCACCAGGGCTCTCGGCCGAGTGGGTTTCCCTGGGGAGAGTGCAGTGTAAGGGTCCCGAGCAGGGTGCAGAGGGCTGACAGCAGGGTTGAATTTCCCTCCACGGCTGCTTGCCCAGTGCCCTTGGCCACGCTGCTCATTTACGATATGGGGGCGACAACAGGATACTCGGCTCGGGGGACCCAGGTGGGCTCGTGCGAGCGGAGAACAGAGTCTGGCACAGGTGAGCGCTCAGTTAGGGTTCTTCGTCCTCCCTGACCCGCTGGCTGCAGACGGACGTGGAGGAGCTCGGGACACCCGGGCGTCCTTAAGGGGGGGGGAGGGGTGAGTGCTGACATCTTTGGCGCGCTGGGTTCCGGGGTCCTGGCCCCTGCCCCGTGTCCCCGGCCAGGCACCCACCTTCTGCCAGCCTCGGCTTCTCCGCCAGCGCGGAGAGGCCATTCCGCCTCATCCGCCTCCTCGCGGGAGTGGTTCTGGCCGCCGGGGACTAGCAGCAGCACGAAGGACGTACTTCCAGACAGGGGCGAAGGAGTGCTCCACCTGGGCTCCAGCGCTTCGGTCTTCCCGCACGCCAGGGCTCTGGGCGGCAGCGCAGTTCTCCACACACTCCGCCGCGTTTCCCACCGGCTGCCGGGGTAGCGCCACACCCCACGCGTAACCGACCGCCTCCGGGAGGGAGCCGGAAATGCTTTCCCAGGGTTCCCCGTTCGGACCTCCCTTCACAGCTCATTGGGCAGAACTCGGTCACATGACCACCACCTGGCCAGTCGCTGGCCAAGGGGAGCAGGCGGGGCGTGATGGCTCAGCCAATCATAAGGAGATGGAGGCGGGAGCAAGGTGCTGTACTTGCACACTTCCAGGACACCCCCCCCCCCCCCAACCCGCTCCAGGCGGGAGCCCTGGGGTGGAAGGAAGGATTCCCAGGGGGCGCGGGTACGCGGTGGGTGGGCGGTAGCCTCCAGGGTATGTTTGTGTTGGAATGTGGAATCCAATCAATGCAGGTTTCCACAGGTCATTTTGAAGCTTGGTGATTTCCTCTTTCCCTGCGCCTCCCTCTTCGGGCCTCCTGACAGGGTGGGAGATTGCAAACTCGGCCCTGGTCGACCGAGGGCGGAGTAGAGGCAGCGGTTCACCCGCAGGGGGTGGCCGCAGCCTCGGATCCGCCGGAGTTTCATCTGTAGGGCAGCCTCTTATTTTGCAAGGGAAGCCGCATGCCTGGATCCTTCAAGTGGAAAATAATCCAATTTTTAAGAAGTGGACAGCTAACGGACATTTGAAAGCAGTTATTTGCGGATTTGTGAGGCGGGTTCAGCCTGTGGGCTCTCGGTTCGGGACCTCTGGTGTGGGCCCCGGCGGAGAGACCTGCCTGGGCGTCCTGCAGACGAATCCTGCAGATTTACTCCAAACCCCACCCATGTCTGATTGGGTGAGAAGTAAAAAACCCTTGGCATCCATTATCCAGTTTTCCATGATGTCCTGGCTTCTCACTGGCTCGCACTGGGAGGGGGAAAATGAGGAGAAAGCATTTCCCGTGCTGGGTGATAAGGACACCGTTACCGTATCTGGCTGTGGAGTACTTGAGCTGTGGCTAATTCAAATTGAGATGTGCCCTAAATGTAAAATATGGCCTGGATTGCTAAAACTTGGGACAAAGAAAAGAGTGTGAAATATTAAATTGATAATTTTTATGTTGAGCACGTGTTGAAGTGCTGTGTTAGGTATATAGATATAGGACTAAGTAAGATATATTCTGAAAATTAATTTCGACTGTCGCCTTTTAACTTTTTAAAATATGGCTACTAGGAAACTTAAAGTTTGAAATGTGGCTCGCATTATACGTTTATTCCACCAAACTGCGCTAGAGTAGGAGTCGGCAGATTGTAGCCCGTGGGCCAAATATAGTCTGTTGCTTGTTTTGCTAATCAAGTTTTATTGGAACGTGCTCGTTCAGTTCTGTGTTGTCTGTGGCCGCATTTGCACTACAATGGGAGGGTTGAGTGTTTGTGACAAAATTATACTCAAAGCTTAACCGCTTTACTAGGTGGGCTTTAAAAAAAATAAAAGTGCCAACTCCTGTTCCAGATTATAAATTCTAAGATGCGTGCTAAGCAGTGTCATTTTGTCTGCCTTTAGGCTTTCTTAAAAACCATGGGAGAGGTTCTTCAACTGCCCAGTTGGATTGATGTGTCAGAGGTAAGACAAAAAACATTTGAGCTTCAAAACGTACATACTTTGGGAACTGCCGCGTCTTCCCAGAAGTGGGATAATTGTGGCCCAATTCACATCTCTAAGAGAAATGATGCATCCCTCCGTCCCTCAATCTGGGACATTAGAGCTCAGACCAGATATACAACTGATTTGAAGCGCCTTGTCTTCTGTATGGCTTAAGGGTTGTGTGTCAATAACATGCCACTGTTCTCCACACCGAGCAGGGAGGGGGTTGCACTTCTCCATGAGGACTGCTTACTTGGTTGACGTTTATCATTTTTAAATGATAAATTTTTTACCGTCACTTTCTTCTCGAATGGCAATAAAAACATGTTTTATGCTTAAAGATCAGTAGCTTATGTGAAAAAAGTGGAACACGTGGCAATATGTACTTCGTGATAAGTGTAAGAACCAAAAAAGCTTCTCTTTTTCTCTGAACAGCAGATAGAGAATGGAATACTTTTTTTCTTTTTAAAAGTAATGTCATTGACTTTGCTGTTTGATAAAACAAGTTAATAAGCTGTAGAGAAGGTAGAAACTGCAGACGGTAAGAAATATATGAAAGAACAGTCACCTGAAGTCTTACGGCACACCGTGACCCCGAGCACTCTTGCGTACGTCCCTTTCCATCTAGTTTACGTTTTGCTCACGTGTATATATTCCACAAATACTCTGTATGCGTGATTTAACCTGGCTGTCCTTAACTATGTCCAGGGCAGTTTCCAGCAACAGTAGGTGTATCAGTCAGGCTAGGCGAGGCTGTGCTGCAGTAACAAAGAGGCCCCTGCATCTCAGTGGCAGAGCACAGGTGAAACTTTTCACTGATGCAAAGTGTGAAGTGGGTCTCAGGAGCCCTTTCTCAGTCCGGTGACCTGGGGTCCTGGCTCTGTCCATTTTCTTATGTTGTGGTCTTGACATGGGACCTACAAGGTTGCCTGGCGGGGTGGGGGACGCATAACTGCTTAGCAGGGCCATACCCACACCGGTCTAATATTAAAGTGCCTATTCTCCTGAACCCCTATAATGTTAAAAAATATTTGCCAGTTGCTGGCAGAAATGTTATTATGAGATTGCTACAGGATTTACATTTGATGAACTTTTTATTTGAACAGTTTCAAACGGAATGAGATTGGATTTCTAACCCTGGCAAAGGGAGGGGGGGAAAAGGATCCTGAATTTAAGATTGGGATAATCTTACCTAGAAACCTTTTCTAAAAGGCACAGCCGTCTAGAGTTCATGACCCCCGGGGGTGGCTCTGTACAGGGCTGCAGCCTGGGAAAGCCTGGGAACATGGCCAGCGGAGGACCTGAGTAGGCCCATTTTCTCAGCATCATTTTAAAGTGACTTTTTTTGAATGCTCTGCCACAGAACAGAAATGATCATGAAACCATTCAGGCTTAGGCAGGCTCAACTGTTCATTAGAGAGAAGGTACGAATCAGCCACTGCCCAACAGAACTGCCGGCCAGAAACACAGATCTCCATGTGCTCCACCGGGCTTAGCTGATTGAAACCAGGCCACAGGCCTGAAAGAAAATGTCTAAAATTGGCCTCCCTGTTCTATTTCCACCTCATTAGATTCCCACGGAGCGTGTGTTTGTGAGAGAATGCTAAGGTCGCTTAGCTGACAGATGGTTTTCAGAAAGGCGGGAAGGAGAGAGGGGCACGATGGCAGACGGGAACAGCCACTGCGTGCCTGGGTGGCTGAGAGGCCCTGTCCCTGGTAGATGAGTGTCTCACGATGAGGGACAGTCAGCCCAAGGTGGGCTGTCTGCAGAGATGCAGGGTGACCAGGAGGGACCCCTGCCTTCTTGGGGGCAGCAACCACTGGGATCCTCTCTGCTTGGGGGATGCAGAGTAAGTGGAGAGGGCCCTTGGAGGGAAGGGGTGCGTCAGGAAGGTCATGCAGAGAGGATCTGGGGAGCTGGCATCCGTCCCCTGCATGTAGAATAGGGTGAAGCCGCCGGTGTCCTTGTCCTGGAGGGGACTTGGGGCCAGTCAGCCCCTTCCACGGGAAACAGAAGGGGGCATGGCAGGGCCGGTCAGAGATTGGCTGAAGTTCCTGGTGACTTCAGGGTACAGCTGGGACTGGGTCTTTGTCACCTGGGGCTAGGCCTTGGAGCCAATGGCTTGGGTGGCCCGGGGGACTGTGTTCCGCGGGCTCGGTGGGGCGTTTGCCTGTGAGAGGGGTAGTGGCACGGCTCCTTCCCATCCGGTCATGGAGAGGTCAGGCCTGGCCCACCATGGCCTCGGCAGACGCGGGGCGCTCTTCCTTTGGAGGGGGAGGGGGCACCGGCGGCGCCAGTGCGGAGCCGGACCCCGCGAGCTCGGCGAGTGCGTCTGGGGAGGGCAGTTGTGCCCGTTCCATTTGCTCAGTTCCTTCACGTCGTGTCGTTTGCAGGACAACGCCATCGTGCTGGGCTTGATAGAGACCGTCGACACCGTCATGGGCCACATCTCTTCCAACGTGCACGCCAGCGACCCCCAGGTCACCATCATTGGCTCTTCCTCCATGGCAGGTAGTCGTCCGCCCAGGGCGGGACGCGGCCGTTGGTGGGGGCGGAGGCGCGGGAGCCGCGGGAGGGACGCTGGCCCCTGGAGTTCGCGCTGACGGCCCTGCGTCCACCTGCGCGCGCTCACGCGTGCGCAGACACTTCCGCACAGGTGCGCACCCACACGCGCACAGGCGCGCACACAGCGCACACACATAAGCGCACAGGTGCGCACAGACGTGCGCAAATGCGCGTGCGCAGGTGCACACGCAGCGTGTAAACACGCGGGCACAGGGGAACGCACAGCGTATGAACGCGCGGGGATGAGTGCACAGGCAGCGTCTACACACACGTGCAGGTGGGCACACACACGCGCACAGACGGAGCACCACGCCCATCGGCCCAGACAGACCTCGCTGCTTTTCTGAACTGGGTCGCCCTTACACAGAATTACACTTTGTGGGGAGAGTGAGATCGGGGCACACGTGCTCAGCCATGATGCGGACGCAAAGCTACGTAAGCATTTGATGGCGACTGGGGGGCCAGCCTGATCTTGTGCTCGGTCGTCTGTGCTCGGAACGGAGTCGAAAAGCCGCGGCTCCTTTGAGTGCCTGTGAAATAAAAGGTGCAGAATCGGGTTTCCGAGAGCCACCTGGAGGCTTGGCCTAAATCTGCCTCTCCGGGATGGTCGGAGCAGCGCTTCCCTCCTACAAGTCTTTACCTAGGGAGCATTGCTGAGCTCCACCGCAGCAGCCGGGCTCTGGATCAGAAGCCTAGTTGAGCCACATAGGATAGTTGTAGTGGGAGTTAGTCGGCCGCGATGGCTCCCTCCGTGCAATGACACGTTTGCCTGACGGCCGGAGGTGTGTGTCTCGGGTGCCTTCCTCCTCCTGTGTCTCACGGGGTCCCCCAGAGGGTGGTGAGGAGCGGCTCCCCCTCCGCACGGGCAGGGGGGGGTGCTCATCGCATAACTGAGAGCCATGGTGACAGAGGCCCGGAGGGAAGGAGGGGTCACCTCAGGCCACGGGGCCCCCACAGCGTGTGGCCGGATGGACACGTTAGCCACGCTCGAAATTACTTTCCCCGGACTCTTATTTTTTCAGGTCGTCATTTTCTAGAGGTAATTACACTACCCGGGGGAGCATGTTCTTTTAAAAACAGCAGAGGCAGATGGGGTTTTACAGCCCAATTTCCTGCGCCGCGGAGCTGACTGACTGTGGCTTCCTGTCTCTGGCTTGTTCTCAGAGTTCTCTGTGGCCAAACTCCTACCCGAGGCCATAAATTCCTCCCACTACCGCTTCCCGGCTCAGGGGCAGAGCTACATCGAGGTTCCCCACGAGGCTTTCTGCAGCCAAGGTGAGTGCAGCTGCAGGGCCTGCCCGGGAGCTCGGGCGGGGGGGCCCCGCCAGTCCTCAGCCCTTCCAGATGTGTTGCCAGCTGTTACCTGGCGAGCCACCGCCCTCAGACCTGCTCGCCTCTTCCTGCGCTCCGGGCCGGCACTTCTCAGGGTGTGGCGGGAAGCTCCCGAGACGCTCACTCAGAATGCTGATTCCCAGTGCCCTCCAGCCTCGTGAACTGGGACTTGGGACAGGGGCGGGGAATCTGCATTTTGGGGAGGCTCTTGAGGCGATTCTGATCCACCGGGAAAGACGCCTTGTGTCCTCCCAAATCTGCACTGAGACACATCAGCCGCATATGACTAGATGTGGCCGTCTCTCCCCTCCCCTTTCCCTGGCCTCGGGCTAGGTTTGGGGTTTGTCTGCCCAGGGGGCCTGGGTTCTGCTTCTGTCTCAGGGGTTGAGGCAACTCTGGCCATTTCCACTGTAGTCACAGTCCCTCCAGACTCCTTGAAAAGTGACTCGTCACAGACTCGTCCCTCGGGGTGTCAGGGGAGTCGTGGATTTGACTCAGCTCCTGATGCTCTGGCCAGAGGACATGGGATTCCCAGGGTTCTGCCTTAGAGACTGGGGACCAAGACCAGTGTGGGTGGTGTAGGATCACGGTGTCCCCTCCCCAGCAGGGAGTCCCCACTCACCAGCCCTCGGGAGCCCACCTCCGCTCCCTGCACCATCTTGCTTGCCTGTGTGAAAGGTGCCCGGGGATGTTACGTGACAGCCCCCTACACTTGGGGTGAACTCCAGAGAGGTCTGGAGATGATGCTCTGATCCGCCAGGGGCACACGTGACCTTTGCTCATCTCACACACCTGGCTGCATGAGCGGGAAACCCTCAGTGTTGCCGAGTGAGCTGGGCCGCAGCCTCGTGCTGTCCCCTGTGAAGGCTCCTCCCACCGGCAGCAGGACTTACTGGTCACGAGCACTGACCGGTGGCTGGAATTCCTGGGAATTCCGGGTTCAGCCACTTACGGGTTGTGCGGCCTCATGCAAGTTACCGAACCTGCCTGTGTCGCGGTCTCCTCATCTGTGAAACGGGGCCGGTGTTCGTACTGGGCTCATAATATTGTTTCGAGAGCTGAATGAGCAAAGCCCCTCTACGTGGCACATGCTGAGACTTAGAGGATGTTAAAGACATTCCTGAAATGCTAACAGAGTCAACAAATATCCCCGACGATCCCGGGAAGACAGCTAACCGCTTATGCTCCAAGCGCTCTCCGTGAAGCGGGTGGAGGGAAATAACAGAAACAATGATTCCTGCTTCAGAGCTGTCGCACGGCAGAGAGGTGGGACCCAGCCGAGAGGCATGAGGGGCATGTATGTGGTCACTGCCGCTTGTAAACCCTGCGTCTGCAGGCTCGTTCAAGCATGCGTGTTACTACAGATGCCTCATACGCCAGCAGCAAACAGGACGTGCTCACCCGGAGGAGCAAAGCTGGAGGCTGGCGCTGGGACCGCCCCTCGAGCGGGGCCCGGTCCCTTCGCGAGCTCTAGCGTTTCTGGCGAGTCTGGCTCCCCCCCTGGGAGCTGTTGTATCTGTCTGTCTGGAGTTGACTCAGGGGAGGAGCAGGGAGTCATTGTCACGGTTGAATCCACAGCTGAAGGGTCACAAAGTTTCTACTCAGACTCATGGAAAACTCTACCCTGAGAGTCCCTCACTTTCTCCCTCCCCGCCCTCCCCAGGAGCTGCCCCCGGGGTTTTGGGTGAGAGGGTCTGCACTGTGCGTTGCTGGGCAAGTGGGTTTGGCTGGGGGCTTCGTCACCAGGAAGATTGACAGGTGTCTGTGACCCTCTGCTTTTCCCCAGCCTGGACCACCATCGTGGGCCTCCTCTACCACACGATGCACAATTACCTGGACAACATCTGGCCAGCCAAGACCAAGTGAGTCCCTCAGGGTCACATGGTATGGAGAGGGCAGTGGGTGTGTGTGTGCTTGTTTGCTGGGTGGCTGTGACACCGCCACTTCCCTGCCATCACAGGCACACACAATATAGCCTTGGAGGACACTGGGGGTTCGGCGGGCCCTGGGTGGGCAACCTGAGAGTGCAGCAGTCAGGTGACCATATCTGCCCTGCCTGAAAGGACCTGCGTGACTGCGGGCGAGTGACCCAACTGCCTGAGCCTCAGCCGCCACTTCTGTAGAGTGGGAGGACAGCGGCACATGTCTCCAGCAGTCAGGGTGTATTAGATACGTTGGCTTAGGCGGAAGGTGGGGAGACTGGGGTCTCATGAGACTAAGGAGGCTTCAGGCACAGTTAGATCCAGGCACCCAGGGGATGCCTTGTGATCTGATCTCTCCATGCCCTGTCTGTGCTCACTTCTGTGTTGGCTCACGTCCAGGGAGGCCTCTACATAGAAGCATGGCGGGCTCCGGTAGCTCAGGGACTGCCCCCCCACCTCTGGGTCCTGAGGTCTCCGAAGGAGAGAAGCCTTTCCAGAATGTGCTGGTGGAAACTCAGGGAGGGCTGTGATTGGTCCATTTGGGTCATGTGCCCCTCTTGGCCGCCCCCTTCATGGTGCCCGGAGCATCCTGCTCTCTCATTGGTTAGGTCTGTTCACATGACCCTGTGGAAACACAGGGAGGGCTGTGATTGGCCCATTTGGGTCCTGCCCCCTTTTGGCCCTTCCACTCATGGGGGTGTCAGAGCATCCTGCTGTCTCACTGGTGGTGTCTGCTCACGTGGGGGTGGGTCAGCCCTCTCAGACCACAGGGAGAGGCTGATTCCTCCGAGAGGGGAGGGGAGGGGAGGGGAGGGTCTGTGCCTCCCTTTTCATAGGGTTGCCCTCACCCCGGCTTGGTGAGGCTCCACTTGGCTCTCTTGCCCCCCAGCTTCCCCCCTGCCCGGGAAGCTGCGGGCCCCCTCTGCTGCCCTGCCCTGCGGGGTGGGCTGCGGATGCTGGTGCTGGAGCCGGTGGTGTGGACCCCTCGGTAATGGGGCTGTGTGGATGTCGGCTGTGTGGACCCCTCGGTAATGGGGAGCAGGCTATTTGAACTGCGTCCGGATGAAGGGTGGGGGATGAAGACCTTGTGGAAACACGGGTGGCTGAGCCCCGGCGTCCTGTCTCCCAGTACTGCTCCTTCCCACCGCCTGGAGGGACGCAGCCTTTGGGGAGAGGGTGGCCTAGGGAAGGAGATGGCCACGATTCTGCTCTGGACCTGGGACCCATCGCCCTGGGAAGGCCTGCGCTTGGACAAGTTTCCTTATAACTAAGGAGAGGGGCCCTGCCAGTCTTTGTGTGTGATTTCCAGAATTCTTCAGGAGAGCCGTCAGAGGAAAACGCCACCGCTTTTTCTCAAAAAGATGCCCTCCCACCTCTTTGGGGGGACGCTTCTCCAATCCCAAGATTATGAATGAAAACGGGCCCTTCCCTGGCCGCCCTAATCTGCAGCTCTCATAGCTGAACGTTCAGGCCGATGCGGATTTGTCGTCGCAAAACAGGAGCTGTGTGTTCCTGAGGCGGAGCCATGGGGGCCAAGGGTAAGGGCGTGCAGGGAGAGCGGCATCTGGACCCCCGTCCACATCTTCGTTCTGCCTCAGACTAGCAGAGGAAAGAAAAGGTGGAACGCGCATTTCAGGGGACAATTTGCTGTGACCGAGTCGAATCATGACCCCAGCCAGGTGCCAGCAGACTTTTTCATAAAGGGCCAGATAGTAAATATTTTTGTCTTTACGGGCCATACTGTCTCCCTCACAACTACTCGTCTGCGCTGGAAGTGTGAAAGCAGCCTCAGACAACGCGGAAAGCAGTGGAAGCGGCTGTGTGCCAATAAAGCTTTATTTATAGGAGCAGGCAGCCGCCCAGGCCTGTGTTTGCACACCCCTGCTAGACGGTTCTGTCAGTGCTGGCAGCAGCAGATGGGGGAAGAGGCCGTGTTTGTCCTGCCCCGCGTTGGGGTGGGGGGTGGGCCAAGGCTCTGCCTGAAGCCTGCAGGTGGGACATTCAGGGCCTTCAGCCTTTAGCGCCCTGCTGCCCTCACTGCCCCGGCTGCCCCCAGGGAGGACTCTCGGACGCCTCAGAACCCTTGCTGGCGTGATCTGGACCCCCGCGGTCAGTTCCTCTTGTCTCTGAAAGTCGTGGGCTCTGAGACTCGCACACCAGGTGGTTCCCCTCCCCCCACGGCCCCCTGCCCCTTAGCAGTAACGCGCGCCGACTGCCGGAACCTGTCGGCCCCAAAAGTACACTCCTCTCCCAAAGTCCAAACATCTTGCAGTGATGAGAACGTGTTTTTCATGTGTGGGATCTTCAACCCGGGTGAAGGTCTAAGGTCAGCACTTGGTGCAAAAGTGTCTTCTTGTTGGCGACATTAACCTGGGAAACAAAGTCGCTGAAATGGCTTCTCAAGTACAGCCCCCATACGTGCGGCATCAGGGCGGGACGGAAGTCACCAGCAGCGTCGTGGATGGCAGCACAGAGTCGGTGCTGGGCTCCTGGCTCTCTTCTCCCGGCGGGGCCCTTACCGGCTGCGTGAACTGGGCAGATGCCTGGCCGTCTCCGTGTCGTCCTCTCTAGAGTAGGGGTGGGGACAGTACTGATGTGTGAGGCTGCCTTGAGCGCCAAGTGAGTTAATTGTTTAAACAAAGTGCACTGCTCCTAACGACATCTGTAAGTGCTTGCTTAACGAGATCTGTAATCACTCGATAAGAGGATTGGACGTCCTCGCCACAGTGACTGGAAGAGAATTCTGAAATTCCGCGCCCGGTTAGGGTTAGACTAGTAGAGCCAGCTGCCTGCTTGCCTCCACAGCCGGGCCCCTTCCCCTAACGTTCTGCACGGGGCCTCCGTACACGGAAGGTTTCCGTAAGAAGGGAAGGGGCGGTGGGGTCGTAACGTTCTCTCGGTCGCCCTTGGGGGCAGGGTGGGGCCAGCACGTGAGTCTAGGGCATGAAGCTGGGGGTCAGGCTGGCACGGGGTCACCAAATCCACGGCCACGCCCTGGGCGGGCTGCTGCAGGGGCCCCGGCAGCCACTGGCAGGGGCAGCGTCTCACTGTGCACGGGTCCTGGGGGCAGGTGGCCGGCCCCTGCCGGGCCCCCTGGACACGGAGGGTCCTTGGAGCGTCACGTGCCCCCTCGTGATGAGGACTGCTCTGCTCTTCCCAAGGGCCGTGCTGTGCCGGGCAAGCACCTGGGACGGCCGTGTCCCTCAGAGCGGGGCTGGGGATCCGCGCTGGGCACGGCGTCTCCGCTCCCCCTCCACAGGTGGAGACCCGGGCCCTCTGCGGGATGTTAAGGCTGCCGGGGGCAGAGGCAGGGCTGTGACTCGGGTCTCTAGGTCTCCGCGTCTTGTTGACGGAGTCACGTGTGCTGCAGGAGAAGCTCCCGGGGGCTGCGGCTTACTTAAGTGTCCGCTCGCGTCCTTCTTGTAGGGTAACGCCATCCGGTCAACGTGGGAGGAATGACAGAATCGGAGACGCCGCCCTGCATGCAGTCGCTGATGGGGGCAACGTCATCAGTGGGTGTTAGCACCGCCGGGTGAGGGGCAGTCGTGGAACGGGGTCGTGCCCTGTCGCCTCAAGGGTACTCGTTAGTTCACCAAGCGAGCAGGGTACCTGAGGCTGGAGACGGCTGTCAGGTGCCACTTCAGCCAGCTGGTCACTCTCAATATGGTCAGCGCTGGGGCGTGGTATCCTGTGTCCCCCCGGTGCGACGCCATGGAGGGAGTTAACGTGGCCCGTGGAGTGATCCTGCCCCCGGTGCGTGGCCTGAAGCCCCACGCGAGGAAACCGTCCACAGATCTAAAGTAAGGGCCATTTTGCAAACGGCGGTTTGCACTGCTGGACGTCCACGAAAGAGGAAGAACCGTGGGGACCGTCCCAGAGTTCAGGGGCCCGCGGAGCGGCGCTCCCTGGCGAACGCACAGGCCTCGTTGGGACGCAACAGCCGAGAGGCACAGGCGGGGACCAGGCGTCGCATCGTGTTAGCGAATCAGTGTCTGGCTTCGGAGTGTGGTGACTGGGCCTCGCTACGGAGGAGGCTGACTCTGCGCTTAGAAGGGGCTTGCTAGAGCGTTTAGGGGGAGGAGAGTCACGGCGTGCTTCCTCGCGGTGCAGCAAGAAGAAAGTTGTACGTGTGTGTGGAGGGCTTGAGCCCGTCAGGTGATGTGACTGTGACACTGGCAGGGGACCAGGGATGGGGCCCTAGGAGTAGAGCGAGTGTTCACTGCACGCTTTCTAGCAAAGCTTCTGCAGGCTTGACGGGGAGAGGGGTTTGAGCTCAGTCGAGGGAGGAAGAAGACTACGCCCAGCGCGTTGGCCGTCAGGAAGACGGCTCCGTGGGCGGACACACAGGAAGGTAGCAGAGTCCCCCGCCAGACTTTGGAGAGCGGGTGGCAGGCAGGCAAGGTCCCAACCAGGCAAGAAAGCAGCAGGTGACCGGGTGGCCCGTGCGGGATCCCAGGGACCCCACGTCTCCGGCGCTCCGGGGTGGCTTTCCAGAGTTGAAGTCCACGCAGCAGACGTTTGCCGCTCACTGACTGCGTGCAGGCGGGCTAGGACCGCGGTGAGGCAGGCAGGCGCCCGGGGCGCAGACCTCAGGGAGGCGCTCACTCGTGGGGTCGTACAGGGGCCGCGTGTGCCAGGCCCTGAGTGTGGGCACCTCCTTAAAACCTGCGTCCCGGGCTCCTTGCCTCGCCCCCGTCTTGGCCCTGAATGTCACTTTGACCTCATAACTCCATGAGGCAAGTGCCGTATACATCAGGTAGGGGTCTTTCGATCGGGGTGTAAGGAACAGAGAAGCTGGCTTGGACTGTCTTAAGTAGGAGGGTAGTTCATTGGATCGTGTCGGCTGAAAGGCGCATGGGCATTTTGGCTTCAGGAGCAGCTCGATCCAGCGTCCAGTTGACGTCACTCTGCTCGTCTCACTTCTGCCCTGGTGGGGGGCTCCTCTCCCAGTTCATCTCTTCCCTCCCGATCGAACGGCTGCCAGGGCACCTCCTTCAGGGCCGACGTGGAGCCGAGAGAACCGAGGGTCTCGGACCCAGCGTTTTCCATCTGAATCTTGTCACGTCTCCTTGGACTTTCCCGGGTCATGTGCCCACCTCTGCACAGTCACCGTGGCCCGAGGGAGGCAGTGCCCTGGGTGGTTCAGGCCTGGGCAGCAGGGCTCACTCCTGAGCCGATGGAGTCAGCAGCAGGGCACATTGGCTACAAGGGGGGCAGGGGGTGGTCACCTGGAGGAAACGGAGGGCCCTTCACGAACGCACGCCGGGCGGCAAGACCACAGGTGCCCACCACGCTACCGTTGATCCCATCTTTTTATAAGCTGGGAGGTTAAAGTTCAGACAGGGTAAGTCACTTACCCAGGGTCACACAGCTGAGTGAGTGGGATTGCCGAGATTCAAACCCAGAGCTTTGTCCTTTCCATCCGTCACGCTCCCTGGGCCACATCTTCTTCCAGCAGACTCTCTGTGAGGTCGCCCGGGGTGCCGGCCTCCAGCCTCGCAGAGCAGGTCCCGGATGACGGGACTCTCCCTGCAACATGGTAGTGCCCGCTTGTAGGTCTCCTCTGCGGGTCCTGGTGGGTACTGAGCGAGACCAGTCAAAGCTCCCCCCGAGAAAGATTTCAGTCTCCAAAGTTTCGGCCGTAACGTTGAATTCTGAGCCAGGTTCTAGCTGCGTTCCCTCCCCCTTTTCTGTTCTGTAATGATTTTCCATTTCCTTCCAAGGATTGCTGAGGCAGCAAATTACAAAACCCACCCGCTGTCTGCAGCCAGCTACCTGATTTCCCTGGAGGTGTCCCCACCGCCGACACTGTCCCAGAACTTGTCAGGATCTCCTCTCGTCACGGTCCAGCTCAGGCACAGACTGGTGAGTGAAAGTGAATCCGCTCTTGCCTCTGGTCTTTGATCTTGCACTGAGGAGACTGGGTTGTCTGTGGGGCCACAGAGAGACTCTCAGGTCGCCCTGGTGCTGGCCCACGCTGGCGTTTTCCTCTCCCCAGAGCTCCTTTCCTGAGACTGTTTCTGGGAAGTCCCTCAGTGGTCACACGGTGTAGACCCTGGGGAAAAAGGCCTTTGGGACCAGACGTAGCTTTCGTAGACGTGTGTGGATGGATGTTTCTGATTTACAGTAAACGTCCTTCTAGGGGCACCTGGGGGGCTCGGTCGTTTGAACATCTGACTTGAGCTCAGGTCACAAGCTCGCAGTTGGTGAGATCAAGCCCGGCGTTGGGCTCTGTGCTGTTAGCGTGGAGCCTGCTTGGGATCTTCTGTCCTCGCTGTGCACCTTCCCCGCGTATGCACGTGTGCTCGCGCGCGCGCGCTCTCTCTCTCCTAAAAATTAACATTAAAAACAAAGTCGTTCTTGGAGGAGGGGGATGTGTGTCTCGATGGTGCCATCAGTGTGTGCTCCGTGGGAACCACGCTTTGGAGCTGAGGGCGGGGGGGCCATTTCTGCGCGGTTTTGAGTGACGAGTTCTTGGTCCTGCTGTGTCGTAACGGGGACTCCGTCGCATTTGCTTCCCTGCCGTCAGTGGGTACGAATGGCAGGTGCGATGGGACACACATGTGCTCTGTCCTTTAAACAGCGCGAGCTTGTCTCGTGCCGGGATGCGTCCCGAGATTCGGTGTTGATTCAACACCCAGGCGGCGTGTTTTTTAAGGAATTTATTTCAGAACTCACCATATGTTCAGTCGTTTGCACTCGTGCCGAAGACATTTCCTTCCAGCATTTTCTACACCATCCTGTCCCATCCTGTTCCACCAACCTTAACTGAGGACTTACTGTGTGCCGACCGCTGTGTCCCAGGCCTCTCCTGTCCGTCCCCTCCCTCTGCACACACGGTCCTGACCTCGGAATGCCCCGGCACCCGGCCTCTCTCTCTTTTTCAAACAATCACGAACCATTAAGAGAATCTTAAACTGTGGTAAAATAGACATAATCTAAAACTTGCTGTCTTACCCATTTCTAAGCGCACAGTCTATGGCATTAGCACATGGATGCTGTTGTGCCACCCCCATCCGTCCCCAGACGCTGCCACCTTCCCAAAATGACGCTCTGCCCTCGCGGACGCTACCCCCTGCCCCAGCCCCCAGCGCCCACCACCTGCCCTCTGTCACCGTGAATTGACTCCTCTAGGGACCTCACGTAAGTAGAGTCCTGCACTGTCCTTCCTTCTGGGACTGGTTTATTCCATCTGGTGTCGTGTCCTCAAGGTCCATCCACGTGGAAGCACGTGTCAGAAGTTCCTCCTTTAAGGCTGAAGAGCACTCCGTTTTCCTGTACGTAAAACATGCATTTTCTGCGACCCCACATTTTGTTCACCCGGCCGCCCACCGATGGGCACTTGGGGTGCTCCCCGCTCCTGTCGGCAAGATGCCGAGCTTGTGGGTGTGCAGGTACCTCCTCCAGACCCTGCTCTGGTCCTGGGTGTGCGCCCAGCAAGTGTCCTGGAGCGACGCCGTGCCTCTGCGCGCTCTGTCCTGAAGCCTCTCTTCCAGCTACATAAACTTCTCCAGGTGCCCAGAGGTCTCGGGCTCACCGAGCGCAGGGCCCTTTCCAGCGTCTACTGTCTCCGATGTGTGGACAGGGTTGGGCCCCGTCGATGCCCGTGGCCCCTCGACCCCCTCACTGGCTTCCAGGACGTGTCCTCTTGGGGGGCCGCCCCCGTGCCCCTGGCCCGTCCCCGCTGCATCACCTCCTCTAACTCCTTGCACAGGTGTCCCTGTCACACGACCACGTAAGTGTTTACCTGTCCGAATCCACGGAAATGCTGACGTGTCAGTGTCGCCACATACAGAGGTCACTGAAGACCCAAACCTACGCGGCCCCCGTGGCCTCAGCACAAAGTGTCTGTTCCGGTGGGTTTCCCAACTCTGGGTGCCCAGCAGGGCGTTTCCCCTGGGCCTGCCACTCCTCTGCGCTCCTGGCTTCTGCCCCGGTGCCGCCCTTCCCTCCGTCTGCGCCTGAACCTTGGTGCCAGCCTGGGTTGCTGTCTCTGGTCCCCACCCAGGACCCGTCATCCCCTTATTCCCTTGGCTCAGAGCCCTTGTTCCTCCTTAGTTCTGCTGGGCCGGGGGCTTCCCGACTGCCCCCGTGGCCGCCTCCCCCCGCATGCCCAGACTGAGCTTCCAGAAGCCCAGACCACGTGAGCCCACCCACCTGGCCGGCATCGTCCGTGACTCAGGTTTCTCTGAGGAAGAATCTAAACTCTGGGCCTCGGGGACAGATCTCTGGCCGAGCGTCCCAGTCCGGCTTTCTGCGTGAAGCCTTCCCTCCAGCGAAACGGGAGAACGGTGGCTCCCAGCTTTGCTCAGGGCGGCGGCTCGGTGCGCGCTGAACATCGCCACCCCCCTCCCCCCCACCGCGTGAGCGGCTCTGTCCCCCAGCTGTCCTGTCGTCGGCACATGTTCGCACGACTCCTTCCAAGGAGAGGATACTGGTCCCCGGGACGGAGGTCCCCCCTCTGCCACCGCGGGAATGCCACCACCATGCAGAGGGAAGATCTCCGAGGCTCAGCGGCCTTGGAGGTTTGGTCTGCATGAGGGGGGCGTGTCTTTAGCGTTCCCGCGGTGAGGGTGTCACAGTGTGGCCCAGAGACAGCGCCGGCCTGCAATCGAGAGCGTGCAAATGCAGAGAAGGCTTCTTCCTCAGGACTCGGGCCGTCGTGGGGTTGAGGTTGAGGCTGCCCTAGTGGAGGCGGAGGCCGGGAGTCACGGCGGGCGTCGGGGCCCAGACTGGGCCTGGGGCTGAGGGACCCCGGGCTGAAGCCAGGGCAGCAGACCCAGCAGGAGGGCCAGGGACCTGCCTGTGGCGGGGGGGGGGGGGGGGGGGGAGGGCGACGGGGAAGACACGGGGCTCGAGTGCTGGGCTCTGTGGGGTCCAGACACCCAGTGAGTTCACACGGGCACACACACATGGCACACACAGCACACGCATGGATGTACATAGAGCCAAAACACACACACACACACACACCCATGCCTGGTACACACACAGACACACACATCTACATCAAGTACACACACACGCACATCCATACCTAGCACACATGGACACGGTACACGCCCCATACCCAGCACGTGCGCGCACACACACACACACACACACACACACACACCCCTCTATTGTGTGGTCAGGCGGGCGTGAGCCCTGGAACTGGCAAGGGGGGGAGGTGAATTTGTTCCACTTATCAGGGCTCCTTCCTCCTCACAGGCCCTCTCTGAGCAGGGCCACCCCAGGGTCCGCCACCCTCGGGACCCCACACCTCTGCCTGCTCTCCCACCCACACAGCCCCAGCCCTCCTGCCTTCTCCTCTTTCAGAACGGGGCCGCCCCTTGTCGACCCCACACGACCTTCCTCACAGCGCCCACGGGCTGCGGGCGGTAAACCGAGTTACTGCACATTGTTAGATTGTGGTGCTTACTGTTGGCGTTTTCCCGAGGGGGGGGCACCATCTATGGGACCCTGGCTCCCTCACCTCTGGCCTCTCCCCTTCCGGGGAGCACCCTCCCCCTCGATGCTGCCTGGTGCAAACTGTGCTTTTGAAGGGTGGCTCGTTCCAGGGTTTTCCCAAGGAGACTTTCCAGCCAACGAGACAAAACCTGAAACTTTTCCAGGGGTCCGCTGGCCCCGCGAGGGAGTATTTCTACCCCGCCAGTTCTTCTGCGCTGTCCTGCCGTCTGCTTATTTCCTGACGCGTGGACGCCTGCGTTAAAAGGGATAATCTCATTGTTTCCTTAAGAAACCAACTTGGGTCAGTTCCTGCTCTGAAACAGAGCCCAAACAGAGCTTGCTGGTATTGAGCAGTTTTGCTTTGAGACCCCCACGCGTATTCTGGTCCCGGGTGGGCCTGCGGGCGGGGACCGGGTCGGATGGATGAGGCAGCCGGGGTGGCCGGGCTCTGTGTCCCGTTCAGCATCGTGTGGCCGGCCGAGCCTTGAGCACGTGTGCGCGTCGGGAGTCCGGCATCCAGGTGCCATTGTGGTGTTTGCTTCTTTCTGGTAATCCAGAGTCCCACCCCTGTGCTTCGGCCCACGCCGCTGTGCCGATCCACGGCCGCTGTGCCAGTTCTACTGTGCCCGTCCCCGCTACGCAGATTCTCGGCCGCTGCGCCAGTCCTGGCCATGCCGATCACAGCCACTGGCCCCCTTTGCCGATGCAGTGTCCCGTCTGACTCCGGGGAGCCTGCTGAGCGAACACAGCTCGGAACGCTCGGCCGGGCAGCCGGTTAGAGGCTGTTGAGGGGGACGCGAGCGCGAGCAGATGCTCCCCGCCCTGAGATGTCCCTGAGGGCCCCGGCCGGAAGGGAGTGCTGCGGTCTTCTGACTAAACGTGGGTCAGAGATGTCGGCGTTCCCGCCAGTTAAAGTCGCTCACGGCATCTGATGTGGATTGTAATTTGCAGCTCAGGATTGAACCCTCACCTTTCCCTGGTCAATGAAGGCGAACCTTTGCTGCCCCCGGAAGGTGGCCAGGCCAGCGAGACGTAGATTCTTCGGGCGCTGTGAAAATTAGAAAACCCAGATGAGCATTTCAAAGAGCTAGGTGTCATCAGCTTTGAGTGCTGTTGTCTGAAATTCACTCATCAAACGGGCTTTCCCTTTGACTGCGAGTCCCCAGGACAGGCCATGGGTCAGGATTGTCCTGACGCCTGGAGGAGATCGAGTCTGATGACGAGATCCATGAGGTTCCAGCAGCAGGACTCTGAGAACAGGTGCAAAGGGAGGGTCTGCCCCTCTGTGCATTCTGACCTCACCCCCGGCTGAGCCTCGGGCACGGTGGGAGCACACACTGGCCCTGGCTCCCCATGGCAGCTGGCGAGGAAGCCCGGGCAGGACGGCGGGGGCTCAGAGACTCCGGTCAGCGCCTGCCGTCCCTGTGTGTGGCCATCGGAAGGCCCCTGCAGAGTTGGCTCGGGATAAGCACGGCGTGGCGGTTCAGGTGGCCGTGAAAGGTGTCCATCAGGAAGCCACTGCAGGTAATCACGAGGGCGTGTTAGTTCTCCAAGACACTCATGTGCTCACACGTTCGCTTGTTCGCTTGTTCCGCAGACACTGGCTCCTGATGTGGACCAAGCGACTCGCCTCTCTGTGCCTCTGTTTTGTCGTGCGTAGTAATGCGTGCGGGGGTGATAAGACATCCACGGGGTCAGTTAGCTCTTCCTGCTCCGTCTGGGTCTTCTGTGCAGAAACGGAGGCCAGCCGTGGCTAACTTTAGCAAGCAGAGTTTTCCAGAAGGACACCTGCTGGCACACAGGACTTGGGGGGAGGGGTCTCAGCCCAGGGGCCCTGCCCTGCTTTTGTCACCTCAGCCCTGTGAGGTGAGTGGGCGCTGCCCTGTGCTCTGCGCCTGTGGCCCCGACCCAAACGCAGAGCCCCAGGAGGGAGAGCGAGAGGCTGTCAGTGGCCCTGGGGGCCGCGTGCCTGCCCCGGGGCAGAAGGTGGCAGGGAAGCAGGTGTCGCTCCCCTAGGAGCACACGTGTGGTGCTGTCGGTCCAGTGGTGGTGGGCAGGCGGGCGGGAGGAGCACATGCCAGCGCCGACGCCCCCGCGCACTTGACCCCTGCCCCATCTGGGTGTCAGACGCAGCTCTGCAGGCTGAGGACCACGCGTCCAGAAGCGTGACCGGTGCCAGTGCCGAACGAACAGACTCTCCGAGTTGCCTTAAAAAACAAGGAGGAGAGTTTTATTGGCGCTCAGGTGAGGCATGCCGCCCGGGCCCCACGACCTGCGGAGAGGAGAGCGCCCCGGGACCGGGCCGGGCCGGGCCGTGGGGCCGCGTGTACTTCCTGCTGCATCAGGAGTGCTGAGTCGTGGCCGAGGACGTTCCCGAAAATCACGTTTGTCTCGTGCGTTAGCTCGGGCGAGGCTGCAGGCTTCGGAGGCGCCGGAAGGTAGGGAGGTCTCTCCTCTTCGGTGTCAAGTGTGTCCCGTAGGTTATTTGCTCCCGAAGCAGACGTGCAGGGCGTGCTCGGGGCAGAGGCTGAGCCCGGGCTCCGGAGCCTGACATCCGCCCGCGGCCAAGGCGGAGCTTCTCTGGGCGCCCGGTCCCCAGCGTGCAGCGTCCGGGGGCCTTCACCCCGGCGTCCAGACCCATCGGAGCCCCGGAGACGCCCGGGGCTGGTGGACGGAGCTGGTCTCCCAGGTGCTGGGCCCCCGGCCTCAGGAGTTGGTGCCCCAGGGGCTGCGGCTGTGACCGTGGGAACATGGTGCTGGGGCCGTTGCCTTGGTCCTGTGGTTCCATGGGGCATCGCCACAACTTGTGGTTTTGTGAAAAGAAGCCACGAATCTGGATTTTAAATTATATCTCTGCGTTTGTACCGTTGGCACTTAATTCGGATTTGCTTTTCGCGTTGTTGACTGAAATATACCTGTGGGTTCAAGTTCAGCTAGGAGGTCACCACTTTACAAGCTCTATTTTTTTTTTTTTTAGCTTTTAATTTGAAGCGATTTTAAACTTCCAGGAAAACTGCAAAACAGTAGCGTTTCCAGGTACCACTCACCCATGCCCCTTCCTGCTGCTGTTTTAAGTACGATCTCTGAAGCCTGGAAAGGAGCGCTGATGGTGCCTCGCTGCAGACAGGCGGTGGTTCTGTCCGTTCACCTGCTGGGGCTCGTTCCCGCGGCGGGTCCGGCTCTCGGCAGCTCCTCCAGCCCGTGGCAGATGTGCGGCTTCTTTGTCTCCGTGACCGTTTTGCTTCGCACGGTTAGTTTGCGGGGCGTCCCTCACTTTGGGGACGGTCTGATGTTTTCTCGGGATGCGAACCTGAGGGTCATGCAAACCTTTGGGGTTATGGGCCTTTGACGAGAAAACCACAAAAGCGAGATCAAGCTTTTCTTCCTGTGTCTCGTCAGCCTCTGTTAGTTTCCTGTGGCGTCTCGGAGTCCAGGTCCGGGTATGGTGGGGGGTCCACGTCCACGTGTGTGGGGGGGGTCCCGGTCCAGGTGTGTGGGGGTCCAGGCGCAGGTGCGGTGGGGCTGGCCCCTCCCCAGGCCTCCCCTTGGCCCACAGATGCCGCCTTCCCACCGTGCGCTCAGAGGTCGTGCCCTGTGTGCGTGTGGGCGGCCCGCTCTCTGCGTCTTACAAGGACAGCAGTCGGAGTGGACGGGGCCTCCCTGCACCTCGTCACCTCTGTGGGGCACTGCCTCCCCACAGAGCCCCATCCTGCGGTGCCGGGGGCCAGGAGCCCCTTCCGTGGGTTTGGGGACACACAGGCAGCGAAGGGTGTCACCTGCTGTTCCTGGTGACGTCCCCTGCGACTGCCTGGTCCGGGTGGCGTCTGTCAGGTTTGTCCCCCGTCAGCTCACCGTTGTTCCCTTTGCAAATTTCGAGTGTCCTGCGGAGGAGAGCACAGAACTCCACAGCTGCGCTTTGTCTCCTCGTATCTCACCGTGAATTTTATCTCCCGTTGGCGGCTACTGCCTGTAAAAACTAGTGCTGTACCGTTTGTCTAAAGGCGATTTCCCGTTTCTGTCATTGCTTCTACATTTGTTAAGTAGATTCTGTTATGAGAACAGCTTGCTATTTATGGGCCCAATCGCTTATTTATATCGATAGGACTCACAGATATTTATTTTATTCTGTAGGTTATAATCCAGTGATTATCCCATCCCTGAACATCCGGAGCTTTCTTCAGTTGGCTCCTGTGTCCCTTTGATATGCCTTCCTGGATCTTGAGTCTTTCCTTACCGTTAGAGGTGTTCTAGGCTCGTGGAAGCAACCTTTTCTCCAGGGAGCCCTGCTTCATCTTACTGGGGACTGGCGTTTAAACACCAGGGTCTGGGTGCCGGGGGCGCTCACGTCTGCCGGGGTGCCACTGCTGCTCGAGGCCCTGAGCGGACAGAGCCGGGAAGTGTGTGAACGCACGCACAAGCAAACTCGCGTCGGGCGTACGCATCTACATGCACGCGTCTGTACGTGTGGTGTTGAGACACGAATTCCTCCTGACAACTGTTTCCAACCTGACACCCAGGGGTCGTTCGGGCTTTTCTACATTCGGGGCCTCCTTTTCCCGAGTTAGAAACCTGGCTGTCGTGATTCTCAGTGTTTTCTCGTGTTTGTTCAAGCCGGGTGCATAATTCTGGAATTGCTCAGCCCTTCCCCTGTGGGAAGCAATCGTACTAACTGGAGGACGGTCTTCGTCCTCTTTGTCGTTAGCCATGTGCCGTGCGGTTCTGGTTGTTTGTCAGAGCGAGCCGGGCTGGTTTTCTTCCCTTCAGAGTGGCTTCGTGACTCCTTTGTGACACACTTAGATCCGCCTCTGCTTGTTTGCCTCGCGCGATGGGTGTGCCCCCCTTGTGGCCATCTTAGGGGCTGACTTATTTGGAGCGTGCGGACGTGGCCCCGCAGGGTCCTGAGGTGAGATGTGTACAGGCAGGTGCCCGGGGGCTCCACTGTGGGGCTTTATTCAGCCATCCGGGGCTTGTCGGGCTCCTCTGCTGCGCGTGGGCATTTGCGCTGTCACCCACATTTGTCGTTACAAACGATTTGTTGCAGTGAGTGACCTTGTTCTGCACCTTCCTCTGGGGAGTTCGTGTCTACGTGGAAGCGGGCCCTCCCAGGCCTGCCTCTGCCCTCCCTCGTGCTGGCCCTCTGCCGGCGTCCAGGGGCCGTGGAGTGACAGACTGTGGAGAGAGGGAGACGCTCGGGCCCTGCCAGCGCGCTGAGTCTGAGAATGAGCGCTCCGGCCCGATTCTGTCCTTTACCTGTCTTGAGATCTCTCTTGAGATCTTGGGTGTTTAATTCATCTTTGAAGATGCGACGCTGTGAGCCGTGAGCCACAGCTAATGAGGAGTGGATTTGCCAGATTAGGTACCTCGCTATGGTTTGGGGAGCGGCAAAGCCAGATGAGAGCGAATTCCTGCCCATGGTGGGGAGGGGGGAGGGGGAGGCTGGGAAGCAACAGGTGTAGGAAGCTCTGCGGGGCCGTCTGAGTCCAGACTCCGTGTGACCCGGGTCCCCGTGGACGGCAGTGGGAGGCGTGACCCGGGTCCTGGTGAGGGCGCTGGGAAGTGTGACCCGGGTCCTGGTGACGGTGTTGGGCGGTATGACCCGGGTCCCCGTGGACGGCACTGGGAGGTGTGACCTGGGCCCCTGTGGACGGCGCTGGGCGGTATGACCCCGGTCCCCGTGGACGGAGGTGGGAGGTGTGACCCGGGTCCCCGTGGATGGAGGTGGGAGGCGTGACCCGGGTCCCCGTGGATGGAGGTGGGAGGTGTGACCCGGGTCCCCGTGGATGGAGGTGGGAGGCGTGACCCGGGTCCCCGTGGATGGAGGTGGGAGGTGTGACCTGGGCCCCTGTGGATGGCGCTGGGCGGTATGACCCCGGTCCCCGTGGACGGAGGTGGGAGGTGTGACCCGGGTCCCCGTGGACGGAGGTGGGAGGTGTGACCCGGGTCCCCGTGGATGGCGGTGGGAGGCGTGACCCGGGTCCCCGTGGACGGAGGTGGGAGGCGTGACCCGGGTCCCCGTGGATGGAGGTGGGAGGTGTGACCTGGGCCCCTGTGGATGGCGCTGGGCGGTATGACCCCGGTCCCCGTGGACGGAGGTGGGAGGTGTGACCCGGGTCCCCGTGGACGGAGGTGGGAGGTGTGACCCGGGTCCCCGTGGATGGCGGTGGGAGGCGTGACCCGGGTCCCCGTGGACGGAGGTGGGAGGCGTGACCCGGGTCCCCGTGGATGGAGGTGGGAGGTGTGACCTGGGCCCCTGTGGATGGCGCTGGGCGGTATGACCCCGGTCCCCGTGGATGGAGGTGGGAGGTGTGACCCGGGTCCCCGTGGACGGAGGTGGGAGGTGTGACCCGGGTCCCCGTGGACGGAGGTGGGAGGTGTGACCCGGGTCCCCGTGGATGGCGGTGGGAGGCGTGACCCGGGTCCCCGTGGACGGCGCTGGGAGGTGGCTTTGAGGGAAGTTGGAAGTCACCAGGGCTTCAGATGGAAGGTACTGTTGACGTGCTTTTTTGGGAACACATTCTGTTTTCCGTGAAGGACGTCCTTTCGGCTTCTAGGTGCAAGAAGCTAAGGACAGAGTGTTTGGAGAGGCATCTCTTTGTCGTAGAAGGTCTTGCTGTCTTTCAGTGGCCCTTGATGTCTTCTTGCTACACACAGTAGCATCCTGCTGGGCCCAGAAGACGGTGAGAGTGTGGGGTGTGTGGTTCGGGGGGGGGGGGGCACAGACACTTCCAGAGTCTCTGAAGCAGCTTGCATTCCGGGTCTGCTGGTCTCGATGTGGCGCCCAGTGCAGTAGTGCTGGATGGTGGCTAGAAGTCTGCGTTCGTGTCTTCTGTGAAGTCGGAAGGTGCCGGTTTCAAAACCAGAGAAAAAGAAAGGGTAGATTAAAACGCAGCCCCTGTTTTAATGGTTGGTTACTGCAGTTATTTTTAAAAGAGAAAGGTTTTGAGCAAAGACTCTCGTCTCGAGGAGCGGCGGAGAGGAATTTTTATCATACCCAGAGAGGGTGGTAATTGAGGCTTGTCTTCGCCAGGCATTCTCTAGGGTTTTGGGGCTTTTTCTTTTGAAGATTGCTTTTGCATTTCTGAGGATGTTTTTGGAGGCAGGCTTTTTTGACTTAAAGCGATACGTCTGATGGGAAGCATTTCTCGAGGAGACCTTCGCCAGCGCGCCGTGTGGGGCGAGCTCGGAAGAAAAACAGGGTGCGGGTGGTCTCCCCGACTCTGCCGGGGGAAGCGTGGGGTTTGGCCGGCAGCTTTTCTGTTGCGGCGACGGAGCCAAGGCCTGAGGCCCCGGGTTGAGGCGCAGAGTGGAGTGTGGGCTCGGAGGGGTCTCCGAGGGATGGTGGAGGCAGGCCGGGCCTAGAGCTGTCCTGGGGGCCCCTTAGCGGACGCCTCCTTACCCCTCCGCCCCTGCTGCCCCCACCGCGGCATTGAGTCTGTTACCCTGGGTGCTGGGCACCATCGGTTTCTCTGCTCGTGAGCCCAGTCGGTGTTCAGACCCCGGGCTCTGGAACGTGCACAGTGAGAACGTGTGTCGCAGGCATGCCTAGGGCCGGGGCTGCCTTGTCTCGGGGCTCCGTCACGGCCTTGGGCCTGTTCAGTTCCCCCCGGGGCACTCACTGGTTTTCTTAAGCTTCCCTCCTGAGCCTGGCAGAAGTCTCCTCTCCCCAAAGTGCCCGCCTTACTGCCCGGGGGGCACGTTGGTCACTGAGAGCCAGCACACCTGTATCTCGTCGGCAGGGCTGATCAGCGCCAGGCCCCAGGCGATCAGGCCCCCAAGTGACGCCAAGCCCCCCGGCACTCACGTCTCCACGGGCACAGTGAGGCGCAGACACACGGGGGCACAGAGCTTCGGCCCCTGCTGTTCGCTGGTCTTTCAGGCAGGAATCTCCCGACTCCCTCGGCATCCGCCTCTTTCGCTCCCCATCGCACTGAGGAGCTGCTTCTTGTCAGGGCGTCCCCGCCGTGGCGCCGTTGTTGCGGGCCGTCCTGTGCATTCGGGGTGCTGGGCGGCGTCCCCGGCCTCTACCCTTCCGATGCCCGGAGCGCCCCAGTCCTGCTCGCTGCTGCGTCACTGCCTGCCGTATGAACGTGTGTAGCACTCTGTGCATGGTTTGGCTCTCCTGGTTTAGGCTGTGGAAGAGTCACTTCTCTGTGCTTCTCAAACTATGACCATCAGAACCAGATGTAAGAGAAGCGCAGGCAAGTGGGCTTGATTCCGGTCTGAGGCGTGAACCCTCCCGGTGGGTTGTAGTGTGCAGCCGTGACTTCTCTCGGATTCGTTGTGAGTGAGAAAGGCGCTTCCTTGTCTTCTTATGGTCACTTTTTGGTGCACTAGGGACCTAGAATATTCCTGCCTTGCAGGCTATAGTGAAAACCACGGTGCCCACATATGGCTGTTTGAAAGCACAGCACGCACACATGTATGAATGTACACACACACCTGCGCACATGTACATGAGCACAAACACACAGGCACGCACGCAGGCACACCCATGCACACACACACACACAGGCACATACACATAGGCGCACACATGCACGTATGTTCATGCAGGCACACACATGTGCATGCATGGCACACATACACATGAGCGTGCACACACACATGTACACGCAAGCAGGCACACGTACATACACGTGCACACATGCATGCACACACGTGTGCAAGGCACACACAGGAGCACACACATGCACACACGTGCGCACAGGCACACACACGTGTGCAAGGTACACACAGGAGCACACATGTGCACACAGGCACACACATGTATGTGCACACACGCATATCTGTGCACACAGGCACATGCGCACACACGTGAACACGTGCACACATGCACGCACGTGGACACATGGGCACATACATACATGGACACAGCCACATGCATGCACACATACATGCACACATGTGGACACGCGTGGGCACACGGGCACCCGCATGCATATGTAGTCCAGCATGGTTGAAATCCCACCAGCCGCGATAACCGATGTTCACATTTTGATGCTCTCCCCTCAGGAGCTTCTGCAGCTAAACTTATGGGCTGTACACATAGTTTCTTGTAAGTGGGGTACGCTCTCCCTGTTTTCATTTACCATGCACGTTTCCATGCTGATAACGAAACAGCGTAAGTCATTTTCGTGGCTGCGTTACCATGTGTCTCTTTGTCATCGTTCTGTGGCTACACGTTGTTTGTTTCGTGTTTTCATTATCGTGGACAACACCCTAATGGGCCTTCCGTGTTCCTGCTCAGTTACCGCTTCAGGTGAGCGTCGTAGGGTTGCTCCGTTAATGTCTGCACGTTGTTCTTCCACTTTATACTTCATCGTGGACGTTTAAGGCAGATCTGCATTTCCTCAGTGCAGGGGCCAGTGGAGTCCTAGAACCACATGTTGGAGCTGGAGTTCACACTCTCCAGACCCAGCTTCTCAATCCTCACAATTTTGAGATGTTGTGTGTCAGGGAAGTACAGCAAGCTTATGGGAATGCACACGCATGAGTGCACAGCATGGCAACTCTTCACAAAGTGAACACACCTGTGAGATCACCCACACCCCATCAAGGACCCCTCCCAGGTGGCTCCATTGGTCAGATGTGGGTGGGATGACAGTGCTGCTTGGGCACAGGCATGCCGTGTGGGAACCGCGCACACCCACAACCCACAGTTTGGGTGCAACCCGGGAACGGAACTGCCAGGTCCTAGGGCATGCATGTATTCAGCCTGGGTTGGTAATGCCAAGCTGGTTCCCAGAGTGGATGCTGATTTACCCACCACCATCAGCATGTGACAGTCCCAGCTGCCAGCATTCAAGGTGTCTCTTGTTCCCACCTTAGCTGTCCTGGTGGCTCACGGTGGCTCATTTCTATTTTTGCTTTTTCCTGATGACTAGTGAAGTTTGTCACTTTTTTGCATGTTTATTGAACATTCTGATATCCTTGTCTGTCCTATTCAAGTCTTTTGCCCATTTCCCTGTGGGTGGTCTGCTTTTTTTCTCTTACTGATTTTTTTAGGACTTCTTTATACATGTTGGGTGGGACTCATTTGTTGGCTACGTAAATGGCAAATACCTTTTTCACCTGGGTCTTGCCTTCTTATTCTTGGGGTATCTCCTGATGAGCTGCAGCTCTAACCTCTAACGCAGCGTGATGTGCCAAGCTTCTCTTCATACCGCGTGCTCTGTGTGCCCTCTCCCCGAACCTTGCCCCACCCAGCGTCGTGAAGGAACTCTTGTGTTTTCCCTCCTAGGCCTTCTCTGATTGTCCCTGTGTGTGCTGCGAAGCATAGTCAGGGTCTCCATTCTCCAGGAGGGTCAGCATCCCCTTCAAGGCAGTGTCACCTTGTTGTAAATCAAATGACTGTGTCTGTGTGGCCCTGTCTCTGGACTCTGTTCCTGCTGCCACTACCCACTGACCTAACCGTCTTAAGGCTCTAAGACCTACATGGGGCCCTGGCTTTGTTTTTCTGGGCTGCCTTGGCCATTTTGGGTGAGATACCCATTTTTACATTTGATACCCATAACACACTGCCCTTCAGAGGGTTGAGCAATTTGTGCTGTACACAGAGGGGCTTGCCAGCACCGATCTCCCTGCATGGTTGCAAACTCCAACGAGCACAACGTCGCATCGTGCTGGTGTCATTCTTATTTGCAGTTTTATTTTTTTTAAATTCTTTAATGTTTATTTTTTAAGAGAGAGAGACAGAGCGTGAGCAGGGGAGGGGCAGAGAGAGAGGGAGACACAGAATCCGAAGCGGGCTCCAGGCTCCGAGCCATCAGCACAGAGCCCGACGCGGGGCCCGAACCCACGGACCATGAGATCATGACCTGAGCCGAAGTCGGATGCTCAACCGACTGAGCCCCCCAGGCGCCCTGCGGTTTTATTTTTTATACCATTTGTGTCCTTACTGACTTCCAAGTCCTGTCTGCCTGTGACATCATTTACTAGCCTCGTTTGTTATTTTGACTGTTTTGGCCACGTGCCAGTCAAAACGTGTCTTTCGTCAGGTGTCCACTGCTTCTCCAGAAGAGGGGTGTGCTGGTTTCCTATTGCTGCTGCAACAGATTACCATCAGGCAAGGGTTTGAAACGACACGGCCTTACTGTCCTGCAGTCGGGAGGTCAGACTCCCGAGCTCGGTCTCATGGGGCTAATAACCCAGTGTCAGCAGGTCTGCGCTCCTTCTGGAGGCTCCAGAGGACGATCTGTTTCTTGCCTTTCGCTGCTTCTAGAGGCACACCTAAACGTCTCTTCCTGACCCGACTTCCGTAGACATGCCTGCCTCTCTGACAGGACCCTCCTGCCTCCCTCTTGAAGGGGCCCCGCTGGAGCCTCCAGGATAACCTTCCCATCTCGAGATCTTTAGCTTAAGTCCATCTGCAGAGTCCCTCCTGCCGTGTAAAGAGCATCCTCGGGTGCTGGGTATCTCTGGGGGATTCGGATGCTGCACATCAGCAGGAAGCCCCTTCCAGCTCCGCGGCGTCCAGATCCCTGGAGAAGATGCTCGGACGCCTCGGCATGCACAGCCACCACCGCGGGGCGGCACCGTCCCTCCTGGGAGCCGCTGCCTCCAGCCCTCCTCGCTCTGGCTGATTTGACCGGACGTGGAGACAGACAGATGCTTGCTGCTCGTCGTCCCTCGGCCGTTGAGGCCACGCTGATGTGGACACTGTCCAGCCGTGTATCGGGGCTGGGGCGCAAGGTGTCCTTCTACGTCACAAGGAACAAGTAGCCTGCTTGCTTCTGTGGGACGGCAAGGCGTCTCCCCTGGCTGGTGTGGCCACGGGTGGCTGCTGGACAGTTTGTCACGCGATACCTGCGGCGTGTCGCCGTGAGGCTGCGAAGGAACAGAACCCGTCCCTTAGACAAGCTGGAGTTCGCTGAACGCAGGGGGTCTGTTGCCTCAAGTGAAGCCGGTGATCGTGTGGTTCAGGGACCGGCGCAGCCCCCGGGCCCCTGGCGTCTTGTATGGCGTCCTAACCGCTGCCGTCCTCCCGTGAGGCACCGCAGGTGGCACGGGGATGCAGGAGACGCGCTCGGTCCCCGCGCTGCTCCGTCCGCATCCGGGGATGAGCGCAGGGCAAGGCCTCGTCCCTGCCTGCAGCGCCGCGCGTGGTTGGTGCGCTGTGCCTCGGGCAGCTGGGCTGGCCTGGGTCACGGCGTTCCCTTCGAGAAAATGGCTAAGGTTCGTGCTGCCTTCGCTCCTTTCCAGCTCATCCTCTGGCCCCGCTGCCTCGTGCCACAGCGTCGCTGTGTCCAGGTCTCTGACGGCAGGGCCAGCGAGAGCTCGGGACTGTCGTTCCCATTGGGCCCGGCCTGTTTTCTTCCAGGGTCTGAGCCCGGGGCCCTGGCGGGTGTTCAGGGGTCGGTGGAGACTGTGAGCAGCGCTGTTTTGACTTGTCCTTGAGATGCCCCGCCCCACAACTTGCACAGAAATAGCTACATCACACACATGTTCTGCTCAGTTATCACCCCCCACCGCATCCATGGTCCCACCTCTCACCCCCCCCACCCCCAGCGCCTCCGTGGTCCCACCTCTCATCCCCCCACCCCCAGCACCTCCGTGGTCCCACCTCTTACCCTCCCCACACCCAGCGCCTCTGTGGTCCCACCTCTCACCCCCCCACCCCCAGCACCTCCGTGGTCCCACCTCTCACCCCCGCCCCCACACCCAGCACCTCCGTGGTCCCACCTCTCACCCCCGCCCCCACCCCCAGCACCTCCGTGGTCCCACCTCTCACCCCCGCCCCCACACCCAGCACCTCCGTGGTCCCACCTCTCAGCCCCGCCCCCACCCCCAGCGCCTCTGTGGTCCCCCCTCTCACCCCCCCACCCCCCAGCACCTCTGTGGTCCCACCCCTCACCCCCCCCACCCCCCAGCACCTCTGTGTTCCCACCTCTCACCATCCCCCCAACCCTGTCCCACGGGACCCACAGTGCAAACGGCATCCGCTTGTCTCTCCAGGGCGGGGAAGTGGGGAGAAGGTCCAGCTTGGCCTGAGCCGAGCGTCTCCATGAAAACGGGCCACGTCTCAGCTAGTCGTCAGCGGGAAGGACTGTGATGAAAGCTGTCTGGAGGCCGCACTCACCATGTCGGGGGAGAGAGAATCCCAAACAGGGAAACCATCGTCCTCGTCCCCAGCAGACGTTCCAGCGCAGGGGTGGCTCAGGACGTCCAGCCCTGGTGGGCTCCTGCTTTGTGCCGGCCGAGTGTGCTCCTACTGAGAGCAGGGACGCACAAGCCGGCCCACCCATCCAATGGGGGCAGCTGGGCCCGGGGGAGAACATTCGTTTGGAGAAGGCTGCCTTTCCCCTGGGGCCCAGAGAGGTTTGCCTGCTTCCGAATCATGAATTCGTTGCAAACGTTTTAAAATTGGGAGATTCCACCTAAAAACTAGGACTTCTCTCTGTTTTCCCCCTGGGATGACAGGGGATCTGAGAAGGGCTCCGGACTTCACATCTGAGCTGCCATCCACTGGGCTCTGAGGCCCTGGGGTGTTCAGGTCGCCTTCTGGGCCTGTGGGAACCCAAGTTTGACACCCGTGATGTGACTCTGCCTCCAGGGGAGGCTCTGTTGTGGCTCCGCTGGCTTCCCAGAGTAGGGGGACTCATCTGAGGGGGATCCGCAGGTGGTGGCTGATGGGACAGCCAGTAAGGAGGAGGGCAGTGTCACCACCGGCTCCCCTTTTCTCTCCTCCTCCTCCTTGTTCCTCCTCCTCCTGAACTGATACCGCTCCTTGATAAGGGTCAAGTGTAAGCACTCATGTCCTTAGACCCTGAGTTTTCAAGTATACGTGAGAACAAACGCGTCACCATTAAATAGAAGATGCTCACGTTTGTCTCAGTTGTGTGGACCCAACATTTTGCAGTGCCCGGGGTGGGCAGCTGGCCCATGGGAAACAGTGTGCGAAGCAGCAGGGTTTTGGAGGCGGGCAGCTCTGGAAGAGCCCCAGGGGTAGCCCTGGACAGACTCTGTGATCTGGGGTGAGGCGCCCGCCCTCTGAGACTTGTCTGTGATACGGGCTCGTGATGGCGGTGAGCGTCCCAGCCCCAGGGGCAGCGGGAGGGACCGAGCACAGGGAACAGCACCGTGAAGCTGCGATGTCTTGTTCCCTCTGTGGCTGAGCTTGCAAAGCGGTGGCCCTTTGTGCTACGTCCAGCCTGAAGATGACCCGGAGTGTGTTTCAGATGGTTTGGAAGCAGTTGCCAATATTCAGTCAGGAGACTTTGACCTGAACATCCGACTTTCTGGTTTTTCTCCAGAAACCCGAGTTTCTGGTAGTGCCGGTCCTGCCGGAAGGCAGGATGGTTGGAGAGGAGAGGTGACTGTGCCCTGGGCCACCTGGAAGGGGCCATCATCCCAGCTGGCCTCCCCTGGGGGTGACACGTGTCAGTGGTGCGACCGTTTCTCGGGAATGCCCTTGCATCGCTGGGGAGCAGGACCTTCACGGAGCACAGAAGATCAGGGGTGCTGGGCCCTGGGGGGATGAGGTTCAGGCTCAGGCCTTGGGAGGTGCCCAGAGGGAGCCGTTCAGGACCCCGCGATCACAAACAGCTTCGTCCTGCTGGGTCAGGGCCGGGCGTTGGTCTGTAGCTGCAGCTACTCCGGACAGAAGTCAGTCAGTGACAGCAGGAGGGGCCTTCCCATCTGGTCTGCACACCCTGGGGCACGGTATGAGGCCATAAATGGCTCCCTTGGTGCTTTGTGGAAGGCCAGGGATCAGTGGGGGCAGGTTTGATGTCGTGTAAACCAGTGTCCCTATCAACAGGGAACAGTGGTCTCGGCAGCGGCTGCTTTCCTTGGGATGTGACAACCCCCCCAGGCTTCCAGGGTGGGGCCCCAGGGACTGAGCTTCTTCCAGAACCTGGCCCCCTCCTCCAAGCCCAGGATGGCTCTGTACTTGTCACTTCGTGGCACTCATCGGGGTTGGGGCTGCAGGGCCTCCGTCAGCTCCCCTGGAGAAGGCTCCTGGGGCCTCTACGAGGTGTATCTACTGACGTCCCACCGGGCAGACCCTTTCACTCTGGACAACGGAGAACAGGTGTCTACCTGTCACGGACCTATGTCCTGCTCCCACCTGGGCACATAGGGCTAGGCTGAAGGGGGGCAGCAGGGGCAGGAGACATCCAGGCCTGCAGCCTTTCTGGAGCATGAATGGGGCGTGGACGGTGTGTGGTTGGGGCCCTGGGTCATCTCTGAGTTCCCCTTCCCGGGGAGAGCGTTGCCTTTCAGCCCAGCCTGCAGCGGGCTGGCCGCGCTGGCGTCTCGAGCATGGGAACCCGGACCGTCCCCGGGGCTCGGCGGGGAGCCGCAGTGCGCCTTCCTGCGTGCTCAGCGGCTGCAGCTGTGCTGGGGCCCAGATGTGCCGAGGGGTGTGCCCGCCCTTCCTGGTTTGCACCCTCAGCCTCCGGGAGGAGCTGGGACCGGGTGGGGGCCCTTGGCGCATGGCCCGAGAGGGAGTTTCTGTGACCTGCGCTCCTTGGATTTGCAGGGTGGAGGGCTGAACCGGGCGCCGTCCCAGCTGACGCTCAGATCGGCAATTTATTCCACGATGATAATAGGTTGTTGATCCAGTAACTTTTTATAGTTCACATAAAAGGCTTTTGTTCTCTGAGAAACCATTCCTCATTTCTGGGCAGGACGGGATCTTTTTTAGATGTTGGCGTGGCCCTCCTGTGCACTGTGGGACAAACCCGCACTCGGGGCCGGGAGTGCGCCCTGGGCCCGTCCCGCCGGCGCAGGGCGGCGAGGCCTGCTGTCTGTGCTCCCCAGGCCGCCGGAGGGCCAGGCTTCTCCTCCTGAGCACTTCCTGGCGCTCAGAGACGCGGGGGATGCCGGCTGCCTTGTCAGACCCCAGGTCCTTGCTGAGGTCAGGCCAGGCCACGGCTTTCCCACGCGCAGGAAAGCAGCGAAGCAGAGGGAGGGGGCCCCGGGGTGGACGCAGGAGGAAACAAAGAGCGGGAGCACAGAGAAGCAGACGCCATCTCGAACCAGCCCCCTCCACCTTGTGTTAGCTGTGTGGCCCCGGGCTGGGCCCTTGGAGTCTCTGGCAGGCCCACGTGAGGGCCGGCGGCTGACGGTGTGGGGCAGGTGCCAGGCGTGGCAGCTGGCACTCAGCAGGGAGAGGCTTGCGGGCGCGGTGCCACCAGGCACGGCCCCGACTGCCCTGGGCCTCGCCCATCTGGTTCCCCCCTCGTCCGTACCCTACGCGCTTCCTCTGCGTGACAGCGATGAACTTCTTTTCAACCTGCACGCCCACTTTTCTAAGTAGCTGTGGGCAGAGATTCTGGGCGTGGGGCGGTCGCCCCGGCATCTTCCAGCGTGCAGGCAGAATGTGGCCTGAGTACCACCCGAAGTGGCCTCCTGCACCGGAGGTGCTCAGAGGAGCTGTTTCCTGGAGAATGCCGCCCCTGGGACTAGCTGAGCCACACGACATCCTCGTGAGCCACTACATGTGTGCTGCGTGGGGGCTGAAATACGGGGGCACCCGTGTGGTCTGTAGGGAAGCAGAGGGCGAGCCTGGTGCCTGCTCTGGGGGACACGTTTCGCTGGGTGGGACTGGCCTTGCATCTCCTGGGGGCCGGTGGCGAGACGGAGAAACCACCGGACCGGAGGGGGTAGCGGGGCAGTGGGAGGGACAGCGGGAGCCCGTCGGAACTGACCCCCTGAAGCCTGGAGAAGCGGGGTGGTTGCTTGGGGCTTGCAGCTGTCATCCTGGGTGGTCAGGAAGTCATCTTCGGACTTGTCTCTGTGGTCTGGTCCTTATGAAACCGGGCAAAAAGGCTTCTTTTGCAAGCGTTTGGAGCGTGTGTTATATGACGCGGTTCCAGGCGTTTGTGCAGGAGGCCGGGGACTCCGCGTGTCCCAGCTGGGCGTCATCTGCCCGCCGGTGGCCCACAACACAGCTGCGTCCCGTCCCTGAGTGAGAATCAACAGCGCCGCCAACGTGGCGGTCAGGCGGGACACGCTGGCGGCCTGTGTGGCTGGGAAGTGCTTTCGTCGGGTGGCCAGGTGTCCTGGCGCTGCTCACGCTGAAACGTGACTGGCAGCTTCCGGCCCAAATTTCCAGAGTCGCGAACCGCGCCCGTTTCCACGTTCACCCTCGGGGTTCAGCGGGAGGGACGGAGGCGGCCCGTCCTCCTGGGCCCTCATACCTGCCTGAGGTGGAGGGTTACACGGATCCACCCCAGGAAACAAGAGCTCCGTGTTCCTCTGATGGTGGATACTGGCAACCGGCCGTACCGCCGCATGCTGCCTTGCGTTTTCTGCTGTTTATTTGAAACAGAACTGGGGTGTTTGTGTTTACGTGGTAAATTTCCATCGAGAGTCCTCTCCGTAAACGATTAGGAATTCCAGTCATGACGTAATTTTCTGGAGTGTTCGATATTTCTGACAGTGGCAGACATCTCTTCAGCCTTTCCTGACCCGCAGGTGCCCATTCAAAGGCAGAGAGGGTGCTCTCGTGTCCGGGGGCTGGACTCTGGATTGAAGCCCGGTGGGGAGGGGCTCAAGCCCCAGCCGGAGGGTGGTCCCACCTCTTCTGTCTTCCCCTCCTTAACATACGCGGTTTGTGTGGATGTTTCCTCCTCCAGCGACAGAAATCACAGCTTTTGTGGCCCCAGGAGCTCTGAGCAGAAGCCTCCAGACTCATCTGGGTCTGTCTATACGGCAGACCCCTTGATCAGATCAGGAAGGACACGCTGCCAGGAGAGAAGGGCCCTCAGGAGCAGAGCTGAGGGGTTGCTGCCCACACCATCAGCCGGAAAGGCTTTGCCCACGGTGTCACCAGAGCCCCAGGCCAGGAGCTTGCTCTCCGGGTCTGATGGCATCGAGTCCATGCCGCGGCCACTGACTCAGAGGTCAGATGGAGGAGGCCAGCGAGGCCACAGCAGCCTGAGGGTACATTCCTGGGCAGGGTCTGGTCCAGGGCAGGGTCCAGTTCTGGGCCAAGTTGCCCGAGCTCCTGCCACCTGCCCCGAGAGGTCAGGGGCCACGGAGCAGCCATGGGTCACGCCACATTCCTCTCTCTGTGTCTTCTCGTGTCTGGAAATCGGCCCCAGGGCGAGCTCTTCTGCAGCCGGCAGGCACACCATCCGGTGGGAGCTGGAGTGCTGTGTCCTGAGGGCAGAATCGTTGCCCTTGGCCACCACCGTCACCGGCACTGCCTCCCCCCGGAGTCAGGGGGTGGCTGCCAGGGCTTCGGGTGAGGATGGTGAGGAGGCGGCCGTGTCGCCCAGCCTGGTTCCCTCCCCCGGCGGGATCGGGCTTCTCTTTTCAAGGCGTGGTCGGGGGAGAAAAACACTGACTAGCTAGGACCTCGTGGTGAGGGGCGTCTGCGGAAAGAAGGGGAGAGAGCCAGGAGCCAAGGTCACACTGAGCCAAGCGCGAGCGGTCCCAAGCCGCCGGAGCGACAGAGCGCTAGGACACGCGCTTCCTCGGTGGCTCTGTGGGCTGCATTGGAGAACACGGCGGTGCTGGCCACCGCGAGCAGGGCAGGGGCCACAGGGACTCTGAAGCCGCCAGGGGCCCCACCAGCCGCAGCGTGAGCCTCAGCGGCCGGACCTGCCAGTGGCCCAGCTGCGCCCACAGGATGGAGCGTGGCCCTTGTTCACGGCTCCTGACGCACGGGGGCTCTCCCGGCCCCGCTGTGCCGCGCTCAGGGCCAGCGGTCCCCGGGTCCACATGCAGCTGGGCGGGCTGGTCCCTCGGAGCTGGGCCCCGGGCCTCTGCGCTGGTTTTCCAGGCCTCTCTCTGGGCCGTGGTGTCACTGCCTCCTCGGAGGACCTCTCACCGGGTTGCCCCTGCCCCAGGGTGGGGCGGGGTGTCACGGGGCCGTGGGCCCCTCCGCCCTTCACTGCCCTGGGCCACGGCTGCCTCTTCCTCTTCTCGGTATTTATGCCTCTGAGTGTTACAAAGGTTTTATTCATTTTGTCGCGACACCCTTCCTTGTTCGAGGCTGCTTAATTCTGCCAGTGTGCTCTGCCCCAGCGGGAAAGCGTGTCTTTAAATAAGAGCTTTTCCCTAGAAGCAGGCACAGTGGTTTGGAAAGGCTCTGACATGCTTTCGGTGCCCCGAGAATGACAGGCTTTCATTTCAGAAGTTACTGCCGCGTTCATACCCCAGGACCTTTGGCTTTTGGACAAACCAACCATTCCCTGTCTGCCTCGGTCAGGAGACCTCCTGCTTCCTTCTACCTGCTTGCGTCACTGTTCGTGTTCAGGTCAGTTTGGCCACTGAAACCTTGTCTTCCAGGATGGACGTTCAGCCGGATGATTATTTCCCTGTGGACATCCGTCAGTTTTGACAGTTTTGTATCCATTAAGCAAATTTGTTCCGACATTCCTGGTGGCCTCCTATGTGCATGATTCTTTGACTCTTCCTTGGAGGTGGTAGTAACACAGTTCATGCCTCCTTCATCAGCGAGTTAGACAATATCTTTAATACGTGTTCATTTTGATCTCTCTGAGAGTCATGATTTTACCTTTGTGGAAAATTGTCTTTTAATGACTGGGAAGATAATTTAAGGGAAAGACTGTAATTCCTCTGTTAGAAAAGGAGTCTTTTTCATGTGTGTTGAATGTCCAGGAAAATTTGGATTAAGCTGTTTTGCTTATGAACTTGTAAAATAGAGCGGCAAATGGAAAATCTAGCGTCTCTGGTCTCACGGTTCTAGAATGCACATTGTGAGTTCGACATTCTTACCTTCTTCTCTAAGTTAAATTGCTCACCTTTCAGGGAAAATAGCATCACTTTTAATGTGGTTTATGGATGAGTTCAAGATCGAAAACACGATTTGTTATTATTAGCAGCCACAGAACCAGGCTGTAAAATAGATCAGAATTATATAACCTCTCCAGTCCACACCATTATCTACACAGGAATAAAAATATTACTCTCCTTGGTGTGGCCCCTCGGGGCATACCTATAACTGCAGTTTCCTGATTATCTGCAAATCCCGCAGCTAAAGGTTTATATTGAGATTTCTGCTTCCTAGCTTGTGTTATGAAAACAATACATTTTCCCCCCAGTTGAGGACAGCTGATAGACACGGAAACGGCATTTACTGTTCTGATTGTCAGCCCTTATTTTCAGACATACGTTAGAGGGCAAACTATAGTTTATGATCCAGGAAGATTTTCTTGCTGTAGGAAAAAAACCAGACATGTGCCATTGGAAACAAGAACCAGTGAGGATGATGAATTTAGGGACCACGGTCCCTCTACACTTACAAAGAACGTGTTCACGAAACTTGGGCCAGCCACGTGGGAGTCCTGGGTCTGCTGGCCGCACAATTCAGGGCCAGGAGGGAAAGGCGGAGATCGATATGGGAGCGACCAGCAGATCATTACTGAAGCCGTGTTTTAAGTTCTGAGTCTTTCTTTTCTTCCATCACAGCACGGATGACAGTAAAATTAAGTTTGCAGAACATTTTTGAAAAATTCAAACCAGGTGTCTAGGGAGAAATAACTTATAACCCAAATATTCCATGAGCAAGAGGCGTCTGGGAAGAAAAATAACACAGAAAGAGGTCTAGAAGCAAAAGCTGACCGCTTTGATGTGGGTGGAGGGTGGAATCTGACACCGGGGGCGGGGGGCTGTGGCCGGACCCTCCCCGGATGATGGATAATCGCTTCCCTTGTTTTGGCCCAGACCACACAGGAGACACTGTGCTTCACAGTGAGAACACAGCGTACCCCTCGGGATGCAAACGTGGGTGTTCACCGAGCCACCGGGGCCCCAGGAGGCGGGAGGAAGCCCCACGAAGGAGCGGGGTCCTGGGTCTGTTGTGTATCTGGGTGTGCTGGATTGTCTGTGTGGGACTCTCAGTTGGTGACAGATAGTGGAGACTCGAGGTGCTGGGGAGGCAGGGGAGGGTGATCCCCAACAAGAGTAGCATTGTCCACGATGATGGGAACAACACTCGGTGATCCGCGGTCCCCTTCGCTGGCCGACCGAGGAACCCCACGTTCCTGTGCAGAACGCGGCTCATCAACACGGGGCCTAAATACAGAAAGCCCTGCTTAGTGGGTCGGTACCTTCACCTCCCGCAAGCCTGTGTTTCCTCCGGCTGGCGAAGTGATGCGGTGGAACCCTTTTAAAACCTTTTATTTCGTGATGAGGACAGATTCACAGGAAGTTGCAGATTGCAGAGGTAGAAGAAAGAGGTCAGTGGAGCCCGCGCCTGGTCTCCGCCGTGGTTACGGACGACGGAACTGATTGTGCAGCTGCAGAGCCGGGGTGGACGTCGGCACGTGCTGTGGGTGTAGACGGTTGTTTTAAGTCAGGTGTGGGCTCCCGGAACCCCCGCGGTCACCAAGATGCCCACCTGTTTTACCCCCGCCCCAACTCCTGGCAGCCGGGGGTCTGTCCTTCGTCTTTATAATCCCGTCCTTCTGAGAGAGGAATAGTGAGAATTGCACCGTGGGGCACCTTTTGAGCTTGGTGGCTTCTCTCTCTCAGCCGAACGGGAGGCCTGTCCTGGTCACTGCTGCTTCGGGCTCGCGCCTTCTCGAGGCAGCTGGTCGCGCGGCGTGGCGGGCCCCAGCGCGCCCGGCGCTCACCCGGTACAGAATGTTCTGGTTGTTCCCAGGTGCTGGCTCTCAGAAGAAGGCCACTATAAACAATCGTGCACAGGCTTTTCTGAGGAAACGGCTTGTATTTCTGTGGGATAAATGCCCAGGCGTTTTGTGGGGTCACAGGGGAAGCATTCTTCATATTTTTCAACACTTCTGGACGATGTCCCAGAGCGGCTGTCCCCTTTCACGCTCCCAGCCGCTAGGTGTGAGCAGCTCAGCGTCCGTGCCCTCGTCAGCATCTGACAGGGTCACCACCTTCTCTCTCCGTTGCCCTCCTGGTGGGTCTTCATTGCCTGGCGGTAGCGTTGCTGACGTCTCCTCTGGGGCCTGCTGCCCGTACGTGCTCGTCAGTGCAATGTCTCCTTGTGCCCCGCGTTCGTTTTCTAACTGGATTCTGCGGAGTTTGTGTAGCTGAGTTGTGAGAGTTCTTTATATGTTCTAGACCGCACGCCTGCGTCACACGTGTGGTTCGTGGACGTTTCCTGCTAGCTTGTGTTGCTGTCCTCTTCAAGGGCTATTTCACAGAGCTGAGGTTGTTAATTTTTAGGAAGTCCAATTTACAGATTTTTTTATATTCAGTTTTTTTAGTGTTTGTTTATTTTTGAGAGAGAGAAAGACTGAGCATGAGCGGGGGAGGGACAGACAGAGAGGGAGACACAGAACCCGAAGCAGGCGTCAGGCTCCGAGCGGTCAGCACAGAGCCCGACGTGGGGCTTGAACTCATGAACTGTGAGATCATGACCTGAGCCGAAGTCAGACATTTAACCCACTGAGCCACCCAGGCGCCCCAGGACATGTTTTTATAACTCATTTTCTTTCTACAATTAACCCCGTGTGTTTGGGCAGTCATGTTATTTATTTCATGCTCCTGAGCACGTGCAGAACGTATTTTTAGAAGCGCTGCCACGGGAGTAAATGGCACCTGATGTTAATAAGGAGCCTATTTTCTAATGGGAGGAAATGATGCAAGAAAATTGAGGAAAACTGACGATCCCGCACCGAAAAGAGATTTTTGCGACTTGTGTGAATTTGTCTTAATTCAGATGAATCCCAGTGTGTTTTCCACCCTCCTCTCTTGGACTAGAAGGGAGAGGGCCGTGAGGGCTGGAGCCAGGGGGGGCCTGGGGGCCGCCCTTCCTGAGCGTTCTGGGACCCCTGACGTCTCTGTGTCTGTGGTTAGCCAGAGGGCGGGGGCAAGTTGAACCCTGAAGCCCGGGCCGGGAAGGTGCCTCGATTCTGTTTGAGGCAGACCGGAAGCAAGTGTGCGTGGCAGCTTCAGACTCGTGAAACAGCAGCAAGCACACGTGGCGTCTGGGTCCAACGGCCCTAAACTTGTGGCTCAACACGAGATCTTCCTTTACAAAGACAAGCATCTTTGCAGCTCATGCATGTGAAACGGGTGGAGGCTTCCGGAAACGCCCCCAAAGCCCACTGCCGACAAAAATGGACTCACAGCCGCCCTCCCTCCTCGCTCCTGCCTCCTCTCGGCCCCTCTGGTTTGCTCCGCCGGCTGGCCGTGTCGGCGCCTTTTCCGCTGAGAACCTCAGGACTAGGTGTCACCTGGGCACGGGGGTGACTTGGAAACACGTCGGGCTGTTTTGAGGGGCCTGTTCTAATTGCAGACCCCGTGTGACTTCCCAGATTTTTCCTCTGTTTTGGCCCCGAACATCCCAGCAGTTCCTGTGCCTGTTTCCCTCCGCTGCCGAGCCGGCTGACGGGCAGACTGTGAACTGGAACCCGACGGTCCCGGGTCCTCAGGCTGTTCCTCTGGAGTCGGGGGGTCAACGGGACAGGGTGTGGGAAGCCACAGAGGATCGCGCTTGAGAATTCAGACCCCCCTGGAGGGTCCCAGAGTCCCAGGGGGCAGTGGAAAGACCGAGAAACTTGTGTTCCGGGGTTGTGCGAGCCCCACGTGCCTGTGGCCCCTGGTCCCCAGGGCTCGGTGGGCATCTCTGACCCTATTCCCCAGTGGCCGTGGTGCTGACCTCCCAGCCGCACTCAGCTGCAGGTGGACAGAAGAGGCAGGTGGGGACGCTGGGCTGTCACCTGCAGGTAAAACGAGCTCACGCCAGCACCACACGGGCGTCTGCGTCGTGCGGTTGGGATGGGTCCTTCCACAGGACAGACCCGACTTCGCCACCTCCGACTCAAAGGGGCCTGGAAGGGTCGCGGGACAGGGAGGTTTGGGCAGCATTTGGGCAGGGGAGGAGGGCGGGTGCCTGTGTCAGGGCCTTGGGGGTGACCTCGGATGATCTGATTGTCACCTTGAACTAGGGTGCCTGTGGTCCACACGCACCTGGGGCGAAGGGGATGTTGTGTGCATGTGAGCGCAGCACGCAGGCACGTCCTCAGTGCCCCCCACCACCTACCTCTCCCCGGAGCCAGGAGGGACAGCCCTGTCCACGGACGGCGAGCCCCTGCTCCGCTGGGTCGCAGGCCTCTCCACCCCGACCTCTTGTCCTCTGGCCTGTTTCTGGAGGTGTTTCCTCAGTCGTCTCCTCCATGGGGCCCTGCTACCGGTGCCGGGGTCCGTGTGGGTGTCTGCCAGGAGGGGCTGCGTCCACCCTGCTCCCCTGCCTACAATTCTCAAAGACAAGGAACATCAGCCAACACCAGGATTTTGAGGCTGATTAAGGGGTTTCTTCATCACCTCTCCCCTCCAAAATTAACTTTGTTTTTCTTGCTTTTGTCAAAGATGGGACACCCCAGCCATCTTTTGTCAAAGATGGGACACCGACAGCCTGGCTTGTCGGGAGACGAGCTGGGTTGGGGACGAGGGTGGCCGGCTGAGAGGACTGCTCCCCACCATCCGCCGAGGTCCCTGTGCACTGCTCCCTGAGCTGGGAGTGTGGCATTTGACTCCTTCTGGGGCTTTCCTGAGGGTCAGAATTAAGGACCGTGGTGCCTTCTGTGTATTTGCTGGGAGCAGCGACAGGCATTTGTCTCTCCCCCTGCTTTGTAGGAAAACTATATACTTGGATGCGAAGCAAACAGATTTCCAAGCAAGGGACGTTCATGGGTTGTTATCTCGTAGATTTGTCTGCGCCTGAGATGCGTCTTCTGGAAGCAGACACCCTTCTGCACCGTGATTATGGTCGGTAGGCAGTGGATACTCGATTAATCCCGTTTTCTTCTCCCCAAATGGTTGAGTTTTCCGAGAAAGTCTCAGGCCCCGCAGGAGTCGCTCCTAGGGCCCATGTGACACCTACGTGAGTTTGGGGACGTCAGGTGGCTTGAAGCAGGGCCAGCTTCCTGCTGGAAGGCCCGCTCTCTGCAGACCGCAGCGCCTCGGCGTCAGGGCACAGGAGGCGTGCAGATGAGGGTGCTGCCCCTCGCCCCGGTGAGCACACCCCGTTTCCCGGTCCCGTCGCTCGCGAGGCTGCGGGGTGTCGGCGCCTCCCACGTTTCTCCAGGAAATGGGGCCGTGACACAGATGACTCACCTTCCTGTCTCTGGCAGCGCTGCTCCCCATGTGTTCACCAATCACGCTCCTGGGAACATTCTAGGCCTCCGTTCTTGGAGACGTGCTGAGGGCCTCCGTTCCAGCGGTTGCAGACTCCAGACATGAGGAGGCGGTCTGCTGTTCTTGGCGCAGGATGGCGCGGGGAGGAGCCTCGGGTGCCAGGGCGGGAGTTTCCCGGACCCCAGGCCCCGGGGAGCACCGTCTGCGCCTCCGCTCCTCTGACCACACGCGCGCTGGGCTTGCCGCGGTCGGGCTGATTTTTAAATCCCCTCGAATTCGGATCTGGAGTCAGAGCGTCGGGACTGGGAGAGGCCCCTTTGGCCAGAAGTGAGAGCGAGCCGGCTGCACGCTGCAGGCGGTGGGGGAGGGCATCGCGTCTCCCTCGGGCCTCAGCGCCCCCCGACGCGTGCGCCTGGCCGCGGGCTGCCTGCAGCCCTCGCTGGCGCCCACCCGCCTTTGCGGCACACGAGAACACACACACGCACCTGCCCGTGAACAGTGACGCCTGGTGCTCCTGGAGGGCGGGCCCAGGGCTGCCCGGGGCCAAGGGCACCCCAGCGATTCTAGGTGGGGGCCGCCACCTGGTCCCGATTGGACTTCGCACTTCGTGGGTTTGTGTGTCGCAGTTCCCCTGCTCACAACCTTCTGTGTCCCCAAGCGGCTGCAGGATGAGACTTTGCGCGTCTGAACACGATGTTCACAGTGGCTGGGACACTGAGGCGGGGGTGGGGGGGGGCAAGGGGCTCTCAAATTAATGGGCGTCACCCCAAGGTCTTGTGAAAACCCCACCCCCTGTTTCCGAGTGCCGGGGGGGCCTTGGATGGGCCACGCCAGGCTCCTGGGTGATGCCTTTGAAGAGCGTCCTCTCGGGGGGCGGGGTGGGAAGGGGCACCAGCAGGTGGCCCAGGTGGCGCGAGGTCAGGGGTCTTGGGTGGAATGTGGAAACAGAGTAAGAATAAGTGGAGGTTTGGCCTTTTTAGCTCTTCCCTGGACTCCCTTGGCTCTGCCGTTGCGTGGCTTGGCCCCTCCGCTTTCTCTTAGGGTTTGGTCAACTCAACTCATTTCCCTGGTACCAGCCCCTGTGCCCTGACGCGGCAGGTGCTCGGAGAGAGGATGGCCTGTTGGTTTCTGATGCAGCCCAGCCCAGTGGACCGGGCTGTGGCTGGACACCCCCTCGGGCACTCCTGCCCGTGTGGCAGTGCCGACCCCGGGGGGCAGCAGGCATCCCTGCCCTGGGGGGCCTCACTGTCGTGGAGGAACACAGGTGACGCACAGGCACGTTTCCGGTGGTGTTGAATGCCGTGTAAAAGGTGAACTGGGAAAGGGAGGGTGGTGGGGGCGTCTCTAGGCGGTGAACGTGTGAGCAGTTGGGGGACCGGCCACGGTCCCGGGCAGGAGGGGTCTACGGAATTTCCAGGCACAGACAACAAGGCATCAAGATAATGCTGGTACTAGAGGGAAACAAAAGGGGTGAAGATTCCGTTTTGCCAAGATACCGGTAATAAACGGCACACGTAACTGTGTTGTGCGCTCGGGGATCATCAGCCATGGTTCTGGCACGCAGCCAATGACAGATGACCCTCTGGTTTTTGCGGTGGGTCCAGAGGGCACCCGTCAGGGCTGCTGCAGGCACATCTTGGCGCCAGGAAAGAGGAACTTAGGTCCCGTCTGGAGCCGGGATGGCGAGGGAGCCGCCCTGTCGCTCACCTCTCCTGCAGCAGGTTGGCTCCCGCGCTGGCTCCCACGCTGGTTCCCACGCTGGCTCCCACGCTGGTCCCCACGCTGGTTCCCACACTGGCTCCCACACCGGCCCACACGGCCCCTCGACCAGGAGGGGTCTCGTGAGCAGCGCTGGTGGATGAGACGATGGGGTGAGTGGCGGGCGACCACGTGAGGGGTACTGACTGGGACTCTGTGAGACACCGCGAGTCCGGGGCGGCCCTGGCTTCCTGCCGCGCTCCCGCTTCCGGAGCTTCCCAGTGGCGGTTCTGGGCGGACCCCCCGCGATCCGTCTTGGGCAGAGCCGCTGCGGCCAAGTGCCCCAGCTGGCATCCAGGAAAGGTCCAGGGCTGGAATGTTCTCTCTTGGGGGAGAACGAGAGCCCCAGGTTGATCTGGTCTGCTCATTCCTCTGTCCTCATTCAACCAGCCCGTGGTAAGAGCCAGCTGGCCAGCAGGGCACAGGACAGACTTCCTGGTGGGGAAGACAGCACACAAACAAATGAGTGAATATGTAATCTGCTGCGTGGTGGTCGATGCTGAGGAAGGGGTGGACAGCGCAGGGGTTGGTACCGTTTCGACTGGGCAGGAAGGTCCCTCTGGGGTGACCAGGTGGCACAGACCTGCGGGAGACCATGTATCGTCGGGGGGGAAGAGCACTCTCAAGGGAGGACGGCAAGTACAAAGGCCCTGGGGCGGGGCCCTGGCTCCTGGGCTGGTGTGGGCGAAGGAGAGGAGGGGGTGTGAGGTGGTCGATGCCATGGCCTCTGTGACCACGACGGGGTTGAGCTGGAGGGTGGGTGGCCTCTTGTGGCACCAACCCAAGGTCTCCCGTGGGCTGGGGCGCGGTGCTCAGCTCAGTGCTAGGAGCCTGGCTTGTCCAGCGGCCTCATGAAGATATCTATCTTTTCGTTTCAGTCCCGCCGGCAGCGCAGCGAGGCCACCAACAGCAGCAACCAGGTCTTCCTGTATTGTGCCTTCCTGGACTTCAGGTACTGCCTGCTTGGGGCCACGGCAAGGACTGGAGGGGGGGGGGGGGGGGGGGGGGGGGGGGGGGGGGGAGGGGGAGCGGGGAGGGAGGGGGAGGGTGTAGGAGAGAGCAGGGGAGGGGAGCACCGGGTGGGCAGGGGGGAGGAACGTGGTGTTGGGAGAGCAGGGGTGGGGGGAGCACAGGGGAGGGGAGGGGGAGGGGAGGGGTGTGAGGATGGGGGGAGAGTGGAAGAGGAGAGCGGGGGGGGGGGGGAGACCGCGGGGGAGGGGAGCAGGTGCGGGTGGGCGCACCGCGTCCAGGTTACGGTCCGGGTCACCCTTCTGGAGGCAACACGGTAGCGTTGTCTGTAAATTCTGGAAACGCCTCGGGATGCAGGGCAAGACAAGAAGGAGGCACTGGTGCAGGTGTTCTCGGGGGCCACGTGGGACTTAGCAGGACTCCGCCCCTGAAAGCCCGGGCAACCAGTGCAGCCAGGGCGCCACTGCGGCCTGAGAAGGGTCCGTCGCCCTCGGCTGTGCCGCACTGGCCGGTGTGGGGGGGGGGGGAGGCTGGGCGGGGGGCGCTGGGCAAGCAGCTCTTCCCCGGCTGGCGTGCAGGCCTCCCAGGCCTTCACGGCCCACACTGGGGTGCGCTGTCGCACCTCAGCCCTGCTGGAGCTCGGTGAGCTGGAGCGCAGGCCAGGGGCGCCCTTCTCTGCGCCTGCGTGGGTGTCCCGGGATCCGCCGTCACGGACGATGTCGAAGAATGCCTGTCCCCTCCCGCTCTGCCCTCGATCCCCACACCGCCGGCGTGGTGTGGGCGTCCGCCGTCCGCGTCCCCACGTGTTCTTTGTTAGCCAGAAGCGCACGTGCAGAAACGGCCACACCTCTGTCACAGGGCTCTTGAGTTTTCACAGATGAGTGACCGTGGGGGTCAGGATGCAGAACGGGCCCGGCCCCTGCCCCATCCGTGTGCCCGCTTGTCACTCCTCCCCGGACTCCAGCTCCTGCAGCCGCCGATTTGTCTTCCACCAACACAGTTCTGCGTCCACGAGAACGCCGCGGGGACGGAACCGCTGTGTGCGTAGCCCGTGGAGTCCGGCTTCCTCCCGTTAGCATGAGGACACCCGCGTCGTCGTGTGTGTGAACGGCCCCCTGTGGTCATTTCCTGCCGGGCGGCCCCTCCCTGGCTCCCTCCTGTCCGCGGGCCGCTGCTGGGCAGCGTGAATGAAGCTGCACGCTGGCCTGCTTTGCGTCCCGGGGAGGAAGCCCGTTTGCCCGGGTGCCTTGTTCGTTCACAGGTCGTCGAATGTCATCTGCTACCGTGTCGAGGACTTCTGCGTCCGTGTCCGTGTTCGTGGAGGAAATTGGTCCGTAGTCTCCTTTTCTCATCAAGCCTTTGGGTTTGGTAGCAGGGTGACCGTACCATTGTAAAGGGTTCGTTCCGGACAGTGTAGGTCGAACTGGTCTTGTTTCTTCTGCAGCATTTGATCGAATTCACCACGGGGCCGTCTGAGCCTTAGTTTTTGTTGTTGGCAGGCTTTGAAGCACGCGTCACGCGTCTCTGGTTGGCACAGAACCATTCGGGCCACGTGTCCTCTGTGTTCTGGCAGTTACTTTTTTGAAGAACGTGTCCGGGCCACGTTTAAAGTGCGTGCACGGAGTAGCTCGCGGTGTCCCCTCGCAGCCTGAGTGCACGTCAGACGGTCTGTGTCCTCGTCCCCTCGCCACTTCCTCAGCTGGCGCCTGCCATCTGCAGCTCCCCGCGCCTTCTCGGCCGCTCGCACGAGAGGTTATCGGTCCTACAGATCACTCTCAAAGGCACCGCCGTTGGTTTGGAGTGTCTTCCCCTCTTGCATTTTTATTCTCGATTTTGTTGACGTAGTCTCTTCTCACCCTCTTGCCGTGGGATTCGTTTGCCCTTTACTGTCTAACTTCCGAGAGTGTGGGCTTCGGTCATTGGTTGAGGCCTCGACTCTTCCCTGACGCAAATGCTTCATGCTGTGAATTTTCCTGTGGACGCGGAGTTGGCTGTGTCCACGGTGTTGGCACGTTGCTCTTTCCCATTCGGCGAAACGTGTTTTCTAACCTTTCTCGTGACTTCTTCTTCAAGCCACGTGTTGCTTTGAAGCGTGTTGTTTGGTCCAGCTGCTCGGGGATTTTCCAGAGATCTTTCTGCTGTTGATTTCTAATTGATTTTTTTTTTTTTTTATGATCTGAAAACATTCTTTTTTTTTTAACTTCAGTCCTTTTAAATTTGTAGAACTTGCTTCATGACCCAGCATGTGGTCAGTGTTGGCGGATGCCCCTTGTTTCCTTTACGAGCGTCTGTTCCCGACGGGTGCTGTTCTTGTCACACACTCTCCACTGCAGACACGTCAGATGAGTGACCTTCTGGAGCCACTGGAAATAACAACACGACAATTACGTGTTTTCCTTCACACCTGTCTGTTTTCACGCTATTCTGACTCTGTGCGCGGATGGAAGTTTCTGTCTGGCGTCGTGGCCCTCGAACTCCTCACGTAGCGCAGGTCTGCTGCCACTTCCTGTTCGTCTCCGGATGCGTTTGTTCCATTTTACCTACGAAAGATGTTCACCCTGCGCTGAGAATGCCGGTCACTTCTTTCTAGACGTCAGGCATGGTATCAGCACGTTATTCCAAGCGGGCTTCCCTGGGGACCTTCTGACCTTCCTGACCCCTCCTGCTCCCTCGTGGCAGCCGCGCTGCCGAGACTCAGGAGTGCGTTTTCTCCGTGACCGGTGTATGAGTTAAACGTACGCTCAGAGGAAATCCGCGGTCTCGTTCCGATCCGTGTTCCGTGTCCCGTACCACCACAGTTTGGGCTGTGGTCTGCCCACGTCGCTCTTAACTGCCGTGTGGGACCTTGGTACATTTGCCCCACGTTTCAGCCACGCGTGCCAGCGAGTGGGCGTTTTGCGCGTAGACCCAGGCGTCCCAGGTCACGGGGTCGTGCAGGTTCTTGGTGTCGCTGGGCCCGGCGCCCGAGGCAGGTCCTTCGTGCGTGGCTGGGGAGCCCGCCTTCCTGTGGGTGTCCCCGGGAAGTGCGTGTCGCTCGAGGGGGGAGGTGCTGCGTGGGGCTCGGCTGCCCTGGCCGATGCGGGCGTCCTCACGCCTCTGCGGCTCCATCCGGGAGGATGTGACTCCCGTGGTTTTGAGATCCCAGTGCCGTTCTGTGTACAGAGAGGCGCACTGTCCATCCCCGTGACCCTGCTCATGTGGCCCAGCGTGTGCCGGTTCCAGGCCAGCCCCTCACGGGAGCGTGGCATCTGTGTGCTTCGCAGAGGGACAGAGGAGCCACGTGGAGCCCGGCTGCCGGCCTGGCTGGCTGTCCTCGAGGTCCCGGGAGCGTCAGGCTATGAGGCAGGGCCTCGGGGCCTCTGACTGACGGTGCTCGCTGGCCTCTGCTGGGTGCCCCACCTCCGTGTGGAGAGTGGACCGTGCATCCCAGAAAGTGCCTCTGAAGCCGCTGTCCCCACCCGGAGGTGCCCCGTGACCCTCTCCTGCCCCACCCTCGGCTTCTGTGGCAGAGCCTCACCCGGACTACGTTCGTGTGGGGTGGCAGTGAAAGTGCCACCAGGGCGTGCTTCCCTAGGGGACGTGGGCCCCTCCGGGGTGGCCTCGTTTCTCATCTGCTCCGTCCACGGCTGACAGTGCCACTAAAACTGAACGTAAAACAAAGAGAAACTCCCACCAGCTACTTTGTCCATCTTAGGAAAGGTTTCCCCGAGGACCCCGCCTTTGGCTGAAGCAAAGATCTATCTTTGCCCATGAGTCAAAGTTGTCATTTTGGGAGGGACCATGGAAACATCATCTTGAGAGTTAAAAAGTACAAAGAGACGTACCGAAGAGAATCGTCATCACTGATATCGTCACCATAAGAAGGAATAATCGTGGTTTGCTTGCGGTCACTTTAAGAAGGGTTACGAGTCCCAGGTCAATACGTTGATCTCTAAAAAAGTAAAATGTTGTGAAAAAACCGACATCCCTTTGGCTGCTATGCCTCATCCTCTCTTGGGAGGTCACCAGTCTGGGATGTTCTCAGTAATTCACGTGTAAGTTAGGCCCACGTTCACGGAGAACACACGATCTCTTCTGCTTCACGCACCGCGTGCCCCGACTGCACCTCGTGCACACGATGCGTTAGGGCTCGTGTTTCACCCACGTTCATACACATCCCTGACCGACGTGCTGCATTTTGTCACCTCTGTGAGAGCCACACGCTTTGCTCACCCAGCGCCCCATGGCGGCCACGGGGCTGCTTTAATGTTCTGTGGCGTCACTCGGCGGGGACCCCTGGGTGTGTCCTCTGGGCTCACGTGTGTCCCCTCGGAGCTCTCTGGAGGTGGGACTGCCGGGTCCAGGACGAGCACATCTTGTTTCTCTGGGCCGTGGGCCAGGGGCCTCGGGAGTGTGTCGGCCGGGAGGTTCCTTGCTCTCCTGTCCCTCGTTGCTGTGCCGCCCGGCCGGCACCGGCACGTCCACTCCCTCAGCCGGCTGCCCCTCTCTCTCCTGTGTCCCCAGCTCCGGAGAAGGGGTCTGGTCCAACCAGGGCTGCGTGCTCGCCGAAGGGAACCTCAGCTACTCCGTCTGCCGCTGCACTCACCTCACCAACTTCGCCATCCTGATGCAGGTGGTCCCACTGGAGGTGAGAGCCAGGCGCCCGGGTGCCCGGACCCGAGCAAGTGCCCTTCCTACCCCAGGCCGCGGGCGGCTGGGGCGAGTCACCTGCCAGAGTCTCGGGCGGGGGGTTTCCGCCGCAGCGGGGTGGACGGCAGCCTCCACTCGTCAGGGAGACCCTGTGATTAGGGACATTTGGGAAGCTCTACTTCTCTGGCAAACAGAACAAAAGGAAACAAAGCTTTGCTGCAAGCTCCCTAAGGCAGCACCTGTGCAGACCCCAGGTCCTTCTGGAAGACCTGTGTGCAGGTGGGAGGACAGGTGTGCCAGCATTCTCTGCCTTCGGTCACCGGGCTGAGAAGCCTGTGCTGTGGGAGAGTCGGGGTGTGTCCATCGCAGCATGGGGACGTCCTCGGCTGTAACCAGGGCGCACGAGTGTCCAGAGAAGGTGTGAGGTGGTGACACACAGGTGCACATATGCACTGTGTCCTCTGAGCGTTTCTGCCCTGGGATAAGAGGGGGGCTGCGGGCGGAGCTCTGGACTGTTTCCAGACCTGACTTCCAGCTCCAGGGTTAGCAGGTGCTGTGGTGGGGAAGGGGACATCCAGAACCTTCTGCTGTCCTCCTCTCTCACTGGAGCCATGACCTTCCCTGGAGACTCAGGTCAAGGGTGGAGGAAGGCCCTCCTGGTTGGGTTTCTCTGCTTCAGAATATTTAATCTTTATCTCCTGCCAGACCGCACAGTTGGCCCTAGGAGCTAGACGTTCATTTTATTGGTTTAAGGCGAGCAACGTTTAGAAGACAAAAAAAGTGCTCTTTAAAAATGCAGCTGCCTCAGGATAGGCTCCTTTGAACTGTTATCAGTCCCTGACTCCTGTGTGTGAATGACTTCATTGGCTTCTAGACCCCAAAGGAGACTGAATTTCTGTGTGCGGGCAGGAGGATGGGGAGGAGACGGGGATCGGTCCTAAGGCCCTTGGAAAACCAGGCACCTGTACAGACACGTTCTGTTTCATCCCAGACTGTGTTTTGGAAATTGAAAACTCTGACTTACAGCTTTGACTTTCTGGCTCCTCCTGAAGAGTCAGAGGGTTCGGTGATGCTGGGCCGAGCAGAGGCTCCCTCCTCCCGCACAGCCGTGCACCGTCCCCGCTCGGCACACGGCCCCCCCCCCCCCCCGCCTGCTCATCGGGGCAGGTGCCCGGAGCCCCCAGGCCCCTGTGCCGTGCCTGGGGAGTGAACTGGGGTCTGGAGGGCCCACTCCGCTATCGGGGCCCGCTGCGCCCAGTGCCACGACCGGCACATCCGGTCCATGGGGCACTGGTGGGAACCTGATGCGCGCAGGACTGTGGAAGTCTCGTTTGGCCTGGCGTGACTCCTCGCAACCCCGGGTCGCCACCTAAAGACTGGCTCTTCGTCCGTGACCACTGCACGTGCACCTGCCCTGGGGTTTGGCTGTAAACTAGAGAAACGGTGCGAGTTCGCTCTTGAGGGGTTTGTGTGCTAGTGAGAAAGACAGGTAAGGAAGTGACGTGGATGACGCGTGTGGGGGTGGGGAGGCCTTTTGATCGTGTGGTCAGGAGGGGCTGGGGGGGGGTGTGGGGAGAAGAATGCCCCAGGCCGCGGCACAGCGAGTGCAGACGCAGCAGGCGGGAGGGGGCTCGGGGGGCTCTGGGCGGAGGTGACGAGCACGGGAAGGGCTCCTGCCTTTGCAGGACGTGCCATGGATTTTGTGTCCGGACTGTGAGTTGCTTATAGAGGCTCCAGAGGGGAGTCCCTCAGGCACACGTGGAAGGGGACTGGCGACTGCTTTCAGGTGTCCTTCAGAACGTTCAGAGCTTTGCTGGGCGATGCTGTCACGGCTTGTGTGCGCCTGGTGCCCCGCGCGGTATATCTGTGTTCAGGAGGTGTGACCCCCAGGCCGTCCCAGTGGGAGTGACGTGCGGGCAGCAGCCGCCCCTCAGGTGCTGGGCACCCCCTTCCCTTCTGGTCCCTGTCCCCCGGGCCCTCTGTCACCCCCTGGCCCCTGGGGCTCTCTCTCACCCGCTTTCTCTCCCATCCCCCAGTCTCTGCCCTGTGCTGCCTGAGTCAGGGCATGGACTCTGGCTCTGCCCCATCAGCAGCCGGGAGGTAAGGGAGGTGGGCCGGGGCCAGTGAGGTGGGGCCAGTGAGGTGGGGTGGAATGGAAGATTCCAGAACTCCCTGAAGTGCAGAGGGGGCCTCGGCTCCCTGGGCTGCAGGAGGCACCCTGGGACACTCCACCCTTCCCGGTGTCCTGTGCCCACAAACACCCCTCACCAGGGGGCAGGCCGCGGGAGCCGTGCCTGCATTTCTCCCTGGGGGACGTGCCCTTCTCCTCTCCTGTCTTACCAGGGCCTCAGCCTGCGTGGCTCTGCCATGTCCCTCTGGGTCCCACGTGGAAGTCAGCGACCCGCCTTTGCTGTTCCGGAGGGGGGAGGCCCCAGGCTGCCACCCGCAGAACGTTTGTGTCTGTAGGGCGGGGAAGGTCCCAGGGTGCTGTGGCCAGGTCCCCTCATTTACAAGTGGAGACAGTGAGGCCCAGGCAGGGGGCTGGGCTGGGCTCACTCATTCATCCAACAAGAAATTACTGGATTCGAGGTGACGACCCCAGGCTTTGAAGGCATTGCTCTGGGCCTGGGGAACGCAGCCCTGGGACTGTCACGGTGCTTGGGATCTTGAGTGGGGACGCAGACGCTCCACACTTGAAAGCGCGCTGTCCTGTGGTGATGAGGACGACGTGGAAACCACGTGGGGTTGGGGAGGGTGCTGTTTGGAAGAGGGCAGCCCGCAGGGCCTCCCTGAGAAGCTGGTGCGGGTGGGCGGCCTCAGGGAGGAGGGCGTGGCCGCAGGAACCTGCGGGGACGGAGCAGGTACGAGGCTTGTGCACAGAGGCAGGGCTGGGTGGCTCTCGGGACAGGTGCCAGGCTCAAAGCCAGAGCTGCAGACTCAGGTGTTGGGGGCAGAGAGGTAACCGACGTCAGGGAAGACGGGAGTGGGGAGCAGGCCATGAGCGAGTGCTGGTGTGGACGGGACAGGTGCCTGGCGGGCACCCCGGCCGCAGCCTGCTCTCTGTCTCCAGGGGAGCTGCCGTCCTCCTGTCACAGGTGAGGGCCTCGGGGACTTGCCCAAGGTGACTGGGGGACGATCCTAAAGCCGGGGCCCTGCCCCCTGGAAAGGCCGCTGGCGGACAGGCGGGTGCAGGCAGGAAGCCGGCTCTGGGATGTTGGTGGGATGGAGTCAGCCAGCCCAGTCAGCTAGAAAAGCCAGTCACAGAGCATTTACGATACAAATCTGTCACCACTCAATGTAGGTGACACCAGATTTGGACAGTCTGTGGGTGTCTTCGTGGAAGCAAATCGTATCTACTCATTGCCAGGAAAGGTTGATTTGAAAATGATTCATAATTATCCGTGCTAAAAATGAACATTCTCAGGAACGTTAAAACATAAAGGCAGTTATCACACTAGATGCCAAATCTGTGGCAGTTAATTTAGTAAGAACAGCGGGACTGGCTTTCTTCCATCTTCCTGAGCCCCTCCCGGGCTGGGTCTTGGTCCAGGGTCTCTCCTGGGAGCTCACCACCTTCCCTCTGCGTGTCTCCCTGGGCCGCACCCCTCCCGTGAACCCCCCTCCATGTGGCGCCTGGGGCAGCGGGGCCGGGACCCCGAGGGATGTTCCAGGCCTCGCTCTGCTTGCTCTTCTCCGTGGGGCCCCCACCTGTTCGTCAGCAGGACCCCGGTGGGGGCACCATGGCGAGCGGGAAGCAGGCCCGGATGCCCTCCCACTGATTGCTGATCGTGCAGAGTCAACGTCCTAGACACCCCGGCACGGTCCCCGGGTGGCTGGTTTGCGGGGATCCTTTTGGCCCAGAGCACTGGTCACCCTGGCTGTGGCTGGCTTTGGTGGCTGTCACTCTGCCGGACCTTACGTTCTCCTATTAGGATCATTTAGTTAATATGATAGCCGATACACGTGTGTGTTCTCGACGATCAGGCGGCAAAAAGGAAGGCAGCGTCACCCCATCTGTCTCCCGGTCTCCTGATGCTGCTCCTGCAAAGCCACACCTGTTCCAGCGTCTCCCCTCCTCCCGGAAATGTTCCCCTCTCCCCCGCGTGTGTGCACCCCACACGGGCTCAGGGCCGTCTCTCCCGCGGGCAGTGTGTCCCCACGTGCGCCCTCACGTCCGCTTCATCCTTGCCGCACCTGCTGCACATCAGGAGCCCGGGCTCGGAGGGCACTTGGCCGGTCACCTGCTGATGGGCTCCAAGCTGGCTTCCCGTCCTTGGTTCTTCCCTGCAACCCAGCAGTGCACCGTCCGTACACACTTCTCTAGGATGACTTCCTGGCAGGGGGACCTGGGGGCACTTACGCTGCTCTCGGGGGATCCCGTACCAGTTTATACCTCCTCCAGCGGTGGACAAGAATGGGTGACTTTGTTGTAAACGTGAATCCCAAAAACTCGGCCCCAGCACTTCCCGAGCTAAGTACACTTCAGACGGGGCTGGGGAATGGCCCCACCTGTAGATCTGGGGCCACGTTCATCATGAGTCGTGACGCCAGGCACCTCCCAAAAGTCACTTTGGCCAAGAATCCCAAGAAAGTAGATTTTTTTTTTTTTTTTACTATTGGATAAAATTATCTTCAGGTTAATTTTGGAACAGTAGTTTCCGCGAATAGCCAAGAAAATTAAGGAGAAGAACAGGAGAGACTTTGCACGGCACAGTGGACCCCTGTGAAGCCTAGTGGCCAAAATAACTTGGTGTCGACGTAAGCCCAGGAAAGCAGATACGCGGAACAGACCCCAGAACAGACCGAGAATTTCAATACACCTGTGAGAATCTATGTCGTAGAATTCAAAGAATGAGGAAGTAAGATGACACGTAAAGTCGAGCATTCACAGCCTCGTCTGTAGTGGAGAGAACAGAGTAACAGAAGTATTAACCTAACGCCAAGGAGCGCACAGGTCCCGATACCTCTCCGCCAAGGAGGACGGCCCACCTCCGCTCCTCTGTCAGCAGGACAAGGACTCCACCAAGGACGGACGTGCAGCTGTGAGAGTGAGTTGGAGGGACCGGCTGGCCTGGAGGGACTTCCACGGCATCGTTATGTGCAGAGGGCAGGGTGCAGAGTAGCGCCCAAACGTCTCCTCTTTATAAAGTCGTGTGAGGTCCCCGTGCACGCGCTCGGCGACGTGAAGTGATGTCTCGCTGTGTGATCGAAGAAAGGTACAGAAGTGCCTTCTGGGCTGTCAGGGTTGGGAGACGCTGGACCGCATTCCCGGCCCGTGTGCTAATAAGACCCCGTGCGTGCATCTGTGAGGAATCAGGGAACGCGATTGAACAAGAAAATCAGTAGCCGGAAGAGGCCGTAGGCAAGGCCTGCTCGTGGGTGCGGGGCTTCCCTCCTCCTGACACCCCGTGGCTTGGTTGGAGCCTGGCGTGGGGCAGAGGCCGCGTGGTGTGAGCGGCACGTGGAAGAATGGGTCCGTTCCGCGGGAGAGGAGCTTAGGGAGACCGGGAAGCCGTGTCCCCCGACGCCAAGTGTGGCCGCATCAATAGTAACCCTGACTCGTGCTGCCATAACGGCTTGGGCACACGGACCTGTTCGCCGTGTTCAAGGGCAGGTAGACGGGCGCCGGACTGGTCACCTTTCGGGACGGGCCGGCAGAGGCACCGGGGACGGGGGGAGCCGGGCCCTGCCGTGGTGGGTGCCGCGTGGCTGGCCCAGCCGGGACCCGGGAATGGGCGGGGCCGCGGTAGCCGGCTCAGAGATGAATCCCTAGGAAGGGGAATCGGAACTGGCAGGATTTGGCGGCGGAGGAGGGGCTGACGTGGGGACCAGCCCGTCCCGCCTGTTTCCGGGCCCCCCACCCGAGGTGCACGTTCCGGGGGGACAGTCTGGTTGTCTGCACGGTGATGGGCGGCCCCACCGAGGCTGCCCCCGTGGCAGGGTAGTGGTGGGCACGGTCCCTGAGCTGGCGGATGCCCAGAGGCCGCCTTGCCCGCCCCTTGGCTCCTCCAGTGGGTCAGCTGTCCCGGAGCTGCGGATGGGGGGTCGTCGCAGTGAAGGAGCAGATCTGTGAGGCGGAGCCACAAACCCCAGCCCCGGCCTGGCGGCCGGCCGGCGGGCCTGCGTCCTTTAGCCCGTCGTCAGTATTTCGAGAGTCCGAGAAATTATCTAAAATTTTTGGTTCTGGTTTTCTTCCAAAAACAAGAAGTGTGTGCGCCCGGAGCTTCCTGACAAGCCGCTGCTGCCCCCCCCCGGCTCCGCTTTGCCGCCCTCCCCGTGCCTGGGGCTCAACCTCTCTGCTCCTCCTCGTGGTTCGCACGGCTCTTCTGCTTCTCGAAAGACAGAGAAGCCTCTCTCACGCTTTCCTGGGAGAGGAAGTGACATATGCACTAAACGGGGCTTTTGGAAAAAAGCGGAAGGTAAAGGTATTTCTTTTTGGAAGGACAGTTGCACTTGGTTGTGATGTACGCAAGCTCCCAGGTGGCCTCGCGAATTTGTGCGAAAAGCCTCTCGGGAGCCGTCGGGGTCTGTGGTCTGTGACTCAGAGGAACCCGTGTCCCGAAGCAAACTCCAGGCTTTTCTGGGCATTTCTAAATCTGGCCGCAGGGTGGGGAAGGAAGGGCACCGCTGGGGCACACCACGCCGCCTGAGACGGGAGCTGTAGGGCGTGTGTGCGTGTGTACATGTGTGTGCGTGTGGGCTGGTGCGTGTGTGTGTGTGCACGTGTGCGGGCAGGCGAGTGTGTGTGTGCGTGTGTGGGTGTGTGTAGGCAGGCTAGTGTGCGTGTGTGGGTGTGCAGGGGTCTCATCTCCCCAGCACCCCGTCCCTCAGGCCCTCCGCACTCGGGCCCCACGGTTACAGGACCCGTGCTTGGCGGCCACCCGCCAGATGCAGCTGCCTGAAGCCACTCGAGGGCTCTGGCCTGGCCGCCAGGGAGGACGCGGGTGGCTGTAGCGTGAGGACCTAACGACACGGCCGCACTGGGGCTAACACGCCTGCTCTCTGAGCTGTACTTGTGGTCCCGGTGGGCCTGTCAAGAGCGGCCGTGCGGGCGCTCAGACGTGTGGGCGGAGGTGGGCACGGTTCACCATCGGGAAGCCGGCCCCTTCGTCGGGCGGTCCCCGTGTGCGCAAGTCACTTACCCGTGGGAGCACCTCCTGTTGTGTGGCTCTGCCCCCCCTCGCCGGGGTGCGGTCAGCAGGGGCCCCGCTCTGGCTCCTGGTCAGCCAGCTCGGCCTGCGGCCAGTGCCTGCTCCGAGCCTCGGCCTCCCCGTCTGTGACGTGGGTTCCTCTCTCCGTGGAGCTGTGCTGGGGATCACACCCAGCCCTGAGCACTGAGTTCTGAGCACCCGGCCCCAAGAACTGAGCCCCAAGCATCAGCCTAACTGAGGTGACAGTGACTTCCAAGGGAGTGTGAGGGTGCCCCGGGGTGACCAGGTGGCTGAGGAGCCTGGAGGCGTCCTGGGGGAGCAGGAGTGGGCTGTGTGCGGCCGGTGTCAGCACGGAGCCTCCCCGTGCTTCATTCTTTTGAGGGATGGCCCTGGGGGACCCTGGGGGACGCCGGGGGACCTGTCTCCCTATTGATGGCCCTCCCTGCACCCCCCAGGCCCCTGGCTCTCTCTCCCCTGCCCCTCCCACCCCTCCCCTGTCCCCTCTCACCCCTTCCCACCCTCCCCTGCTCCCTCCCACCCCTTCCCACCCTCCCCTGCCCCTCCCATCCCTTCCCACCCTCCCCTGCTCCCTCCCATCTCCTGCCTGCCGGTCTCCCTCCTCAGCTCCCCACTCTGGTGGCCTTGCTGCCTCTCTGGGGCCAGCATGTTGCCTGCAGCCCCATCCCTCCCCCCAGGACCCCTGTCACGCAAGGAGGCCCCCGTGCTCACCCGGGATGTGTGGAAGCAGGCCCCAGAGGCGGGAAGGAACCCGAGGGAGAAGGACCATGCTGTGGAGGCGGCAGCTGGCTGGGTGCTGCCGGGAGCCGGCCCTTGTGCCAGCCGGGCCTGCAGTCCTGGCCACGGGCCTCGCTGGAGTCAGGCCCCTCCTGCCACATTTCATTCTCCTCCCTCCTCCCGCCAGACCCAGGTTGCTACCGTTAGAGGAAGGAATTGCTTCCTTTACCGGAGACGCTTCTGGAAGAGGCCTCTGCTCGGGGGCCGCGTGGGGGCTGGAGCTGCCCCACAGAGGGAGGCAGTGGCCTCGGGACCCTTGTACTCCTCAGGCTAAGGCCGAGGGCGGTGGCCGGGAGCGGGGGCGCAGGGTGACGAGCCAGGGGGAGCAGCGGCACCCCTGTCCAGGAGGGTCTGACGTGAGGGACCCGGAGGCCAAGGGCCCGGTGCGGTCAGGCGGTCGGCTCCGGGCCGCCAGGCTGAGCTGGGGGCCGGAGCTGTGCTGCTGTGGTGGGGCAGCCCGGACTCGTCCACCGCTTCTTGTCAGAGGCGTCCTGACTCTGCACCGTGGGGGGAGCCGAGGCGGAGAGGGGCTGCCCGGGAGCCAGGGGCCCCGCAGGAGCCCGAGGCCTCTTCCTAGGCCTGTGACGGGGCGCCGGGACAGGAGGGCACGGATGCTTCGTGTCGTAAAGGTGGAACACGGGCCGGGAGGATGCCACGGTACAGAGAGCAGAGGGTGAGCACGAGGCTGGCCCTTCTCCCCGCGGGAGGCAGGAGCGTGTGGCCCTCTGTTCTTGCCGCGGAGGGGAGCTCGCTCTGCACACCTTGGAGGCTGTGCCTCGGTGTGCCGGCCCGCCTCACGGGTCTTGACCGTGGCAGGATTGCCCCCGGTCTCCCCCGGCCTCCGTGGGTAGACGTTCAGGCGTCCACAGCCCTTGGCCTCTGCCGACGTTACTGACTGTTCGCGGGTGCGTCCCTACAGTGGGTCCCCGAATCCAGCTGTGTGCAGATGTATATCTGCACAGGTGTTCGAAGCTACCGTTGGTGGGGCCCGCTCCAGCCCACCTCCTGCAGGGAGGGTCTGGTGGCTGCTGGGCTGGGTCCCCGTCTCCCCGGGCACACGCCTCCCCCGACAGAATGTACAGGCTTTGCAGCAATGTTGAAGCCCCCCCCCCCCCCACCACGTATAAAGCTGGTGATCACACAGTTTCTGTCAGTGTCTTGGGGGCCGGCAGCCTCCCAGCCCGACTGGCAGCCTCAGGGGCAGGGGTCCTTTAATGAGGTAGGTAGCTTGAGGAAGGCAAGTCACAAGTGTTTTTAAAGACACAGCAGCCCCCTCTGTGCACGGGGGTGGGAGGGTGTGCGGGGAGATGCCACTGGGTTCGCGCCCGTGGAATCCCCGATCCGGCCCCCGGCACTGCCCCTCAGCCAGCCAAGGAGCTCATTTCTGCTGTCCTCAGGGCTGTGGGCTTGACCTGCAGCCTGGACTCTGCAGGGGATGCCGGCTGGCGTGCAGCCGGCACAGGTACAGCTGGCGAAGCCCCGGGACTGTCACCAAACACGGCCGCCCCTGGAGCCACGTGCTCGTACTGGGCCCAGGCTGAACGAAGGTGTGTGGCTCAGCGGGGGGCCAGAGGCTTCTGGGAGCTGGATTCTGGCAGCCGGGAGGCAGGATGTTGGGGCAGAGCTGGGGCGGGCCGTGGAGGTGGAGGAAACCGCGCCGGTCAGGAGCTGTGAGGGGCCCCACTGAGGGGCTGCAGGTTCCCCATTTGTCCTCTGCCCCGCTCGGCCTCGGTTCCCTTGACAACTGGCTTCCCCCGGTGCAGCCGAAGGGAGACGGGCACACTGCGGTCTGCCAGGTGTGCCCGGCCTCGCTGGGCCCCTTCCGCGGGCAGGTCTGCTATGGCGTCCGCCAGGCTCTGCTCCTGTCCCCTCCTCCCCTTGACCTTCCTGCCCCCTGGCGTCGGGGCTGTGGCTGTCCTCCGGGGTACCTCGCCGTCATTGCTCTGTTTTTCCAGGGTTCCCCACCCCCTTGGGACCCACTTCCCACGCCGAAGCCCGTCTACCAAATCCCGGGAGGGCCCTGCTCTCCTGTCTGGACCCTCCCGACGGAGCAACCAGGTGGTGAGCCGGAGATGCAGGGCGAGGGAAGGAATGTGGGTCTCATCTGGGGCAGCGGCCGGGCGGTGTCCTGCCCGGGGGAGACCTGACCGAGGGTGCCTGGATGCAGTGGGGGGCAGGGAGGAGCTGGAGGGAGGAGAAGGTGGAGGCTCTGGAAACCGAGAGAGGACGGGCTCAGCTGGGGTTAGCAGGGGAACCAGCAGCACTGGGTGATGGGTGGCCTCTGAGGGCAGGGGAGGGGCCCCAGGGACCCTCAGATCGGAGAGGGGGGGTGAGAGCTGCCACCCCTCTCTGCGCTCTCCAGGCGCCTGCGCCGTGGCCCCGGTTTGTTTCCATCGGGCCTCATCCAAGCTCGGAACGACCGACCTTAGTCATTCACTCGTGCCTTTGTCTGCTTCCCCGCTGCGTGTGAGCTACGTGCTGGGCACACGGTGGTGCTTAATGCGTGCCTGTTGCACCCGGAGGCACAGGCCCACCGCCTCTCACTAGCTGTGTCCTTTCCCCTGCTGCCCTCCCGCTGGGCTGCCCTCAGGACTCCCTGTGTGCACCCAGCAGGCGCCCAGTAAGGGCTGGCGGCAGGTTGGGCAGGTGTGGGTGTGGGGCTGGGGCTGGACTCTGTTTATCAGAAGCTCCAGGCTGAGCGGGCCGGCAGAAAACAGGCGGGTTTCGGTGCGTGTGGCCGACGGGCCGCGGCACGCACACAGGAAGCTTCTGCGCTGCGCCGCGAACCGGCCCACGCTAGAGCCCCGGAGCCCCGCCAGTCAGCAAGCGGAGGGGCACGTTCCTGCCGTGTCCACAAGATGCTGCTGTAGGTTAAGGAAGGCTTTCATGGGGGGCCGGTGAGGAGGGTGAGGCTTGAGACTTTCTCCCACCCCCCAGCCTTCAGCAGACGCCTCTGGACACCAGTGTTCTCAGAGCTCTGGGTCGTGACACAGCAAGAGATCCATTAACGGGAGCTCACCAGCTCTCTGGCAGAAAGATCTAGGTGGCAGTGGGGCGGGGGAGAGCTGGGGCCCCTCAGTGTGGAGATTCGTGCGTATTTGGCTCGGGGCCAGAAGGGGGAGAGGGCGTCACAGAGCCAGGCACCGTGGTCACCCTTGCTCATATTTCCGTGGTTGTTTAAATTCATTTCCATGTGGCGGGTGCCACAGAGGTGGCCCTTAGTTCCTGCGAAGAGCTGAGAGTCCGGATGTCTGTAAACTCTGGAATCTGATGCTCGTCCACATCTCCAGGCAGAGCTAGTTGTGACGGTGACAGTGACACTTTCTTTTCTTTTTCTTTTTTTTTTGAAGTTTACTTATTTTGAGAGAGACAGAGAAGAGGAGGGGCAGAGAGAGGGAGAGAGAGAATCCCAAGCAGGCTCCACGCTGTCAGCACAGACCCTGATGCAGGACTTGAACTCACGAACCGTGAGATCGTGACCTGAGCCGAGACGGAGTCAGACGCTTAACCGACTGAGCCACCCAGGTGCCCCTAATGGTGACCGTGAGACTTCAGTTGCCTGTGACAGCAAGAAAGGGGACCTTCCCTGTTCAGTATTAGTGTTACATATTCAGTTTTATTCCCAGCTTCTGGAAATTAGCACCTTCTCCTCTGTAAGAGCACGTCCAGAACCATCTCTGCAGGTGTCGGGAGTCGCCCCCCACCCTGAGAGTTGGAGAAGTGACGAGTTAAACACAGCTAAATATTTTGGGTGGACCCGCAGAATTTCTCAGAAGACTCGCACTGCTCACATCCACCTGAAGTCTCTGTGGGGACAGAGGATGCGGTTTCCCTAACCGTGTCTGACACCGGAGACGTCACTCCACGGGGGATTTGCTAACAACATGTTGCAGGAACGAGAGTCTGAGGCCGTGTGGCACGGGCAGGTGGCTCTGTTCGCCTCCCTAGGGCGTCTGATGGATCGGAACACCTCTGGCCTGCCCATCTGCTGGGAGTGGGGGGAGAAGTTTGGGGTCCAGATCCTGGGACGTGGCTGAGGACGTAGCTGCGGGAACACACTGGTCCCCACACGTTCTGCCCGCTTAGGGACCCCACGTGGGTAAACAGGAGGTGACTAATGAGGGCTCGCCCCCTCCTGCATCTGGGGCTGCGGGTCCAGGCTTCTTCCCCACCTCCGTTCCATCACGGCTCTAAAGTGTTTCGTAGCCCCTGGGGAGTCAGTTGACCAGCAGTGAGTCACAGACGTGGAAGAAGTAAAACCCATTAAGTTGTCCGTCTTCAGGCGCAGTCCCGCTGGCTCCCAAATTGCTCTGCACGATCCACTTACAGTCCCCGGAATTGGGGTCTCCTGGGCCTGCAGCCCTCCCGGCAGCCCTCTTACATCCTAGGACTTGCCTCCTTTTACTCCCGATTAGGTCCTGACGAGCGGAGGCCGAGGCCCCGCGGTGTCGAGGCTGAGGCCGGAGGGACCTTGATGTCTGCTGTCCAGCGTGGATGGACATCGGCGATGGGGAGGGGGCTTCAGCTGGGTCTCTGATACAGACAGAGCCAAATCCACCACGGGAAGCACAGCAGGACCTCCTGCAGGGACGGGCACTGGGAAGCTGGTCTCCCAGGAGCGACTCAGGGAGCACGGAGCGTTTTGGAGCCCAGGGGCAAGTGAGCCTGACCCGAGGCTCCGGCTCCTTGGGCCGAGGGAGCCACCATTTGGGGTCGTGTTGCTAGGTGTGCCGTGGCCCGTGTCACCCTCCTCCGTGGCCCGTGTCACCCTCCTCCATGGCCTGTGGCACCATCCTCTGTGGCTTTGCATCCGATTTGTTTACCGTTCATTTACCAAGTCCGTTACGCACTACTTGATATCAGGGGTAATAGCCACCCCCACACAGACTCGCAGAGGGCATGTCTCGTCTCCCTGGCGCTGCTCTAAGCACCATAGCTGCGTAAGTCGTGGGGTCCTCAGCAAGCAGTCACACCCCACCTGGGTCATCCGCTGGGACTCTGTGGGCATTATGGCTCTGAGGTCAGGGGCTTCATCAGCCCTGGATGCTGCAGTATAGACCGGGAGGCATGGGGTACAGCTCGGCAGTGGGGGCGGGACGGGTTGGGAGGGCAGGGGTTAGGCCTTGGCAGGGCAGAGGCTGGATGGGCAGAGGAATTGGAGGCATTGGTGGGGTGATTTGGGTGGAGTATTTCCAGAGAGACCCAAGGGCCGATGCCATGGGACTGGACGGACCTGTGTTGCTGGCGTTAATGGGGCATCTGGGGGAGACGCAGGACCTGGTGGTCACCACCACGTGCGCGCTGGGACCAGCCCCTGGGGCCCTTTCCAATGGGAGCCCTGTCGCCGCAAGACCCGCGCTGACCCCTCTGCTCTGCCTCCCACGCAGCTCACACAAGGACAGCAGGTGGCGCTCTCGTCCATCTCTTACATCGGCTGCTCCCTGTCCGTGGTCTGCCTGGTGCTCACGCTGGTCACCTTCGCCATGCTGTCGTGAGTCATCCTCTGCTCTGCCCCCTCCGTGTCCAGGGAGGTCTGCCGCCCTCGTGTAAATGTCAGCACCGCCTGCCCCACTTTGATTTCCCTCTGGCATTTGTGGTCATGAGGTGGCAAATGTCCGGTCATCGTGCATTACAGTTGGACGGCTGTTCCAGAGTTACTTTTCATTTTGAGATCCATGGTGCAGGGAGGGGTTGGGGGTGCTAGAGAGGAGGGAGGAGGGAGGCAAGAGGGGCTATGGGATTGGAGGGCACCCTGCTTTCAGTGAAGCTCGAAAGTTCTGGGAGGGTCTCCAGCCCACAGGCTTTCTGGTCCTTGGACTCCTGAGAGCCAGAACTGAGGACCTCCTCCCCCAAGGTAGCAAAGCCGCGGCTCCATAGGGGGCCCTGGTGTCAGCCGCTGGGGAGGCAGGAAGGCACTTTCCCAGGAGGTCCCCACCCCTCCCAGCTGAAGCTGCCAGGGCAGAGCTCAGGGGGTCTGTGCAGCCCCCAAGGAGAGGGTGGCAGCTGAGTCCCTCAGTGGCCCTTTATGAACTGGGACGGCAAGCTGAAATGAGCCCTGTTCGTGGGCAGACAATAGTGATGACACCCTGGCCGCTGCTCAGGGCCGTTGGCCTCACACACGAGGAGGGGGGGGGCCTCCTCCCTCTGGGGCTGCTTGGGAGCCTGTCTCCTCCACCTGCTCTGCAGGCGGGTGATGCTCCAGGGGTTCCTTGGGGAGCCCAGTGTCCCTCCTCGCCTGCCCCGGCTCCCTCAGGACACCTGCCCCTGGCCCGGCTGTGACCACGGCGTCCCCGGGCTGGCAGCTGCAGCATCAACATCATCAGCAGGGAGAGGTGCTCAGTTTCCCAGAGCGCTGGGAACACGGGGAGGCCGGGGCAGTGGCATCCAAGGCCGGCAGGAGGAGCCGGGGCCCGTGTTGAGCTGGGACATTCGTTCTTTGGTTCCGTCATCCCTCGGCTTTGCTCAAGAAGCCGAGTGCCCAGGAGCAGGAGCACACGCTCCCCGGCCAAGGGAGATGAGGTGGAGCTACTTTCCTGGCAGGAAGTCCTCCCTAGGGGCAGACCTGGCAGGCGTGGCTGGTGCAGATCTGAGCCTGGAGAGGGCTGGGTGTTTGAGAGCCGGAAGAGGGCACTGTGAGCGGGAGTAGGAGCAAGGAATGACCTGGGTCAGAGCAGGGGCCAGAAGGGGGGGCAGGGGCCAGGCTGTGCAGCCCCGAGGCCCGTGGAAGGAGCTGGCTGGTTTCTAAGAGCAATAGGGAGCCACTGAGGTTTCACAGTGGGGAGTGACCGCATCTAGGTGGGCTTTCTAAAGGCTCGTTTGGCAGCCCTCGGGGGAGCGATAGGGGGCAGCTGGGGCTGGGCCGGGCCGGGGCCTCACCCCTACATCTCTGCCCTCAGCTCGGTCAGCACCATCCGGAACCAGCGCTACCATATCCATGCCAACCTGTCCTTTGCTGTCCTCGTGGCCCAGATCCTTCTGCTCATCAGCTTCAGCTTCAAGCCTGGCACAGTGAGTAGGCCCCCTCTGTCCCTCCCTCCTCCCTCTGATGTCACCCGGGCTGGCACCTTCTGCTGGTTTCTTCAACTCAGAACTCAGACTGCATCCCCCAGATGGAGCAGGGGCTTGTCCAGGAGAAGCGGAGAAGGCAGGCCTGGGCTGGGCTCTCTGCTCCCCATGGGCTCAGTAGGGAAGATGAGCTTCTCCTCCCCCTAGGGCCCTCCTCCTCCTCCCCCTAGGGCCCTGGCGGCGTGGGGGGCATGATGTGGAGAGCTGACGCAGACCAGCCCTCTAATCCTCGAGATAGGCCCAGGCTGTGCAGTCCTAACCTCCTGCTTAGAGATGTGGGAGCCGGTTACAGCAATTTGCCCATAATGACAGGTGGCAGGAGCTTCGCGGCAGACATAGAGTGACCTGGGTGTCGGTCCCAGAGCGGCTAGTGGGCGGACGGTGCTCCCCTTGGGACGCAGAGACGCGAGCTGCGCATGCCTGATACTTGCCTCTGATGCGCATGTGGGGGCAGATTAGGGACCTCCAGCCGCGCCCCTGGAAACCAGGTGCCGAGCACACGATGCTGTCCTGAGAATGAGCTGATTGGGGAGCACTGTGAAAGCAGAGCTTGGAGCGCCCGACGTAATCATGCCGTTTCTGTCTTCAATTCTCTTACTTTTTTCTCCTTATTTTTATTATTTGAAGGTAGTATATAAATTTATATCCCCCCTCCCATCATTCCGCCCCCTTCCCGGCCTCTGTGGACATGGGCATCGGATGGGGGCGCCCCCGCTGCGGCCTAAGCCGGTCGGGGTTGCTGGTCCAGCTCGGGTACCTGCTCACAGCCAGCGGCCCACGTGGCTGACAAGCCCCAGGCTTGCGGGTCACCTCCCGGATGGCTCCGCCCATTCCCCAGAGCCCACCCCATTGGCCGGGTTGCTCACGTGTCCGCCTCCAGCCAATCCTGCTGCGCACTCTCGTGTTTATGCTGATTGGCCGCGCCTGATCGCCCGCCCTCTCCTGAACCAATCGCTGTGCCGGAGTCACCCGCCCCAACCCTAAAGCGGGGGGGGGGGGGGGGGGGGGGGGGGGGGGGGGGAGGGAGGGGGCTAGAAAGGGAGCCAGGACCCCGCCCCGCTCTGCCTCCCCGGGAAATGAGGGCACGTGAGGAGCAGATGTTCCGGAATTGGACGCAGGAACCGCCAGAGAGATGTCCGCTTGTGTGTCTTCGCTCCCAGGTCCCCTGCCAGGTGTTGGCCGTGCTCCTGCACTACTTCTTCCTGAGTGCCTTTGCCTGGATGCTGGTGGAAGGGTTGCATCTCTACAGCATGGTGATCAAGGTCTTTGGCTCAGAGGACAGCAAGCATCTCTACTATTATGGGATAGGATGGGGTAGGTGGGGATGGAATGGGGCAGGTGGGGATAGGGGGCAGGTGTGTGGAGTACAGGGGGATGGGATGGGGAGGCGGGGATAGGAGGGGCAGGTGGGGATATGGGGCAGGAGGGGGAGGCAGGAGTAGGTTGGATATGATTTCATCTTCACATGACACACCTCTGAGAAGCCAGGTGCTCTTAGACTTGAGCTTCCCCATGCTCTGTTCAAAAAAAAAAAAAATCCGTTCCCACAGAGCGTGCTTGGAGTTCTCTGTGCTAATGGCCTGTATCCCCTGCACCTGGGAAGAGTTCCCGCGGCTCTGGAGCTAGGGCAGGGACCGTGTCTCATTCCTCTTGGACTGGCACCCCAGCATTAGAGCGGGGCCTGGGAGGGGGGGCAGCCTCTAATGCTGGCCTGCCTCTCGTAGCATAGAGCCTCTGCCCTGCGAGTGCCCTGAGGGGAGGGCAGTCAGGGCCCGGTGTCCTCAGCCAGGCACAGCAGGGACATGCACACCGGACGTGGCGGCTGGATGGAGAAAGGGAGGTCTGGTCGCTGCTGCTCTTACCTGGAGTAGAGTTTCTGCAGGAGACACGCAGGCGGCCCACCCCTGTGACATAGTGTAGCTCTCGATGGGCCCGGGGACAGGGAGCAAGTCGTCTTCTTACCAAGACTTAGTGGGTTTTCTTGAAGAAGGTTTTCCCGGTTTGTTGTATGCTCTTAGGAAAACGCAGAGTCGTTTGGTGGTTGTGGGATTTTTAGGCTACTTTTCACCAGTTAGGATCGTCTCCCTGAGGGGCAGGTCTGTGGAGCAGCTCATGGCTTCATTCCGGAAGCCCCCTCCCCACTGACTGGACTCCATGAACTTCCTTGTTGCCCACCCCATCCCGAGGAGTCCCTGCTTCCTGCCGGAGTCTGCGTCGAGTGGGCTGTGCCACTGACACCTGGCATTCTTGCATTTGCTAGAAACGTTCACCGACTGTTAGGGACCTGCTTGCTACTTGTTCCTGGTTTTCTTCCCATGGATTTAGTTTTCACAGTCCTCATTGTGCAAGGAGAAGATAAACGTGTTTATTTTGTGCTGGGAGCTGCTTGATGGGATGTATTTGGGGGGTGGTGGACGAACACTCTATACCCTCACGGTTTCCGCAGCTGCCTCCCAGCTGCTGGGGCCACGCAGGGAGCTGGGCCGGGATGTCCCACGCCCCCTCTGTGAGCGCCCCCAGAGCCTGTGCCCACCCTGGGCTCTTATTTGGGCTGCAGGATTAGAGGAAAAAATAAATTATTTTTACCCGTATTTAAAAATTGAGAGATTTCATATAAATCATAGAGATCTTTAGAAAAGTGAGGTAATCTGGGAATCCCGAGTTTATAATCCTGTGTGACAGCATTGTCTGGGCCTGTGTCATTTCTCATACCGATGTAGTCCCTGCGGGTCCCTGAGCGAGTGGCCCCTGATGGAAGCTGTCTGCAGAGAGAGCCCTGGGCAGGGATCCCGCAGCCTGCGGCCTCTGTCTCCCATCAGCTTTTCCCTCGCTGATTTCCTCAGGGCTTGCGAGCTGCAGCTCTGGTTCTGATTGGGGTAGAGTTCGCTTTGGGCTGCAGTAAAGACAGTCTGCGGGCAGCGGGGCTCTCTCTGCCTTCAGTTCCTAATTAAGAAGGAGCCGGAGGCTGACCCGGGGCACGGGGACACCGCGCTGCAGGAGCGCCCCTCTCACAGAGGCTTCTTCCCGCGGCGTCCGCCCCGGGCTTGAATCCCTGGGGACTGTGTTTCAAAGCCAAGTGGGGGGGTGGCGCTGTTGAATCAAGAGCATACCTTGAGGTTCTGTTAGATGTCAGGCCCTTACAAGTTAGGACTTGTAAGGTGAGTGAACTGTAATCTGTCCCCCAAGCATCCCTGTGGGAGCAGGAGGAGATTATGATAACCGTGTGCAAGTTTACTTATCTGTGCAGCAGACGTACCTCTGAGTACACAGAAGTGACAGACGTGCAGCTTGCTTTCTTTTTCTCTGTTACAACTTAATGTCTTTGGTGAGTTCCTGCTCATCTGGGGCACGCACTTAATCGTAGTTAATTCTGGGCCCCACTTGCCCTTGGTTGATCTGGGGCTCCAGGAGCTGGCGCGGTGCTGAGGTGCAGGTACACGGCCAGGGCAGGACAGGTGCAGGACCGCAGGTGCACGGGCCGGGTCGCCGAGCAGCGCCCAGCTCTCCTTGCCAGAAAGCCGCATGCCTTTACCTCCCGTTTCCACTCCGTATCCCTAGCGGCCGCGGCAGTGGGAGGGGCAGTGCCCGTGGCAGTCCCGGGGGGTGGAGGGGTCGCTGCCTAGAGCTGGTGCTGGTTGCTGGGAGAGAAAAGCGGACGTGGAGGGGCATCAGACCGAAAATTAACTTCTCGGTCCAGAGAGGCACATGTCACTTCTATCCACAACCCGTGGCCCAAAATGAACCTGGTGGCCCCAACGGCCTTGGGGCGACGTGTGCGAAACCTCCACACGCCCAGAGAAGCATCCAGAAGTCCGTGGCAGATGGCACTGGGGACCCAGGCAGAAAGGCAGACCACGTGTCTCCTGGCTTCCTCTGCCTTTCTTTGTGAGACCTTCTCCCTCAGCCCTTTGCTTGTCCTGGCTGGTAGCTCCCTCCACCCCTCCCTGGGGAATCAGGGGGCCCGCTGAAAGTCACTTCTGAAGGTCGCCACATTCCAAAGAGGGTGCGTCTACAACTCCTTGAGGTAAACATCCATGCGGCAGGGCCGGAGGAACCCCGGATTGTCCGCAGAAGCCCGTCGGTTACCGGGATTCGAGTTTCCGGTGATGGCAACAGCAGGAGGGGAGCCAGAGTGGCTTAATAACAGCACACGGATTATAGGGATTGGCCTCACACGTGGCCGCATCACATGGGGTCCTCACAACAGCGTGGTGACCCGGGTGCTCTTGTGTGCATTTCCACAGTGAGACCGTGGAGGCTCCGCGAGGGTCAGGCACTTCCTTGAGGCCACACAGTGGGTCTGGGGCGGCCCTGGGAACAGAGCCAGGCATCCCGTGGCCCCAGAGCCCAAGATATGTCTGCTGGCTGTCTCCTCACCCTCGTTCTCCCGCCTCTGAACACACACAGTCAGCCAGGTGCTGGGCTCCTGCCGTGTGCCTCAGAGACCGCAGAGAGTGGGGGACCCTCTTCTCGGACAGACCCTCTGTCACTGCCCCAGGGGGCGGCCCCTGCCGGACGGAGGGGGATGTGGGAAGAAATGGCGAGGGAGCCGCCAGCATCGCCTTTGGGATCAAAGGAATCGTGTATGCAGAAAATGCACCTGTCACTCATCCATTTCACTTCAGGCAGCAAAGGGATGCCAACCACTGCCGTGGGCCGGGACCGGGGGCGGGAGGGTGCGGGCCGTGGCTCAGAGTGAAGACCTTGGCCACCCACTTTGAAAATACCTCTCCAGAGGCACCTGCGGTCCTTGCCGCACCTTCCGGAACCCGCCGGGATGGGGCCCCGTGCCCGCTTGCTGTCCTGTGGACCCAGAGAAAAGACGCCGGCACCGGCCCTTCCTCAGCGAGGCTGGGGCGCCGGGTGGCTGGTGGTGCTTCGGGTCGATGCCTCCTCGCCATCTCGGGTGCCACGTGATCTTCCCACACCAGATGAGCCGGGCGGCGAGGATGCCCTGTGTCGTGTGTGGACACCGAGGCCCCTGGGAAAACAGCCCCTGGTGCGCCGTCTCCTGTCACGTGGTCCTGGGGCCGCCCAGGCGGGAGCCGCGGCCCACGGCACCAGGGCCCAGCTCGCCCGCGGAGCACGCAGGTGTGACGGAGGGCCACGGTGAGAGGGCTCCTCTGTGGGCCGGGTGGCTCTCCCGGACGCTGTGGAACGCATTTGAACTGCTTAGACATAGAACAGTGGCTCAGAGCTAGGACAGACCTGCAGGAACTCCCATTCCGGGACGCTGTTCAAGACCGAAATCAGAAGGGCAGGGAAGCCGCCGCTGTGAGCGCCCGGCAGAGCCGGGGCACACTTCCCTCTCCTTCCTCTGGGGCCCCGGAGGCTCAGCGCAGGCAGGTGGGTCCCCGTGTGTGGTCACCACCGCCAGCCTCCATTCTGGGAACCAGCAAGATGCAGCCCTCCTTGTCAGCAGCCCTCCCTGTCTGGCGCCCTGGGAAAGCCGGCCAGCGGGTGGGTGGGTCCTTTGCCGCCCTTGCCCTAGGCCCACCCTTCAGGGCAGGGGTGGGGCTGCTGTGCGGGTGTCTGGTGACAGAGGCCCCCGGGATGCGCCGCTCTTCTGGCAGCCAGAGCCGGTCCTTTTCAGAAACAGGCTTGGATTCGTAAGGGATGTGATTCAGAGTTCATGTGTACGTGTGTGTGCACCTGAGTGTGAGTTAGCCCTTGGCTTAGACTGAGGCTCCCGGAGGCCGGGGCAGCGCCGTTTCTGAGCACATAGCTCTCACTCCTTACATGCACTGGGCGTAGACGAATGAGGGATTGGCTGGATAAAGGAGGCCGAAACATTTCCTGCGCTCGTTTTCCACAGGTTTTCCTCTCGTCATTTGCATCATTTCCATATCGTTTGCCATGAACAGTTATGGAACAAATAACAAGTAAGTGACGGGGTCGGGGGGGGGTGGGGGTGGCTCCTGGCATGTGGCAGGGCTTTCACAGGAAAGGCCCCTGTGTGAGGCCCCAGGCCGTGGCTCTGTACGGGGCTGGCCTCCCCAGGCCCTGAAGTAAGGGCGACCCCAGCTGCGCCCCCCGCATTGTCCTCCCCCCCACCCCCCCCACTCCCCAGCAGAGGCTCGGTGGCGGGGCGGGGCTCACCGGCTTTCCTGAGAGGACAGGGACGCATAGAGCTCTGCAAGGACACGTGGGGAGGTGCTCTGTTTGCAGTCGCCCCTGTCCCGTCCCGGGCGGCCATGCACCTTGCAGGGGGCTGCTCAGGCTCGCTGTGCATTTCGCGGAAATGGCTGCCTCCGCACAGCAGGTGCGAACGAGCACTCACAGGGGCCGTGTCCTGTCTCAGGGAACCCCTGTGTCCTGGAACGGGGGCAGAGAGGCACCTGGGAGTGGACGTGGGTCACCTGACTCCTCTGGGCCTCAGTTTCCTCATCTGGGTGTGGGAGTCATCGTGGCTCCTCCTGTGAGGGTGTCAGGGGATGCACACCTGGGGTTTGGTGTGCTGGGGGCCCCCGTGCCGCTCAGTGAGCGGGGTGGAGGGAGTGAACGAGGCCGCCTGCGGGGACATCCACACCGGGTGGGGTGAGGACCGTGCCCTGCACCTGCCTGACCCTGGCCAGTGGGCAGGGCCCCCAGGGCTGTCCCCAGATCTGGGAGTGGCCTCTCCTGGGGAACCCCAGGCTCTTGGCCATCCCGATGCTCTGGAAAGAAATGAAGTTACGGCGAGGCTATTACTTGCCTGAGTTCCTGGAGTCCCACCTTGGAAGCCTGGAGGGATCCCCCATCCTGGAACTGGACGCTGCATCCCACATGAGGCTTCTCTGGAAATGCGAGCATTGCTGGGATCCCCGGGGACCTTTTCTCTCAGGGGCGCTGCAGGGAGGTGTGACCAGCCTTAGCTAGGAGCAGAGGGGAATGGTCAGGACCGTGTCACCTCATGACTCCTCAACGCTCTGATCCCTTGCAGAAGGCACAAATTAGGTCAGTATTTGAAATGCTCTCAGCCCTTGCTGAAGGTCAGTTTGTTTATTTTTCATAGCAGAGTTAAAACTTATTTTGGTTTTTGACCGAACTCTGCAGAGGTGGTGATTTTTCCTACTGAGAGGCCCGTGAAAGCCTCCTTTTCCCTGAGGTGGTCTGCACACCTGGAACGTTCACCCCGAGAGTGAGAGGCACGAGGTCATCGTGGGTAGCACGCAGAGACATCGGCTGGGGTTAACTGTTACTCTGGCTGCTCAGATTGACCCCTGAGCGGAAAAACGTCCTGCCTTAGCAGCTGCCCCCCGGTGGAGGTGCCTGGCGCCCCGGGGCACAGGAACAGTGGTGTGGAGGTAACGCTCTGCTTCCGTCCACAGCTGCTGGCTCTCCATCACGAGCGGCGCCGTCTGGGCCTTCGTGGCCCCTGCCCTGTCCATCATTGTGGTAAGTCCCGCCGGTGGGTGTGAGGGCCCCCGTCTGCAACCTGTCGCAGCCCCCGGGCGTGCAGCCCGGGACCCCTGTCCCCAGATGGCTGGCCGGGAGGCGCAGGTGCGCGCAGCCTGCCAGGGTCGGTGTGCACCGCGGGGTCTTTCCCTGAGGGTTCTCGCCCACGCCCTGTCCTCGCGGCCCCAGCAGGGACCTTAGTGTGCGCCTCGGGAGCGCGGGATCATGGGGGACAGAGAACGCGACCCGAGGGGCCGGTGATGTCGCAAGCAGGCGCGCTGGCCGCTCTGCCTGGCCCGGGCTCGAGGGAGGCTGCCGCACGCACGGGTGCTCTCACCTCCGGCCAGGTGGCTCCATCCTCAGGCGGGATGTCCTGAGGTCCTCGGACGTCACGGAATTACAAAAACAGCTTTTGTGGTTCTTGCTATTGTTCTTCCCACATTTCCCACAAAAGTCTCTGGATCGAGTCTCGGCACTTCTGATGCGTCAGGCTTGGAATGTTGCAGATCATGGGCCCCTCGCTGTGCCTGGGGAGGGAGTTCTCTAACTGGCCAGTCCCCACAGGGGCCAGAAGATAGAGTATTCTGATTGGCCAGTCCCCACTGGGGCTAGAGGAGTAGAGTGTGCTCTGATTGGCAGGCCTGGGTCACCTCTCTAACCCTGGGGGTGGAGCTGGGTTTCAGCCTTCCCTGAAGCAGGAGACTCCGGGTGGGGGAGGAAGTGCCCCGAGAAAGTCCGGGTGCGGTTCCCAGAGGAGGGGCAGCGCACGCGTGGGACGGGACCATTGCAGTGTCACGGGGTTCCCTTCGGTGTGGGGACGTCCCGGGTGCCCCTGCACCCCGCAGGTGTGCGGCCCCATCTGGTCGGGGCCCCGCTTCTTCCCGACTGGGGGACGCCAGGGGTGGCATTGGCCAGTCTTGGCTAAGTTCCCGTGGTTCCTCAAAGGAGGGTTCCGGAGTGCCCTCGCACGTGGTTTCCCACAAAGTTAGGGTTAATAGTAGGGGTGCAGGCGGACGAGCATCTTTCCCTTCAGGTGTCACCAGGCTTTTACGTCACATCTCTCTTGCCCCTGAAGTAGCTGTCTGACAGATGCCACTTAGTGCTTCGTGGAGGGCAAGCCAGGGTACTGGCGTGGGTGGGGTGAGCGGCGTGCCAAGTCCTGGCCCCAGAGGGCATCAGTGTTGGTGGGTGTCGTCATCATCATCATCCTCCTCCCTCTTCCCCTTGGGCCTCCCCTCCTCCCTCCTCTCCTTGGTCCTCCCTCTCTCCTCCCTCTGCCCTCCCCTCCTCCCCTTGTTTCTTCTGTCTTTCCCCATGGTCCACCCCTCCTCTCTCCTCCTACCTTGTTCCTCCCCTCCTCCATCCTCCCCTTGGTCCTCCCCCTCTCCTCCCTCTGCCCTCCCCTCCTCCCCTTGTTTCTTCTGTCTTTCCCCATGGTCCACCTCTCCTCCCTCCTCCTACCTTGTTCCTCCCCTCCTCCCTCCTCCCCTTGGTTCTCCCCTCCTCCCTTGGTTCTCCCCTCCTCCCTCCTACCTTGTTCCTCCCCTCCTCCATCCTCCCCTTGGTCCTCCCCTTCTCCTCCTTCTGCCCTCCCCTCCTCCCCTTGTTTCTTCTGTCTTTCCCCATGGTCCATCCCTCCTCCCTCCTCCTACCTTGTTCCTCCCCTCCTCCCTCCTCCCCTTGGTTCTCCCCTCCTCCCTTGGTTCTCCCCTCCTCCCTCCTACCTTGTTCCTCCCCTCCTCCATCCTCCCCTTGGTCCTCCCCCTCTCTTCCCTCTGCCCTCCCCTCCTCCCCTTGTTTCTTCTGTCTTTCCCCATGGTCCACCCCTCCTCCCTCCTCCTACCTTGTTCCTCCCCTCCTCCATCCTCCCCTTGGTCCTCCCCCTCTCCTCCCTCTGCCCTCCCCTCGTTTCTTCTCTCTCTCTTCTCCCCATGGTCCTCCCCTCGCCCTCTTTCTCCTCCTTCTCTTTTTCCTGCCCTCCCCCTTCTCCCCAGAGACACAAAGCAGGTTGAACCCCCATAAGTAGAAGAGGCTCAGCCGTGGGCAGTGCAGGGGGTCAGGTGCCCAGTGACGTCAGCCGGAGCCTGCTGCTCGCTCCGGGGTCCGTTGCCTTGGCGCTGGCTGCACCTGAGGCAGGCTCTCCTCGGCGGAGACAGGCAGAGTCAGCTCCTCGCGCGTCCCGCAGGTCTGTGATGGGGCGGAGCGGGGAGAAGCTGTTCCCAGTGGTCCCAGGAAGTCCCGGGACACGCTCTGATTGGCTGCTAGTGGTCACATGTCTGTCCCAGAGCCAGTCACTGAGGAGGCGGATGATGGCCAGGCCAGTGTCACGTGACCGCTCGGGGGCCAGAGCTGGGGGTTCCCCAGAAAGCCGCGGGGGGGAGGGGGGGGCTGTGCTCTGGCACCCTGGCCACTACCTGGGTGTGTATCTGGTGCCAGGCCTGCTTGGGGACGGGCGTCTCCGTCTCTGCCGCCCCATTTGGGTGTCGGCCCACGGGGGCAGGGCGCTGATGTCAGGAAGGGGTGGCCCGCGGGGGCCTCCCACATCCTTGCTGCCCACCCCGCGCTAACCCAGTGTGTCATCTCCACGGCCCCACGTGGGACCCCAGATGCACACTCCACACGCCCCCCGGGCCAAGAACCTGGGACACGTTTTCCCCGTGCACCTTCGCCCCGGGGCCCCAGGCTGTGTGCTGACTCACACTTGTACTCTCCCCACTGGGACCCTAGGACACTCTGCAGAGCACCCCCACCCAGGACCCCAGGACACGCTCTCTGTGTGCACCCCCCACAGGGGCCCCAGGACACGCTCTCCACGGGCACCCCTTCTGCTGGGCCCCCAGGGTGGTCACGAGGCCGTGGTGCTGCCTGTGAGCTGCTGCCTTTGAAGGGTGTGGAGTCCTGCCTTGGTTGGGGGGAGGGGATGCCTCCCGGACTCCTGTCCCTCATTGTCCTCGTTCATTGCTTCCCCATCTGTCATCCCAGCCGGCCGTCTGAGGACAGGTCACCCCTGCGGGCAGTCAGCGGGGCCTGCTCCCCCCTGCACCCCTGCACGGGGCAGGGGTCCCCTGAATCCCCCGCCCCTCTCCCCAGCGGCTCCTCTTAAAGCTCGGCTGGCCTCGTCCCGGGCTCCTGGGCACCAACGAGGCCGTGGGCCTGGTGGGTGATTGGACGTGAACGTGAGGGAAGAGGCCGGCCGTCTTGTTTATCCTGGCGAACGTTCTGCAGACGCCGCTCAGAAGCGGGGCCGCGCCTTCTCGGAGGAGGCTTTCCAGAGGGACGAGATGAGGGACGCCATTGTGGCGTCACTGACGTCCGGGGTGAGAGGGACAGTGGGTGCTGCCGGCCCCACACACGAGCCGTGTCCTTGCACAGGATCAGTTTGGCTGTGTCTCCTGCCAGGTGACACGTGCTTGGGGTCAGCCCGGCGATGGGGGTGATTTCCTTCCCTTGTGCAGCCCTGAGAGTCTCCGAGGTCCTCCCTGGCCACAGGGCCTGAGCCTCTGTGCTAGAGGAGAGGCAGCGGAGGCCCCGGCTGTGGCCTGCGCGCTGAGCTGTGTGGGCCCAGCAGGGCTCTGCGGGGAGGGCTGGGTGACAGGGCGGTGGGGGCCCCTCCCGGGGTGATGCCCCTGCGGCCCTGGCCACGCCCCGGGGGCTGGCCTGGACCCGGCTCCTGCTCTCTGGCCGTGGGCAGATTTGGCCTGTGGGGGCAGGGGCTCGGAGGGCGGGAGGGCGGGAGGGCTCGGAGGGCAGGCTCCTTTTTTTAAAATGCTTGTTTATTTTTAAGAGAGAGAACAAGTGTGAGCAGGGGAGGGGCAGAGAGAGGGGGACAGAGGATCCGAAGCAGGCTGTGCGCTCACAGTAGAGTCACACGCGGGGCTCAAACTCGTGCACCGTGAAATCACCACCTGACGTGGAGTTGGACACTCGACCGACGGAGCCCACCGGCCACCCTGCCCTCAGGCTCCTCGTGCAGGACTGTGGGCGGCCGGGGCTGCCCCATCCTCCATAGGCCATGTCCTGGCCACAGCCCCTGGCCACGGCCTCGTCCACAGCCCCGGCCACGGCGCTCCCTGGGTCACTCCGCAAGTGCAGAGACCCAACGGTCTCTGCTCCTTGGGTGCTGACCCACATGTGAACGCCCATCCCCATCCCCTCGGCCCTTCTGTGTCCAGGAGGGGTGGTCCTCCCCGGGGGTGCCTGTCCCCGCCACTGCCCTGCAGCTCCGCCCACCAGCCCACAGATCTGGCCCGTGGAAGTTGTCGGAACGGAGGTACCGGGCACGTGCCGGCTGCCGTCTCCCCAGAATCCTCCAGGCACACGCCTAGGCTGGCCTTTCTCCAGGAGAACGACAAGGGTGTGGGGGGCGCAGGGTCAGGGAGACCACGTGGGAAGATGTTGCTGAGACCCCAGCGTGTAGGGGTGAAGACCCTGCCTCAGGCGGGGCCTGGGAAGAAGAGAGGGGTAGGTTTGAGGCCCATTCTGGGGAGTCTGGGACGACAAGGAGGCGGACAGATTGTTCCGGTGCCGAGCGTGGGGCTGACGGAGACCACGAAGGCTCGCGTTCCTCACAGGGCTTGCGGGGACAGGCTCTGAGGGGCGAGCGCGCCCACGGAAACGCCCTGTGTGGCCCACCCCTTGAGTTGGCCTGACGGTTTCGTTGTCGTCGTATTTAAATTTGAATGCAGGGCTCCCATCAAACGGCTGGGTCCGTGGTGAGACCAGAGTAACCCAGTAACATCGCCCCCCCACCGGTGTTCCTGGGCCGACAGTGAACCCGCTGGCGGGCAGGGCGGGCAAGACCCTGGTGCGGCTCCCCCCACTGCCGGCTCAGAGCCCCGTCCCGGTGATCCCTGGCCCCCACGGCCCGGCCGCCGCCCTGGGAGGCTGAGCCACCGTCTGGGGACAGACCGTGGGCAGAAGAGCTTCCTCGGGGGAGAGGAGCTCAGAGGAGTCCGGCCCGACGCAGAACCCAGCAGGGCGGGGCGTGCACGTCCAGGGCGGATCTCACACCTGTTCTGTACAGGAAGTCTCCTTCCAGGAGGGGCCGAGAGGTCAGGAAGGGGACGGGGTTGGGGATCGGAGCGCCCCTCCTTTCATTAAGAGGGAGCTCAGAGGTGGCCCGTGTTCCCCTGTTAACTGATTTTACTTTAGCTGCAGGAGGTGATGTGTCCGTGTGTGACGGAGCCTTCAAATCCAGGGGCTGTCCCCTGTTTCCGATGCTATCCCTTGTCCCAGGGGCTGTCCCCTAACCCTAGGGCTGTCCCTGGGGGCTGTCCCTTGTCCCCAGGGCTGTGTGAGGCTCGGCTGCGGTCATTTACCAGAGTAAATCACTTCAGGGGATTACAGGGGCTTCAGTCGGATCCTGTGTTCTCTCTCTCGCTCTCTGGGGTCCGGGAGGACAATTCACCTGCTCAGCCCAAAGGTAGAAACAGGTCAAGACAGACTCCAGGCCCCTTGGTAACTGAGCCCCCCTGGTCAGAGCATGGACATGGCGGGGGGGGGGGTTGGTTTGAAGGAACGTTAATGACAAGGGTGAAGAAGGAAGTAGCTGAACGTGTGAGCACCACGTGCCCTGTTCTGTGTCCTCACTGACCTCCACCCTGCAGACCTGAAGGCCCAGGCGGGAGTGGCCCCCCCTCCCAGATGTTTCCGGCTGATCTGAGTTTTAACGTGACTTTGGTCAGTGACAGCTGGGGACCCGGAGGAGCGCCCACCACGGCACGGGGTCCAGTACCGGGTGCCAGCATCCCAGGTCCCCAGGCTGGCTGGAGCCACCGTTACCATTTCTGAGGGGGCGTTAGCTCCTGGCCCCGTCCAGTCCCCCCTCTGGATGTCAGCCACAAACCCTCGGGGGCAGCAGTCCTCAAACTTGTCACATGATGGAATCATTGGTTCCCACCTGAGCCCCACCTTTTGGCTTTACTGGACCTGGCCCTTTCCCAGCTCGCAGGCGATCCCACTGGGGAGGCGGCTTGAGGACCGCGGTGCTCCGGGGGGACATAGGAGAACCCTGGGGCCAGGCGGGAGGAGGCGCGAGCTGAGAAGGGGTTCGGTGATTTCATAGCCAAGCGCAGGGGTCCGCTGACCGTGGCCAGTGTGGCCCACTGTCCACTCTTACGTACGGTTTCGTGGGTACACAGCCACTGCCGGGTACTTACAAGCGTCTGTGGTGGTTTTTGTGCTACAGCAGCCGAGTTGTGTACAGGGACCGTATGGCCCACAAAGCTGAACATCCTGTTTGGCCCGTCACAGAAAAAGCACGTGGACGGACTTAGGGCCAGGGGCTGCAGTGGGGGGTCCTGCCCACTCTGTCGGGCCTCACACTGGCCTGGCTCTTGGGGGTCCTCTTACCCCTCAGAGGACCCCTGCTTGTGTGCCGGGAGTCATGTCCCCATTTTCTCAGATGCCGTCCGCCTCACTTCCCGACCCTGCCCGTGTGGGGCGTGCAGTGCTCTCTGGGTGCACACTCACGTGAGTACGTGCTCGGGAAAGAGGTCTGGCTGGGGCCGGGCGCCGGTCTGGGGGGGATGGTCCGTGCTGTTCTGGTGATGTTGGCCCCAGGGGGACTTCGGGGGACAGTGAGGGGTCACCAGGGCCTGCCGGGCCTCGAGCTGGGGAGGAAAGGGCAGAAGTGAGCCCCTTGCAGTAACAGCCCGCCGGGTCACTGCACAAACGTCCTGATGAGGAAGCGACGTGGATGCCACTCCCTGAATGACCCCAGTTAGGTTCTGTGCAGGCTCACAGGGCCAGCAGGCTTTGCAGAAGCTGTCGACCCCCAACGGCAGGGAACCCCGGGGGTGAGAGGGTCACCTTTGCCTGCATCCCCCAGGGGCTTCTTCAGTGCAGACTCCATGGGGCAAGGGCCTCCAGTTTTGGGGAGAATCTCGGGAGTTCTGGGACCTCCTCCTCTGAGAAGCCAGGGTGGGCCTGCCTACGTAGAGGCGCAGATATAGAGGGCGACAGCGACAGTCGCAGATGCCCAGACGCAGAGGTCCACAGGGACAAAGGTCGATGCACACAGTGGTGTCTTCTGTATGTTTACATGTGATGGTTTCCCCGTGAGTCGTGGTGTATGTCCCGACAGCGTCTCACGAGGCCAAGGAACAGGACGCGGTGCAGACCCCAGAGCCCTGTCCTGGGCTTCCCCCCACCCCCGCCATCAGCGGTCACATGACCTGCAGTGCACATCCCGCCCCCATCTAGTTTGCTAAGACGCAGCCCGTGAATTATTCCTTCGGCGTCTGTTGGCTGTTGTCACCCAGAGGCGCTTGGCTGATGAAACACCCGCTCTCGTGGTGCACGTGCCTCACCCCAGGGCCTCTCCCGACGGCGACCAGGCACCAACCAGGATGAGTGGCCAGGGCCAAGGGGGAGGCCCACTTCTGTTTGGGATGTTCCCGAAACACGAGGTGTTTTTGTCTCAAACCCGCAGCCTCCCCCTGAATGAACGGGTCGCAGGGTTGGGGGTCAGCACCTCCTGACTGTCCCAGCTGATGGGACTGTCCTACGGAGGCCCGGAGAGTGCTTGCCAGATGAAAGCACACAGACCCAGGCAGGGAGAGAGCCCGGGAGGGGGGGAAAACAAACCCCAGAGAAATCTCCGGAGAGACGGACGTGATGACAAATTGTAGCCAGAAATGCCGGTGGCTTAACCGTTGCTGCCACGCTTCTTTCTGGGTCTTCATACAGAGCCAGCAGGTGACAGAGGGCTTGAAATCCCATCAGTCACCAGCTGTGTGCCCCCCCCACTTCCCACAGTGGTGGGGGGGGGGGAGTCACGTGAGCTTGTCCAGTGGCGGGGGCGGGGTGAGGCTCCCTCTCATGCGGTGCCGGTTGACGAGGAGTCGTTTGACTTAGGAATTTTACCACACGTGCTTAGGAAGCTTAATGTGTCCGGCGTCTGCCCCATCTCCCTCCGCTCCCGTTTCCGCCTCCTGCAGCAGACACGCCCGCCGACTGCTTGTGCCTCCTTGGGGCCTTCCGCGGATGCTGGCGAACGTGAACGTGTGCTCGCCGTCTGGGGCCCGTTCCTCACCGTGTCTGTTGGTCTCTGGCTTTAGCAGTGTGCCGGGGGGGGGAGCGGCTGCAGAACCGGCGGGCTGTGACCCCCAGACCCGCGGCCTGCTCCGGACAGGCAGGTGGTTTCCAGCCTCTTGTTGTTCCAGACCAGGCCTCGGCTTGGCCCAGGGGTCGAGGAACCCAGGACGTAAATTCGCAGAGTGGATGGGGCCGGGCTTGCAGGGTGTCAGACGGGACCAGGGTGAGCCTCCCCTCAAAACGCACGCAAAGCGCTGCCAGAATCGTACGCGTAAGAACACAAACGGTTCAGAATTCAGAACCCTAGGTTTTACCGAAGGCATAAAGCTGAAAAGCAATCATTCAAGAGAACCGAGTCCCGCGGTTTAACGCGGGCTCCTGGCCTCCCTGCCCTCGCGCCGCTGGGAGAGGCAGGGGCGCTGCCCGCTGATCTCAGAGCGGAAAGTGCTGAAGCGGTCACTGCATCTCTGTGGCCCTTTCTCCACGTGGCTGAGTGTGGTTTCTTGTGGTCCTAACACGATCAGCCGGGGAGGAGGGGTGGAGGGCTCTGCCGCCGGCGAACTCACATCGTTGACCTCTTTCGTCCTCCCTGACCCTGGGCGACTCTGTTAGGGTCCTCGTTGTGCAGGCGACAGATGAGGGCAGGTGACGTGCGTCTGGAGCCGGGAGCCGGGCCGCCCGGGGTTGAGGTGTCGGTGCGTGTGGCACTTGAGCCTTCTTGGCGGGGTGTGGTGGTACAGGCCGGGGCCCCTCCCGGCCCCCAGCATGGAGCCCTGGAGGCCGGGCGGCCAGGCCGGGAGGAGGCTGACAGCGGAGAAGGAGTGGGGAAGCACTGAACTCTGGGGGAGTGGCTGCGAGGCCCCGGGCGTAAGGTGGTGTCAGCAGTGGAGCCTGAGGAAGGCCTGAGGCCGGAGCCCCCGTTAGGAGGCCTCGGAGGCAGGTGCCAGGGCTGGGAACGCAGACCTGCCCGTGGGGACGGCCGCCAGGGTGGGAGGCCTGAGCCCCTGCCTGCAGTTCTGCGCACCAGGCCGGGGTGGGGAGGGCCGCCTTGCCTGTGAGGTCGGCCGGTGAGGCCTTGTCGTTGCCCGTGGTCAGGCCTGACCGTGCACACAGGGTTTGGGCCTGGAGCAGGACTCCTGGGCGAACTTGTCGTTGACCTCCGGGTTTTGCAGAGGGAGGAGAGAGGTCCCGGCCACAGCACGGGCCTGGATCCTGCAGTAGCAGAAGGAAATCCTGGCTCTCGCTCCCCCTTGCCGCCTCCTGCCTTGCCAGGCTCACTCAGGGCCCTGCAGAGCTGCTGGGGAGGGGACAGGTTGTGCCTGAGGCTCTGCAGAGACCTCCTCAGCACCCCCGCCCCACAGACCCCAAGGGGAGCCTCCCAGCAGGTGCCTAGCCAGGAGGCAGATGCGCTGTGGCCTCCAAGGATCACGTGGCCGCTGGCCTGGGTGAAAGTGGCAGGTGCCTTTATGGATGCGAGTTCTTATCTCTTCAATGATCCGTTTGTGCTGTGGGCGTTGCGACGGTTTCTCATCAGATGGGGAAACTGAGGTTCCAAGGGCATGAGCACATCACGTGGGGTCCCACACAGTGAGCAATGTTGAAATGAGGTTTGAACCCCAGGCCTTCCCTTGCTGTGTGCCTGGGGGCAGAATGCGCTGGGTGGCTGCCCTTTCTCGGCACAGACGTGGGCTCCCAGCAGGTGCTCGTCCGTGTGCCAAGTGGAGGTAAACGCTCAGGGACCCATGTGGGTTACGTTTCTGCAGTGACGCCACCTGCTCGCTCAGAGCGAGGGGGGTGGGGTGGGATCAGGACCCTCACCTTGGCTTCCGTTGCTCCCCTGTGCAGGTGAACGTCGGCATCCTCGTCGCCGTGACCAGGGTCATTTCACAGATCAGCGCTGACAACTACAAGATCCATGGGGACCCTAGTGCCTTCAAGTAAGCTGGACTCTGGGCCATCGCTGGTGGTCTCGGCCACACGCAGCTGCCCGCAGGTAGCAGGCGGGGGGCACTGGGGAGCCCTGGGCTCACATCCTTGCTTGCCTGCTATCTGGGGACAGCTCCACCCCAAGGGCGAGAGGCCACCTGCGGGGGTGAAGGAGGAAGATCGCTGGTTCTGTCCTGCCTCGGCCCTGCCAGCAGCCCCCGGCTCTCCCGTCTGTAAAGGGCTGTCGCACGGAGGAAACTCCTCTGGGTGCAGCTGCCCGAGGCGCTCCCGGGCTGGTCCGTCTGCAGGAGGAGCAGGTGTCTCTGGGGAGGGACTCCACCCCCCTGCTCCTGCTCCTGCTCCTGCTCCTTCCGCACGTGACGAGGGGACCCCAACAACCCTGGCCCAGTTAACAAGAGGCCTCAGGGAGCTTCAACTGGACGTATTCTCCCCAAGATCTTCTGTTTTGATGTTTCAATTTTTAAGAAAAAGCCAGCACGTTTTGAGACCCATTTCTCACAGCCACTCCTCTCACATACGGGTTTTCCAGGATCTGAAGATGAAGCTTAAGTGGTCCGTGATGGTTTGTTCCCAGATTCGAGGGTTTTAACTGCAGTGACTTTAAGAAAACTTGTGGCTGCGGCTTCCCCGGCAGCTGACCTGTGCGAACCGTCCTTGGCTTTCAGGGTTTGTGGCCGGGAGCTGCCAGGGCGGGGATCTCGGGCGTCCCACCGGGAGGCTCAGCGTGGCCGTGTCGCACTTCCCCCTGGAGCTGCTGGACGCGTGTGAGGCACCTGTGCCTGCTCGTGCGTTTGTCCGTCACTCACTCACTCACTCGTTCAGTCAGGGGTCACGTCCCGAGAGCCCACCGGGCCCTGGTGCGGTGCCGCGCTCTGGGGTCGCGGGGATGAGGCCCCAGCCCAGCCGTGGGGGAGCTCGCGGCCTAGCGAGGAAGCGGACGTGTGGTCACCGTGCCCAGCTACGAGGGGCAGGCAGCCGCTGAACTGAGCGCACAGCTCACGTCGGTCTCCGGGCTGCCCGCTGAGGCCCTGGGACAGAAGCCCCGGTGTGCAGAGCTGGCTGTTTCAGAGGTCGGGGAGACGGTGCGCTATGTCAGGACACCTTGGGGTCAGACGCTGGTCCGGCTGGCGCTCGGTGGGCGCTGACTCCGTGCAAGCTCCGCCCCGGGCTTGCAGACGCGGGAGGGACCACGTGCCTTCATCACGGAGCCCACATTCCGAGAAGGAGCCTGCGAGGCTGATGCGGGGCGTGCCTCCCACCCCGCTGGGTCCGCCCGGCCGGGGCCTGGCGCTGCTCCCCGCCGTGGGTGCCCGGGATCGGCGTTCCCATCGGATCGGGGTGGTCAGCGAGGGCGCCCAGAGGGCGCGCCGGCTGCCGGGTGCGGAGCGCCGGCTGCAGGGGAGCCGTAGGGGAGCTGCCGGCTGGGTGGGGACCCCCCGTCTCAGGTCCCGAGCGGTCAGCTCCTCACCCAAGATTACCCGCCGGGCGGAGCCCAGGCCCGGCCCCCAGCAGGGCCGTGTCCGCTCCCGCTCAGAGGCCTCCGGTCGAGAGGCCGGTCCCTTAGACCCCCCGTCACCTACCCACCCCCGCCAGAGTGGCCGCGTCCATGCACCTCTCTCTTAGGTTGACGGCGAAAGCTGTGGCCGTGCTGCTGCCCATCCTGGGAACCTCGTGGGTCTTCGGCGTGCTCGCTGTCAACAGCCAGGCCGTGGTCTTCCAGTACATGTTTGCCGTTCTCAACTCCCTGCAGGTGAGAGCCTGCGGACTCCCGGGGGAGGCCGGCCGCCGCGTGAGCGGATGTGCGCGGCAGGCTGCCACCGGGGCGGGAGGGAGACCCCCTCTCTGCTCTTGCCACACCCCCTGGGGGCCCACGGCGTGAGCCTGCCCCGCGGCCGGGCGCGGAGGCGTCGATGGGGCACACGCCAGCGCCCAGCACACGGGGCCTGTGGGGTCGCCACCCGGTTCATCCCGCCGGTGTCTCGGACTGGCGGGAGGCGCACTCAGGCCTGAGAGGGAAGACGGCAGCCTGCGGGCAGCTCTGGAAAGGGGGCCGGGCGTGGGGAGGCGGCGACGGCGTGTATCTCGGGTCTGGGTTCACACGTGTCCCCCGCGTGGACGGGCAGGGAAGGGTCAGCAGCCTGGAAACCCGAGGCTTAGGGTGCTCAGACCTGCGTCCCCAGACACACAGCCCCCCCAGAGGAAGGGTGGAAATGGGTGCCCACCGCCACCCACAGCCCACACAGCCGAGCCGAAGGCTGGATCCTGGCAACCGCGAGCACGGCCCACCGGCCCTCGCTGTGCAGTCCACACCGCGTCCGGGTCTTCCTGACCGGGGACCGCATCTTACGGACGAGCGTCAGGCTTCTAATTTGTAACAAGCTTCCACCCATCGTCTCCCTGTGGTTGTTCATAGAAGAGCGTGACCGGTTTGGCTGGCTGTAGCCCTTACACGAGCTGGGTCCTGGGCCACCTCCCTCCGCTCTGGATCCCGGCTTCCTCCCCCATTCAACGAGAACGGGCCCCACTAACGGGGCCGCTTCAGCGCTGAATGAGATGACTCGTGTGAGGGGTCGCCTAGCGCTGGACGCGTAGCAGCTGTCTCCGGGGCTTGGGGGACATCCTCGTTCTCGTGCCTGTTTCGTTGTTATCATCGTGCTGTCTGAGATGAGGACACCAGGGCTCAGTTTAAGGAATTGTCTGATGTCCGTGCCGTTGTCCTTTCCCAGCATTTCTGCTCATTCCCGGGTCCAGCCTGTCTGGGAATCCACCTCTGTAGACGCCTTCGCCCAAACAGCGTGGCCGTCACGCTGGTGCCCGCCTCTAGGTTAGATTTCAGGGTGGGACCCGGGACGCCCCTCCATCCTCGGGGGCTCCAAACCGTAGCATCAGGATTGGCACACAGCTCACCTACAGGCTTCCTGGCACTGAGCCGTGCCAGGACCTCTCCAGTGCCCATGTGGCCTTGGGAGGAAGCCCTGGAAAGTGCCGCGATAAAACGCAAGGGCCCTAATCCTGTGTTCTCCCCTTCCTCCCCAGGGGTTTTTCATCTTCCTTTTCCATTGTCTCCTGAATTCAGAGGTATGTCTACTCTACTTCCTGATGATACGAAGCAGGCTGTTCATTTCTGAAAGGGCACGGGGCGCAGCAACTGTCTTGCCCCGTCAGGCTGGTGTCTGGGAACGTAACCCTGGATAGGCTTTGGTGGGGGCGACAAGTTGTGTGCAGTGGGGCTGCTTTCCGTCAGCCCTCCTCTCGACTTCTGGCTGCTGAGCAACACTCAGCGTCCCCCTCCTGGCGTCAGGCGGTCCCTGCCGGCTCTGCGGAGGGCAGGGGGGGTGGGGACAGTGGAGGCAGCCGAACTGTACGCCCTGGACCTGCTCGCTGCTGCCTGGCACGGCAGGGACAGTAGGATGTAGGTGGCCTCCCAACAGTCCTCCCCGAACGCATCTGGGGTGTAAGAGGGAGGGCTCGTGACCACGGGGTTTGGGGGGACCGTGTCACAGGGCCTCCACAGGCCCTGGGGCAGCTGGGGCGGGCTCGTTCTCAGTACGGTGTGGGCGTTGCACCTGCTGTGCACTCGGCCACGGGGAGGGGAGAGGCTCCAGGCCTTGTCCCTCAGGATCCGTACTTGTGCCAGGCAGAGGTCCCACCCCACCTGGGTGCTCTGCAGAGGGTCCGTTTGTACAGGGCTGGGTCAGGCAGCGAGGGAGGGGAGCTGGGGGAGGGGCAGGGGGGTCGCTGAGGATGATGGTGACCGGTGGGGGAGGGCTCACATGATTGCCAAGACCAGGGAGCAGCCCGGCAGAGCCCGAAACTGTGGTCCGCCAGGTGGGAAGGCCACGCACAGCCTACCCTGCGTTTGCGTCTGTTGGCTTTTTATCTCCATTGTTTCTGCTGCCGTCACACTCTGCCCCCTCCACCGCTCCTTGTTGAGTGTGTCCCATACCCCGTGCAGAACCGTGACGAGGCCGGCAGGGGCCAGGCCGGATCCAGCTCTCCCCCTGTGCGGCCCTGGCACGGTGATGGGGACACGGTCCGCACCTGCCAGATGAGGCAGTGCGTCTGGACCTGATGCTGCCAGACCCTGCCCGTGCCCTGCCGCTGGTGTCCGGGGCTCTCTTTCGGCACGAATTCCTAGGGACCTCGGAGAAAGATCTCTTACTGTTGCTGTTCCCACCGCTGAAATTGCTCCTAACCAATCCCCCGTCCGCCTTTGAAGGTGAGGGCCGCCTTCAAGCACAAAACCAAGGTCTGGACCCTGACGAGTAGCTCCAACCGCAACGCTAACGCGAAGCCCTTCAGCTCTGACATCGTAAGTGCCACGCGGCGTCCCGTCTGCGCCCCCGCTTCTCGCTCCGATCCTGTCCCGAGCACCTGCACCCTCACCGCGTGGACCCGCAGGCTCTCGTCTGCTGTGCTGTCCCTGTTGCCTGGAAAGCCGGGGCGGCTTCCGGGCCTCTGCCCTCGCGGGCCTCCGGGACCCGCAGCCTCCGGCGCGCCTCTCGTTCCTTCCCCGAGCCTGTTCTCGGCAGGGCCACGTCGTGCGGGTGGCTGCCCGTGCGGGTCGTGGCGGCGAGGCCCGGGCGCCGGCGGTTCTTGCTCAGCCCGCTCGTACCTGACGTGGCCTGCAGGCTGCGTGGGCTCTGGGTGACGCGTTGCCCACAGCGGGGTCCTCCGTCCTGGTGGTGTCACGCGACCTTGTCTCCTGCCCGTTTCCCCGGGGGCAGTGCTTCTGTGTTGCGTCAGGAGGACGGAAGGATCAGCTGGCCAGGAGGCGGGCCCCGGGCATTCTGCTGGTGTCCCGGGGAGGCGGGACGGTCACCAGGCACAGCCCACCCATCAGGGGTCTCCTTGCTCTGCAGACGCCCAAGAACCGGGGTCTTGGCTCTCGGGGCTCTCGACAAGCCTGTCCTCTCAACACCGGGCTCCTTCGCCTCCCGCGGAGATGCAGGCAGGGCCACCGGGCGCCTGGGGCACATGTCGGGCGTCCTCGTGGCACCACCACCTCCGAGCTGAGCCCAGGGCCTGGCTCAGGGGTCCCGTCCTCGGGAAGAGCCTCCCGGGCACCCCCGGTGCGGTGTTGTGCTGCCTCCGTCTGCACGTTCTGCTTATTTGTGCGAGCGTGACGTTGTCTGCCTCCCACGGGGTGCGCACCCCCGGGAACAAGGACCTGGTTGGCTCTGCTCGCTGCCGTGACCCCGCAGCCTCCGGCAGCAGCGAGGTGTGCTCGGTAAACGCACGTGGAGAGCACACGGCCGGGCGGGCACGCGGCAGAGGGCGCACGCCAGCCCCCAGGCGCGGGGCCGAGGAGCCCGGGCGGAAGGCGGAGAGCAGTGTGGTCTCGGAGTTCAGGGTCCTCTTCCTCCGGGAGCAGGGGGGCCCGGCGGGTTCGAGGGGAGCCTCGCGCGGCTTTCCGGCCCGGCGGTTCCGCGCCCGCCGGGACTGGTTTCCCATCGTGGGGCAGGGTCTTCTCAGCTCACTCCTTTGTGGTTTGCAGATGAACGGGACCCGGCCGGGCACAGTGTCCACCAGGCTCAGCCCCTGGGACAAGAGCAGCCAATCTGCGCACCGTGTGGACCTGTCTACCGTGTGAGCAGGGAGGCTGCAGCCGCCGTCCTGCTGCTCAGAACACCCCCCGCGGACGAACCACGAGAAGCCCTCTGCCTTCACCACGAGACCCTCTCCTCGCTGCTGTCTGGATACGGGAGTCGTGGCCCCCGGGACAGGCTTCCTTGCCTCCCACCCGCCCCGTGTGACAGAGCCCACCGCCGGGCCCGCAGCCCTCCCGGCTCTGGTCCTCCTGTGGCCGAGCGACTGTCCCCCGGGGCACCTGCCGTGGGCGCACAGGCCCCAGGGCCTGCCGCACCAGGAGGGCGGGTTAGCCTGGGAGCCACGATGGGGCCTTGGGACCAAAGGGGAGGGTCCCGCGGGGAGGCGGAAGCTCCCAGAGGGTCAGGCAGAGGCGGACGGGCGTGTGGGGAGCGTGAGAAATGTCCTCGACCTGCTGAATCAGCCGCAACAAGCTCCGAGGAGCCAGCGCCAGCTGAGGGGGGCCCCTCACGCTCCGGCCGTGCCGCCCCTGCCAGGCCTCTGCGGGGCCGGGGCTTTGGGCTGGGGTCTGGCCGCTCAGGCCCGGCCGCGGGCGAAGAGCCAGGTGGGCCGCTGCTGGGAGCGCTCCGGTCCCCCTCAAGGTCGGCCTTGACGTGGGCCGCGCCGTGAGCGCCCGAGGCTTCCCCGCGCCCGAGGCTTCCCCGCGCCCGCGGCCCCCGGGAGCCGGCTGCCGGCCTGCGGTTGGCTTCCCGCGGTCCGGCTTCCCGGAGCTGCTTCCTGGTCACTCACAGACACCTGTCTGTGTTTAACGGGCAGACGCGGTGGTGGGCGGTGCGGCGGGTTCCGTGTTGCTGCGACGGCAACCACGCCTCGCCGCCCGCACGGCCACCCGAGCCACGGACCCGGGGACGGTGGCCTGACGGTGGCCGGGTCTTCCTGTTGATGTTGCTTTGCAGACTGGGACTCGGCCCCGTAGGAGATGGGAGCGACCCTTACTCCTCTACGCGCGGGCAGGGTCCTTGACCCTAGATGTGAACCCAGACGCCACCGAATATTCGGAAGCAGGCTGTGACCGCTCCTACCGTGGCGTCAGCACTAAGTGTCTGTGAGACGCGTGGGTGAGAAGTTCAAACCCGTAGCTGATACTGGAAAATCTTCCCGTAAAACTGTGACCGTGGTAGCATTAAGCCCTTCCCGCCCCAGGCGCCCACCGGGTCTCGGAGTGAATTTTCTCCATGGTTCTGTGGACCTTCTCCATCTTGGTCGGGTGCCTTCCTAATGCAACGCACCCCCGTCACGGTGGGCGCGGCAGTCACCCACAGGCGTCTCCTGCGTGGGGTGGGGCTGGACACAGAGCCACGTGTCGACCGCAGGGAATCTTTGTTCTTCCGTCCCAGTGAGGCCCCGGGCACAGCAGCGACTCGGCACAGGGTGACGACGTCCGTTACCTTCTGTGCAGCCCCTGGGGACGGGCTGGGGTGTCGACCGCCACGGAGACCCCGTGTGTAGCGAGAAGTCCGAGCGTGCCCAGCCCCTGCCCAGGCTTCTCCTCGTGACTCCAGAAACCAGATCGCTTGTAACTCACGGGCATCCTTGTCAGGCCCGTGAGCACTATCCTAAGGTCTACACGTGGGGTTTTGTTTCTTTTGTTTCTGGTGAAGCAAATCAAGTAAGGAACCGTCTTCACTTTAGATGGATTTCTTTTGTTTTAAACTCAGCATATTCGCTCTACGTAGCTAATCTGTCAAGGGAAGTAATGAACAAATTGTTATTTCTAATGAAGGAAAGCAGTGCACTTTATTTATAGGCTATAGATTTCGGCTTCTGCGGTGCTTTATTATCTACACGTAATTTGGCCAAAGATAAGAAATTGGAAAGGACAGTGTGTTTAGAGTAGTTTATGGCACAGGAAAGACGATGGATGCCACTGAGGAGTGAAAATACGTTGTAATTTTTATGAAATAAAATCTTAATGTCCTTAAGATGAAGTGTAGTCCTAAGGTCTTTTGCTTGTGGGAGATGAGCGGGACTGAGTCTCATGACAAAAATCTGTAGAGAGACACATGGGTGAAATCTTGCCCTGGGATTCACTCAGCAGTTACTTATTCAGTGCCTACTGTGTACTGTGTGCCCGGCACGTCCTAGCTCTGGGGACACCGTGGGGGATGACGCCCCAGGGCTCTTGGGAGCCTCCCTCCCCAGGGCGGGCCGGGGGGACAAGCACCGGCCACGGGGCGGGGGGGGGGGGCAGTGGGGAGAGGGTCTGTGCAGCCCCGTGTAGACGTGTGCTGGGTGTGGGAGCTCCAGCCACCGCCGGCCGCCCGGCCCCGTGCATTCGCTTTCTCACAGTGTTTGCAGGGATGGCAGATGTACCTTACTCGGTCCTACGTCGTATCTGCCGCACAGCCGTCCGCTTTTAAACTTCTCCACCACCTTCCGTATCGCTGTGTCGCGTTCATAATTACAGTTGTAATGGGTATGCATAAAACATCCAATTACATGCAGTGTTTTACCAGCTCCTTGAGTTATCTTAGGATTTCCACGCTTCGGTGTTCTATACGGTTCATGTGCATGTGACGTTACTGTTGTGATAGACTTTGTCTTCGTACACTGGGTAGGTGCGTCGGTAGATGGAAACTGATGTCTTTGATGTTCTGCTTATGGCTTTTTCTTCTTACCTCGATTATTTTCCAGGTTAAAATTTCACAGTTGGGTTTCTGCGTCAAAACGGAAATAATTCCGTGGCTCTTGAAACGTTTTTCCAGATTGTTACCAAGATAGGTACTGGGTCAGCGCTCAACACCAGTGAGAAGTTATTGATGACTCTTGTGTTTTCTTTTTTCAAATATTTAACCAGCAAGGCGTGTTTGTCGTATTTTTGTTGCCAGTTTAATACGTGTGAACGTGTCCTAATGTGCGTCTCTCTGGTCCCTGCTGAGAGCTTTTCACGTGCCTTTACTTCCTTTCCCTCCTCCCGGAAGGGAGCTGATAATTGGGAACATACAGGGCGAGTAAAATCACGTGTTTGCCGTGTAACTGTCTCACTTGGGTGCTGGGCGTCCCTGTCCCAGCCTCCTGTGGGGGGTGTGCCCTGTGATGGACACTGCCCCGGGCACCACAGAGGCCGCCTGCTCTCGGACTGAGCTCAGCCCGCGACCATCCTGAAAATGCCTCGCTGCTTGCTGGGGCACCGCATCCACACGGTGGGCACGCTTCCTGCTCACTCCACCTGCCCTGATAGGGAGGCAGGCGCGGTGGGTGGGCCGAGGGCCCCCCAAGGCGGCTCCAGGGAGGGTCTCGTGGCCCCCCGGTCGCACCTCCTCCCGTGGGAGCCCCAGAGGCGTCGCGCGGCGGCCTCCTCGTACTCGCGCGGCTCCCGTGGAGTCCGCCCCTGCAGGTCTGTGTCTGGCTGGGCGCAGATCGGCCTTGACAGCATCTCCCGCCACGTTTAGGCGGTTCGGCCGTGAGGGCTGAGGTCGAGGGATGTGGGGGTGCTCCGTTCACAGCGTGGGACCGTTCCCTACTTTTAGAAACAGTTTTGTGCATTTTTGTCGGGGGATGGTTGACGTGCAGCACCCCGTCGGCTTCAGGTGCTGATCACGAAGTTTGATGCTCGTGCACGGTGCGAAGCGGTCCCCACAGCGAGCCTGCGCTGACGTCACCAGACACGGTTGCAGATGATGCGACGAGGTGTCAACAGCCACGCGTGAAAATACCCGCCACGCGGTCTGTTCCGCCCAGGACCGCTCCGTTTTGCGAGTGTGGGTTTGTACCCCCCGGCCCCCTCACCCACTGCACTGCCCCCCGCTCCTGCCCCCAGCAGCCAGCAGTCCACTCCGCTTCTGCGCGTCGGCCTTCTCCTATTCTCCACGTGAGGGAGATCGTGCAGCCTCTGTCTTCCTCCGCCCGACTTCCCGGCGCACGACTCCCTCGCAGCTCTCCGGGTCGTCCCAGATGGCCAGCACCCCGGTGTGTGCACCACCGTTTCTTTCTTCACTCTTCGTTGACAAGGGTTTCGTATCCTGCGGCCTTACCAGATTCCTTCATTAGTCCTGTTTGGCGACTTTCCCGCGTACAGGGTTTTCTGTGCATGACATCACGTCACCTACACACGGAGGTATGTCACCTCCCCTGTAGGATTCGGGTGCCTTTTATCCTCTTTTCCTGCCTGACCGAATGGCCAGGGCCCCGAGCTCCGTGCTGACGGGAGGTGGGGACAGGCTCCCTTTCTCGCCCCTGATACGCGAGGCAAAGTTTTCACCTGCTCACCCGTGGGCTCGTCACGTGAGGGCTTTATTATGCTGAGAGTTTTCTTTTTTTTTTTTTTAAATTTTTTTTTTCAACGTTTTTTATTTATTTTTGGGACAGAGAGAGACAGAGCATGAACGGGGGAGGGGCAGAGAGAGAGGGAGACACACAGAATTGGAAACAGGCTCCAGGCTCTGAGCCATCAGCCCAGAGCCTGACGCGGGGCTCGAACTCACAGACCGCGAGATCGTGACCTGGCTGAAGTCGGACGCTTAACCGACTGCGCCACCCAGGCGCCCCTATGCTGAGAGTTTTCTTGATCGTGAGAGGATATTGACTTCTGTGCACGCTGTTCCTGCAGCTGTCCACAGGGCGTCGGATTCTCTTCGTTCGTCCTGTTGGTGCGGCGTGGCACGTTTTTCGGTGCGCACGTGTTGAACCATCCAGGGTGGTTTTAGTGAGTCGCTCGCTGGTGTTCTGAGAATTTCTGCATCCACGTCCGTCAGGGATATCGGCCTGCAGTTTTCCTGGAGTGTCCTTGTCTGGCTTTACCCTTGTGACGTCCACTACCCTTGTCTGGGTAACGCTGGCCTGGTAAACGAAGGCCGGGGGTGTTCCCTGCTTTTCAGTTTGCTAGAAGAGCTTGAGAAGGGTTGGCGCCAATTTCTGTATATGCTTGCTGTGCCTTCGCTCGATCCCGCAGAGCACCGGCCAAGCACCGAGAGCCTCCCTTCTGCTCTCCCGGGGCAGCGTCACTTGCTCGGAAGCGTGCGGCTTCTCCAGGGAGCGCACGGGGAACCGGCCACGGGTGCTTGTGTGTGTGGTGAGCTGCGCGGTGTTGGGGGCTCCTGGGGCGAGTCTGGGGACCACGGTCCAGCTTCCTCACAGAGTCTGCAGCGTGCTCAGTGGTGACCCTGCCCTTCGGATGTGCTCGGAGAGCCCCGGCTGCGTCGTCCCGGCTGCCGCCTGCCGTCCAGTCCCGCAGCCACCTCGTACTCCGGGCGGGATGGGGAGTGCGTGTCCGGCAGTGTCCGCGCAGCTGGGGAAGCCGGCCCGCACTCACACACCCTCGTCCCCGGGAGGAACCACAGGCCAGAAGGTCCCGGGCGGCGAGTCGGGCCAGGCCAGCGGGGCCACTCTGGGGAAGGGGGTGTGAGCGACGAGAAGCCGCTGCCCCACCCTCTGCCGTCCACCTGCCGAGTGTCTGCACTCCCGCGCCTCCACGAGGGCTGTCCTCCGTGGGCGACTGTCTACAGTGGTGTCCCTTGGGCAGAGGGTGGTAGAAAACTCGGTCCGCCGTGAGGACGGTGTGTCGCCCCCCGCCCCGTCCCGAGCAGATCGATGGATTGGTTTTATCTTTTGTCGGTTGTACTTCTGGCGTCGGGCCGAAGAAATCTTCAACAAATCCCAGGTTGAAAAGATTCCTCTGTATTTTCTTCTAAATACGTAATGGTTTGCCTTTAAATTTAAGCATAGGGTCCTTTTAAAATTGAGTTTTGTATACTGTCGGAGGTTTGCATCGAGACTCGTTCTTGTCCGTGGAGACCCTCGTGGCCGCCAGTGGCCCCAGCCCCATCTGTCTGGGGGGCTGTCCATTCACCGCGGGGCGGTCTTCGCTCCGTCGTCCAAGGTCAGTTGACCACTGTGTTTGTGAGGTTCTAGTTCCGGGATCTCGACTCTGTCCCTTCCTTCATCTGTTGGTCTGTCTTTTCCTTCCGACACCGTGCTGTCTTGACGACTGTGGTTTTGTGGTTAAGTCTAGAAATCAGGAAGTGAGTCCCCAAAACGGGGGTTTTCTCTCTCACTGTTGTGGCCGTTCCAGATATTTTGCCTTTCCATATAAGTTGTAGAGTCAGTCAGTCTGTCAAGATCCACAAAATAGCTCGCTGGGATACTGATTGGGCGTGTGGTCAATCTATAGATCGATCCTGAACAACTGATATCTTCGTGATATTGGATCTTTCAACACAGAACTCTGGAGTATCTCTGTTTATTTACACCTTTAGAATTGCTACAATTGCATCTTTAAACGTTTGGTAGAATGCAGGCTGACCTGCTGGTGAGCCCACGACAGGCACCCTTTGTTTCCCTCAAAGGGTGTTTGATTTCCAGCATTTTATGTTGGCTCTTTCTTGGAGTTCCCATCTCTCTGCTTCCATTACCTGTCTGCTTTTGTACACTGTCTACTCTTTCCGTTACAGCTCTTAACATCGGTCACAGTTGTTTAAAATTCCCTGCCTGATGATTTCATCGCCACCTGTGCAGTGCTTGAGTCTGGTTCGGGTGCGTCTTTCTTCCGTGACTTTTTGGCCCACCCTGCGTGTTGCTGTCATTCAGAGCTGTCCGTGTCTATCTTGGGTGTTGGGAACCCAGGTAGGCGGGACATTAGCGGGAGGGTTTGTGCCGTCCGGCCGGGAACGGGGCCGTGTTGAAAATTTGCCACGGCCGCAGATGCCCACGGTGTTAAGTTCCTCCGTGGTCCTTGTTTTGGTCTTTGCTCCAGGCCATGGACCTTCCCTGTGCGCTCCTCAGAGAGCAGCTCTCTCAGCTGTGAGCCTCGGGTACCCTCTGGACCTCGAGCCACGGTGGTACCACGTGGGGCGGGGGAACCGCTCTGTAATTTTATGACACAGATTCATCTTTTACCGGGTCTTGTCTACGATGGTAGTCCTCAGCAGTGTTCCTCCGGTGAGCAGGCACTTCCCCCTCTCTGGGGACACGGGCAGACCAGGGGGCCCGGAGAGGTGGCGAGGTGCCCGCCCCTGGAAAGATAGAGCTCTGATACCGTCCTTGCCGCGCGGGGTAGGAACGTGATGACGACGGGGTGGGTATGAGCCATGGCCCCTGGCACCCAGCAAGGCGTGCTTCGGCTGCGAGAAGGATTTCTCTCCTCCAGCCCCGGACCTCATGGCCTCTCTGGAGACGCACGGGCCTGAGGAGGGGGCGCCAGCAGACAGGCTCTCAGCGGCGGTGCCCGGGTATCTGGTCCTCCCTCCTGGGGACTTTGGTGCCACCTGAACTCCCTGGAACTTGGACTTAGCTCTGGAAAGAAGGTGGAAATGAAGGCACGTGATCCCCGAGTCACCGAGTTGTCACCTGGCAGGATGGAATCTGAAACAAAGGCTCAGTTTCTCCATGTCTGTGTGTGGATGAGTCCTGGGTCCCCGACCCTTTGGTTGAATTTTATCCTGTGGAACAAGGGAGCAGTGGCAGGGACTTGAACTTTTTCTCCACACGGCAGCGCGCGGCACGGGGTCTCGGCCAGCACCGACCCTGCGCCTTCCTTCCTGGGATGGCCTTGAGTTTTGTGGATGTCCCTCTCCCGTGTGACTCAGGGAAGGGTGACCCCGGCCCCAGCCCAGGAATGAAACCCGATCACCATAAAATGGGCTCTGCGGTCCCGTTCTCCTTTCCAGGGACTGGTTTACGCAAAGGTATGGGAGGTACCTCAGCCGGTGACAAGTGAAGGGACACTGGCCCCTGCCCAGGAAGCCTGGAACCACGGGGTGACCCAGGGAGCTGGCCAGACCCCCGCCAGCCCCCAGTGACGGCGGTGGGAGGACGCAGGTTGCTGGGGTCCCTGATGGCAGACGGAGCTGCTTCTGGACCCGTCTTGGAGCCCCTTGGGCCAGGGAGTTTTCTGTTGTTCGCACCGGAGGGCCCCTGGCATCCCTGGGTGGTAGGAGGGGCCCCATGTGCCTCTGCCTCGTGTTTGGGGCTGAAGGGCTGTGAGGGCCAGCCCTGGGGGACGCCGCCTGCTGCCCTCCTGTCCCCCGGCTGACGCGTGGCTCTCCCTCCCCGGCAGGCGTCCTCACGGGAGGGTTAATGAAGGAGATTAACGGGCCTAATGGAGTCTGTCCAGATAAACGAGAGAGGGGCCTGACCCCTGCAAGCTGTGGGGCGTGTTCACGTCACTGGAGGTCCTGGGGCCCCCTCCGCTTCTATTAGGGGAACGAGCTGTGTTTGTCCGTTTGCAAACCACTCTGTCCCTCTGTTCTCCTGGTTTTCCAGATCTCCGGGTTTCCAGAGATTTCTCCTCAGTGAGCCGACTTTCTTCTCTCCCTGGGGGGTCCTCCAGACAGACCCCGGGCAGGCTCTCTCCCCATGTGGGGGCGGGGAGCACCGGGCCCCCAGAACGCTCACGCCTGGCCCTGCCCGGAGAACCACTGTGCCTTCCCGGCGCCCATCCTGGGACGCGGGCCGTGGCTGCCGTGGCTCCGCGTGAAGCTGCTCCCCAAGCCTGGAGGTGGCCGGGGAAGGTCAGGAGGGCGGGGTCAGATGAGGACGGCGGCCTGCCCGTCCCAGGCAGCTGGAACGTAGATGTGGGGGCTGGAGCTCACGCAGCCTGCTTCACCATAAGGAGGAACCAGATGTTGAGAAATTCCTAGAAACAAGATAGACGAGTGAGAAGTCACTTCTGTCTTGCCTAGGCTCCCGTGGACTGTGGTTTCCCTCGGCTCAGGGCTGACGCTCCCCCCTGGCGGGTGCAGCCCCACCGGGACGTGTCCTGCCCCTCCCCCGCGCCGTGCTGACTGCAGACTGCACCCTCCCTGGCCTTGGCTCAGCCCCGGGCCCCTCAGGGCAGGGTGGGCTGGGGCTGGCCTCACGGAAGATGCTAGGCCGGGGCCCAGGGTCTGCCTCTCCGAGGGGCTCCCAGGGCGTGCCGGGCTGCACCGGGGGCAGCAGGGGCTTGGACCTCACCTGCCTGGTGGGGTCCCAGCCCAGGTGTTCTCACCTGTCTGCGCCCCCCGCCGCCCCCTGCCTGCGAGAACAGCCCCCAGAGAAAAGCAGTCGGCAGAGAGGGCTCTGATGTGGACGGACCCGGCTCACGGGGAGGGCGGGCTCGGCCGTCGTCGTGGGTCCTGGAGGCCCCTCGTTACTCTTCGGTCTCGAGTGACAGAGACGTTTTACCTCCCGCTCCTGGCCGCTCCGGCCAGCTTCCTGCCGCGGCGCCGTCTCGCCCCTGTAAGACAGGACGCTGGGCGTCAGCGGGCGATGCCTGGAAGCGGCCCAGGATGGGTCCAGGGGATGCGTCACCGGCAGGGCCGGTGGGTTTCCGGGTTGCTGGGTTAAGATCGGCTTCATTTGTCTTTTGTGATGCTCGGCTGGCGACGGGAGGCTGCGGGCAGGGGGCGGACGGCCCGCACTCCCACCCCGCCTGGAACACTGGGATTGCCGAGTGGAGGCGTCGTGAGTCCCTCCCGAGCAGAGCGTGTGACTTCCTCGGGGAGACCTCCAGAGCCCTCTGCCCTCTGGCGTGGTGGCAGCAGCCTGGGTCCTGGAGCTAAGCCGAGGTCCTGGGGAAAGTGGTCGGAGTGAGGAGCAGGGCCAGGGTGGGAACCGGGTGGGCAGAGAGAAGTTACAGGAGACACGGGGGGCCGGGCCGGCAGGGCCAGGTCACGGCAGAGCTGGGGGACCCAAACTTAGAGACGTGGATGGGGCAGTGAGCCGCAGAGACAAGGCACGAATGAGCCTACACAAAGGGCTCTGCTGCAGACACGTGGATTCTGCCAAAGAACATTCCAAAATTGGGGAAAAGCCAGTGAATTCTTGTCGCCGTACTCTCTGAACTCTTCCTCAGGGAGCCCCAGGGCAAAGGGCTGGGACTGTTTCCAGAATTTTGATCTCCCCAAACTCCAGATGCCCTCGGGGGGTCTTGTCAGGTCGGCCTACGAGGTGGGAGAACCCCGTCTTCCCGTCTGTCGGTGGCGGACTATTCAACGAGCGCCGTTCATTTCTGGTAGGGTGTCTGCACGCTGTCCCATCTAATTCCAGTGGATGTCCCACTTTCAGCCCCATGTGACTTTATCAGAGGTTCCTCGTAGGAATCAACCTTTTATGCCTGGTCGCCACCTGATGAGCCCATGCCGGAATCTTCTGTGCTTTGTGAGGTGGTGGGCGTGCACTTCTAAACAGGAACCAGCTTTTACAGCCTTACGTCTGTGCCTCCCCGAGAGTCGTCAGAGCTTTTCCGGCTGGAGCCCTAACCGCTCTCTTCAGAGGTGCACACGGCGGGAAGCAGGTGAGGCAGGCGCTCGGTGTAGACATGGGGGGCTGAGGACCACCACGGGGCAGCAGGATGGTGGTGGGGGGGCTGGCTAGCAGGTGGGGCCACGCAGGAGGCAGGACAGAGTCTCGCAGCGGGCTGCAAAGTGAGTGGGGGACATTGGATCTGATCTTGGGAATGTGGGGCCTGCGGGGGAGGCACTGGGCTGTGTGTCAGACCCAGCACTTCCCAGGCGGAGACCGTAAACTTGAAGAACACCGGCTGGGCAGGACTTAGAGGTGTCAGCACTTAAGCAGCTTGGCTGGGCGGCCAGTGCTTAGCGAGGGAGGAGATTCACGTGCGGTTCTGATTCCCGGACGTTCTTGCTCGGTCGGGGCTGGCCGAGCCCGTCCCACATGGCGGCCGTGCTGGCTGGCGCTGGGCAAACAGACACCCCTTCACCGGGCACGCTGCCCCCCGTCCATTGTGTCCCCAAACCACCTGTCTGAGGGTGTCCCAAGAGGTCAACTTTGCATCCATTGGAAATTGAAGACTGCTCTTGACCTTGAGAAGGTTTGAGCCCCAGGTCAGAGGAGGGCGACGGACAGACGAGCAGTTCAGCAAATCACAGCATCCCGTCAGGGAAACGGGGTAGGAGAACCCCGAGCCAGGGCTGTGGGGGTGTGGCTGGCAGAAGGATGTCCCCGAAGGTGTCCACACTCGATCCTCAGGACCTGTGACCGTGTCCTTTTACAGGGGACAAGGCACTCTGTCGACGGATGAAGTTACCCATCTTGAGATGGGGAGGGTGTTCTGGATCCCCCGTGTGGGGCCTGGAACGGGGGACCTTTCCCGGCTGGCGGGGTCCAGAGAGAAGGAGGAGGACAGGCTTGCAACGTCAGAGGGGCTCTGAAGGGGGAGCGAGGGGCCCCTCTCGGAGGAAAGGCCCTCGGCTGACAGCCCGAAGGACACAGGGGATCAGCCCTACGACCCCAGGAGCCGCCAACGACCCCGCGTGAACGAGGAAGCGGGTCCTGCTCCACAGCCCCAGAAAGAAGCGCAGCCAGATGGTCCCCTGACTGTAGCCCAGGGAGCCCACATCAGACCTGTCACCTGCACAACTGGGACAGAAGAAATTCGTGTCGTCCGAGCCACTGACTGTAGTAACTCGTTAGGTCAGCAGCAGGAGACCAAGGAGAAGGTTCGTTCAGCTGGCACTGACCGGAAGGTGCCCCACCTGACGCCAGGTGTGTGCGCAGGTGCTGGGGTGGACGTGTCGTGGGGTCGGGACACAGAGGAGGGCGTGGTGAGCAGGGCAGGTGCGCTGTCCGAGAGGCCGTCGGCACTGTCAAGAGTCGCCCGCGGATGCGATCGGGTCACAACCCAGGATCAGAGCGGCCCCAGGCCCGGACCCGCGAGCAGCATCCGGGCAGCACGTGAGGAGCGGCCCTGGCAGGTGACGTCCGACGGCTGATACAGGACGTGCCGGGCGACGTGTGGGTACAACGGACGCGTCAGACGTGCGACTCCAGGACGTGAGTGCGCCCTGTGCCGCTGACCGATGACGTCACACGTGGGGATCTGGGACGTGACGTGCCCCGTGCGGCTCCGACAGACAACGTGGGACCGTGAGATACAGGAAGTGACGTGGGCCGCGTGGATACAACAGATGACGTCAGACCTGCGGCTCTAGAGCAGGACTTGGGACGTGCGGCTCTGGCAGATGACGTGGACGGGCTGATACAGGAGGGGACATGCGCCCTGAGCCTGTGACAGATGACGTCACACGTGGGGATCTGAGACCTGACGTGCCAGACGTGCCGATATCACAGATGGGGACACACGTGGGGATCCGGACGTGACTGCGCCCCGCGGCTCCGATGACGACGACGGCACCCCGAGCCGCGTCCCCGCAGGATGCCCATCCAGCCCGAGCGGCCGGGAGGTCCCCGCGCGGAGCCCCCTTCCCCTCCCGGGCCGAACTCCTCCTTAGCGGCCGGTCCGCGGAGTCCCCTCCGCGCCAGCACCGCCCGGGGCAGGTGTTCCCCGCCACCCCCACCTCCCCCCCTCAGAGCGGGTCTCCGGGCGGCAGGTCGAGACCCGGTTCGGCCGGTGGGCCCGTGTCAGACGGACCGGGGGATGGGGCGGCGGACCCGGGGGGGCGGTGCCCGCACCCTCCCTCTGCCTGAGCGCACGTCCTCCGACGGAGCCCGAGGGCCATCGCCAGGCCCCAGAGGAGGGGCCCCGACATGCCCGGGGCGGTGTGGTCCCCGCCGGTGTCATCTGCCAGCCGCCGCCGCGGGGAGGCCCGCGTGTGCCAGGGAGGCAGATGGTTCTCTCCTCTGCCTAAGGTGCCTCCTAGCAGTTCGGCCAGCTCAGGGGCGGGAGCAGCAGGTGTTTTCCTGCCCTGCGCGTCAGCCTGGAGCAAGCCCCGCCCCCGCCCCGCCCCCCCCGGGCAGGTGCCGCCTCCTGCCCTGCCCCCAGCGGGGCCCCTGAGCGCCAGAGCAGAGGCCCTGTGGCTGGGAGAGAAGGACTCCCTTCCTCCACCCCGACCCGGCCCCCTGTCCCAGGAGGGAGCGGCGGTGCCCGCGGCCCGTGACCCAGGCACCGAGCCCGACGGAAGGGAGGTGAGGTGGGGGTCAGCGGTCGAAGCGAGAGGCCTGCCCGAGTCTCAGACGCCTGTCCCTGCATCTCAAGCCGCAGCCCCGAGGGTTCGGGCCCCTTCCCCAGTCGGGGCCTCTGACAGCCCCCTTGAGGCCCCCCCAGGTGAGGCCCCCTAAGTGTGGACCGCCCCCCCTAGTTATGGACCCCGGGTGAGGATCCCTCGGTATGGACCCCCCCTAGATACGGACCCCAGGTAAGGTTCCCCCAGATGTGGGCTCCCAGGTGAGGCCCCTTGAGAAGCCCCTACAGGTGAGGGCCCAGAGAGCTGCCTTCGGGGGTCTGAGCTCATGCACTTGACGGGGACCAGGCCTGGCCACGCACGGGGTCTTCTGGGAGGGAGGCCCACGCGTCCCCTGCGCTCACCCTCGGGCCGGTCTCTGGGAACGGGGCTGCGCCTCTCTAGACAGTGGGGTTGGCACCAGCAGTCGGGACGCCTGGGTCCCCACGGTTCCCTGGCGTCTGTGCCCCCTGGGGAACTCAGGGCGGGGTCCGTGCATCGCCCACACCTGCCTGAGGCCCCAGGTGAGTGGCTTTGCAGCAAATGCCCGAGCGTGGGTGGGAGGGAGGGAGCCCTGCCAGGGGCGGCCCAGCGCCCTGCTGGGTGTCCCCTGCAGCTCAGCCCAGGGATGAAGGGCAGGTGTGTTTGCTGTGCTCCCTGGCCTTAACTGCAGGTGTGAGCAGCAGCAGGAGGAGGAGGGCGTGTGTCAGGAAGGAGTAAGGAGCTCCTCTGCAGGGAGAGGCTCCGGGTTTCCAGAATGTGGAGCCGGCGTCCTGCCTCAGGGCCCAGCCCGCGACTGGATCACAAGGGGACCCGCGTCCTAGACCTCAGGCCGTGGGGCCGCGTTCGGGGGCAGCAGAGCCCGGCTCCAGGGCGAGGACGTCGTCCTTGCGTGATGAACGTGGGTGCAGGTTAGAAGCGCGCACGGGCAGAAAGCAAGCGGGACGTGCGGCAGGACCCCCCGAGCCCCAACGGTTCCCTCTGAGCCGCCAGATGGAGCCCCGGCTGGTGCCCGTGTAGGCGCTGGGGGGTTTGCTCTGCCCCTGAGGCTGCAGGAGGGAGGGGTCTGTGGGGAGCAGGGGTCCTGGGCACCTGCCTGCTCTGGGACCTGAGGGGCTGTGGGGGCGGCTGGGAGCAGGGGCCCCGCCGGAGAAGACCCGACTCAGGAGAGCAGGAAGTGGGGGTGCAGGATGGAGCGGTGCTGTCTGCAGGGCTGGGCCAGCAGGGAGGGGTTTCCCACCATCCCGTGGGAGGCTGCCCGACGGGTGGTGAGCTCCCCATCACCGGGAGGATTCGAGCACACATGGGTGATTGGGGCTCTCCTGGCCCCGGGCTCTCAGACAGGAGCCCTGGGGGGGGGGGGGGGGGGGCTGGAACGTCTCGTCTGTGGAGAGGAGCCCTGGTCGGGGATGACCCGGCCTGGAAGGCACTGGCAGGAGGCAGGACTGGGAGAAGTCTGGGGGGGTCCCTCGGGAGGGGTCTTCCTGTGGGACAGCTCGGGATGTGCTGACTGAGTCACCCCCTCCCTGAGCTGTTGTGTTTGGTGAACTGATAGGGAGGCTCGTTTCTGATTCAGGACCTGGTCCCCCCCAGTCCTCCAGTCCCTCTGTCACAGGTGGGGGAAGGGGAAGGAGGAAGCCAGGGAGCCCTGTCCCTGTGGCAGCCCCCCTTGGCATCGCCCCTGTTAGGCCAGGGTCCTGGTGTCTGGGAGGGGCAGGTGGCCAGGGCAGGGTGTGGTCTCAGGCGTGTCAGGGGATGCTACACGGGGGGGGGGGGGGGGGGGGGGGGCAGGCGGGGTGCTCAGGATGCTGACTGCTCCTGTGCTAGGCAGGTGGACAGAAGCAGAGATGGCAGGACACAGTGCAGCCCCAGGAAGGGCCCCCAGTCCGGCCTGCAGGCCCTGCCTGGAGCGGAACCTGTTCTCTCTGGGACAGTCCCTGCACCTGGGGCCACGGCAAGGAGGGACCCCCAGATTCCCACGGGAAGTGATCCCAGCGCCAGGTGCTCGTGGTGTCGCCAGCGGGGCACGGTGGTCGGGACGGCCCGTGGGCTCTGTTGACCCCGCCAGGGTTTGTCCTCCTTGTTGGAGTCCCCGCAGGGGTGGGAGGGGGGCCTGGGCAGGGTCATCAGGTGAGGTTCGAACACCCCTGGGTACCTGACTGAGCCCCGGGCAGGCCGTGCCTGCAGCCCTCAGGGTCACCTGGGCTTCGTGCCCCAGGAGCTGACTCTCCCAGGGGTGGGAGCGTCTCTCCCCACTGCCTCCTGCCCGGGGCTGCCCTGACAGCCTCCGCCCAGCTGAGGAGGCTGGCGGGGGGGGGGGGGGGCCTGCACCTGTGTTTGCACAGAATGACCCCAGGTGGCTGGGTATTTTAATTTAAATAGTTCAGCAGGAAGCATGAAAATCAAGCTGGGCATATTTCTGCTTAAGGACAACATATTTTAAATACTTATGGATTATTTATTCCCTTAATTCTCCTGAAATGCAACCGTAAATCCTTATTATTAGATTTTTAACGAATATTAACTTCTCAAATGAAAGTCAAGTTTCTGCTCTTCTCGGAGAGGCCGAGGGAGGGGGCAGAGTGCGTCTGTCAGGCTCTGGAAGTGCCGACTCCGAGGGCAGGTCCTGGTACCCGGAGCCCCGGGGGCAGGCCCACCAGCCGCGTGGGTCTGGGGTCTTTACAGGAAGGAGCGGCGCCTCCCCTGCCCCTGAGGAGGGGTTCCATGGAGCCATCACGGTTCCGTGGAGCAGGTCTGCTCAAGCAGAAGTTTCGGCTCTGAGCCTTAGGGGCCCGCCCGGGCCTCGGGGTGCGGCTCGCTGGGTGCAGGTCCCCCAGATCAGGCGTGAGCCCGGCCCGCTGGAGGGCCGGTGGGGCCTGAGCGGGTGCGTGGCGGGGTCAGGGGCTCCGGGGGAGCTCGGTGGGCGGCCAGCTCCGTCCTCCGGCAGCTGGCTCAGAACTGCAGTGGTCCTCGTGAGTCCCAGCCGGTACTCCCGGGCCCTCGACACTTAGCTCCGGGCAGCGCCTGTCCCACAGTCCGGCTGGGCTGTTCACCCTGGAGAGCCGTGGGCCGTGTCCTGCAGTCTCGTCCTGTAATTATCAGCCACTCAGGGACGAGGACCGGGCAGTAACCGCGTGCCTCCCTGCTGAGGGGGGGTCTCCTGTCCCGCAGCATCCTCAGCAAGGCCTGATTGGTTGCCCGGGAGAGGCCACCCTGGGGGTGCTGACTGAGCCTCCCTTGGCCTCCAGGACATGGGTCTGAGGTTCCGGGTGGCTCCGGTGGGGGCTTGGGGCTGCCCAGGGAGCTGGGCGGGTGGTCCCCGTGCAGGGGGAGCCTGGTCCCCTAGCCGGGCAGGCAGCCCCAGGTCACCAGCGAGGCCGCTGAGGCACAGGTCGGGGCCCTGGGCTCTGGCCAGGCTGCCTGGGCTTGACCCCGGGGCCGCCACCCCCTGGAGGTGAGGTTGAGGCATCCTTGATCGAGCCTGTCTGCACCTGCGGGTTCCCGCCCGCAAACGGGGGTGATGATAAACGCCTCCCCAAAATGAGACAAGGAAGTGCTCTGAGCGTGGCCCGGTGCAAGGTGAGCTCATTCAAACTCAGGGTCAAAGCCCAAAGGAGGCTCAGGCCCCGGATCCCACATCCTGTGTGCTCAGCAGGCAGAGGAGTTTCTGACTGTAATTAACACCCCCCGCCATGGGAAGTCAGGCACCGCCCACCCTGACCAGGTGCTTGTGGGGTGGAGGCCTTCCCTGTGTGGGCACTTGAGGCTGATCAGGGAAAGGACCAGGTGGGTGTTGTGGACAGGTGCCTGCAGGGGCGTCCCCTCCAGCCAGCAGAAGGGGGAGCCCAGGCGGGGCCGCAGAGGGGCTGTGGTGTCTGTGAAGACCTTCACGGAGGAGCCTGGGTCGCAGGACCGCAGGGGCCGGAGGGGTCTGGGCTCTTTCCTGCCCCACGGTGTGCGTGGCCTGCCACAGAGGCTGGCTGTAGTTTCGCCGCCTGTGCGAAGCAGGCGAGCCCTAAAAGGCTGAAAGTTGCTCCTCTGTCTCCATCTAAAGCAACGAGATGTGTCAGCCTTGGCATCTGGCAGGGGTGGGCAGTGCGTGCTGTGAAGTCAGCGTGTGGGCTCAGTGTGCGGGGCCGGAGAGAGCCCTGGGCCGGCTCCCAGTCTCCCTCACAGCCGGCCTCAAGCGCGCCCTCCTCCAGGGGGCAGAGGCACAGGGGTGTGTGTGCAGGACGCCTGCCGGGGTGGTGGCGGGTCCCCGGAACCAGGCACCGCTCCCTGGAGGGGCCTGTGCCGCACAGTTCTGAGTTCCGGAGGCGGGAGGGACTGCCGCGTGATGCAGCAGGGGAGAGCAGGGACCGTCCCTGTCCCAGGACAGTCCTAGGACGTCCCTCATATTCCCTGGCACTTCTGCTCTGACTGGGATGCCTAATTCCTGGGGTGCATCCACAGTGACCCGACCGGTCTCCGCCATCAGGCACATCTCCTCTGGCCTGTGATGTCCTGTGATACCCAAGGTGTGTCTAATGTGACCTCGGATGTCTCCCTTATTCCCAGGTGTGTCTGAACTGGCCTGGGAGCTCCCCAATTCACCACAGGTGTCTACACTGGTAGTTCTTATTCCCCAGGTGTATCTACTCTGACCTGTGATGACTAATCTGTTGTGTTTACTCTTACACCGGTTACACCCGAATTCACGAGTGTACGTACAATGACCTCTGATGTCACCCCGTTGTGCAGGCTTTTTGGCTTTGACCTAGGGTGTCCTAATTCCCTAGAGGTGTCTACCCTGAACTTGGATGACTTTCTAACTCTCCAGTTGTGTCTACTCCTACACAGAACGTCTCCCTCATACCACAGGTGTCTCTACCCTGACCTGGCAGACATGGAAGCACGCTTCCTAGACTAGTCTGCACTGCTGTGAATGTCTCCCAGCTTCCCCAGGTGCGCCATCACTAGCCTGCGATTCTCCATAATCTCTGAAGTGTGTCCAGCATGAACTTGGATGTCTCCCTAATTATACTCACCTTTGATGTTTCCCACACAATTGTCCAAGTGTGTCTACACGGACTTGGGATCGCTCTCTCAATGTGTCTACACTGTGTTCGAGGTGCACACAGTGATGTGTCTACACTGTGTTGGGGCATCTCCCTTAATCCCCAAGTGTCTATACTCTGATACGTGCTGTGTCCCTAAATTCCCAGGCTGCACTGACTTGAGTGGTCTCCCTGATTTTGCAAGAGTTTCTCTAGTGACTTTGAAATCCCAGTAATGCCCCCAGGAGTGTCTTTACTCACTGGATGTCACTTGAATTCCCTGGGTGTGTCTTACCCGGACCAGGATGTCTTCCTAGTTTCCCCAGGGTGGAGAATGTGGTCTAGGATGTCTCGTTATTGCCACTGTGTGTCTCCACCGACCTGGGAACTTCCCCCGAGTCCCCAGGAATCACCCTAAGAAACCTACCTAAGACCTGGGAATCTTCTTGGAGAAGCTAGATGTGTATACAGTGACCTGGGGGGTCCCCCTGCTTCACCAGTGTGTGCATCCTGACCTGGGGGGGTCCCGCTGCTTCATCAGGTGTGTTTAGACTTACCAGGCATGTTGTTCATAGTGCCCGGGTGGGTCTAAATTGTATCGGGATGTGTATTTCCCAAGTTGTGTCTTTTTAACCTGTGATGTCTTTATAAGTCTCGGTTCTATATACCGCAATCTCGGATCTCTCCCGAATTCCAGGAGTGTGTATACACTGATCTGTGAAGTCTCCCTCCTTGTGGGATTTATCTGTATCTCCCCAGATGTTTCCCACCTTACCTGGCATTGCCCTATAACTGCCTAGGTGTGTCTACCATGAACATGGATATCTTCCTATTCCAGATGTATCCACACTGACCTGGGATGTATCTACTTAGGAGTGGCTACTATAAACTGTTTCATACCCCTCATTCCTTGTGTGTATCTATGTTGACCTGGAAAGCCACCTTAATAACAGTGTGTTTACGCTGAATTAGAAAAAAAAAAAAATCTCTCTAGCTCTCCACGTGTGTTTACTTTAACTTGATGGTCTCCCAAACCCCAGGTATATATACGTCGTCCTGGGATGTCTACAGAATTCCTGAGGTGTCTCTAACTTAACCTAGCGTTTCTGCCACATAACCCAAGTGTGGGTACTTTGATTTGGGATGGGTCCCCGATTCCCCCGGTTTGTCTACACAGACGCGGGATGTTTCCCTAATTGTGTAGACACCTGGTTATCTATACCTTGAGCTGGGACATCTAATAACCCACGTGTGTCTCTGTTGACCTAGAAATTCTAATTTTCCCGCTGTTTCCATACTGACCTAATAGGTCTCCCTAATCACCAGGCATGTTTTTGACCTGGATGTCTCCCTCTTCGTGTTGTGCCTACTCTGATCTGGAATGTGCCACTAAGTCCTCAGCTGTGTCTACACTGACCTGGGACGTATTGCTCATTTTCCAGATGTGTCTTCAATAACCTTGGATATCCTCTTAATTCACCAGCTACGTCTGCGCTGACCTGGGATCTCCCTCTAATACCCTAGATATTTCTACCCTGACCTGGAATGTTTTCTTCATTCACCAAGTATGTCTGCCCTAAACTTAAATACCTCTGAAAATTCCTAGGCATGTTTTCTCTGATACCCCCTTGTAGCCCACTTGTGTCCACACTAACACGAACAAATTCCTAATTCCCAGATGTTTCTACTAGGACTTGGGATGTCACCCTCCTTCCCCAAGTATGTCTGCTCTGACCCGGCACATGTCACTAATTCCTAAGGTGTGTGTCCACTGACCTGGGATATGTCATTAAAACAGGGGCTTATCTGTACTGCTATGGAGTCTGTTTTCTCTGTTGTCCCTACACTGGAAGTGTCTCCTAACTGCACAGGTGTTGGCTGTCTTGAACCTCAGTGTCTTCCTAATTCCTGAGATGCATCTAGACTGACTTGGACCGTTTCACTAATTCCTCAGGTCTATCTACCAAAAATGGTATCTTTTCCTAATTTATCAGGGGTGTCTACACTGACCTGGGATAGTTTCTTAATTCCCTAGGTGTTTTAACACTGCGCTACTATAACTCCATAGGTTTCCAGGTATGTATACCTCAACATTAGATGTGTTGGGTTTTTAAAAATTTTTATTGGGATATAATTGACGTAATATAACATTAAGTTTTAGCACATTGATTTGATACGTTTTTGTGTTGCAATAGGATTACCACCGTAGCATTAGTTCATACATTTATCCCACCACAGATTATTTCTTTTTTGCAATGAGAACAGTTGAGATCTAGTCAGCAGCCCTGACGTTTGTCACACAGTCCTGTTGGCTATAAACACTAGCCGTACATTCGATTCCCGAGCTGCTTTATCTCCTGGTTACAAGTTTCCACCCTGACATCTCCCCAGTTCTCCCACCCCCCAGCCACTGCAGCCACAGTTTGCCCTGGTTTTGCAAGTTTGACTCCTTTCTTTACATATGAGGGTATACACTATTTGTCTTTCTCTGATTTATTTCACTTACTGTGATGTTCTCAAGGTCCATCCTGTGGTATAAATGTCAGGATTTCCTTCTTTCTCGTGTCCCAGTATTCCATGGTGTGTCCACACCACACCTTTAAAGCTGTTTTTTTTTTAATGTTTATTAATTTTTGAGAGAGAGAGAGACAGCATGAGCAGGGGAGGGGCAGCGAGAGAAGGAGACACACAATGCAAAGCAGGTCCAGGCTCTGCACTGTCAGCACAGAGCCCGATGCGGGGCTCGAACTCACAAACTGAGATCATGACCTGAGCTGCAGTCAGATGCTTCATCGACTGAGCCACCCAGGCGCCCCACACACCATCCTTCTTATCCACTCACTCATCGGTGAACATTTCAGGTGTTTCCATATCTTGGCCATTGTGAATAATAATTACTATAATGGGGCGCAGATATCTTTTCGATAGCGTATCTTCGTTTCCTTCAGGTATATACCCAGAAATGGGTCTCGTGGGTCATACAGTTGTTCTGCGTTTTTAAAGTAGCCTCCATGTTTTCCATGGGGGCTGAACACTCCCACCACGGCGCACATGGTTCCCGTGTCTGCGCGTCCTCACCAACACTTCTCCCTTGTCGTCTTGGTGACAGCTGTTCCAGCAGGTGCCAGGTGGTAGCTCATTAGGATCTTGATCTGTATTTGCCGGATTATTAGGGTTGTGGAATATCTTTTCATGTATGTACCTGCTGACCATTTGAATGTCTTCTTTGGAAAAATGTTAGTTCCTCTATTTTTTAAAAGATTGTTTGGTGTTATTACTGAGTAGTATGTTCTTTATATATTTTAAATTTTAACCCTTTCCTCAATGGTTTGCAAATATTTTTCTCATTCCATAGACTGCCTTTTTGTTGGTTTTTTTTTTGTTTTGTTTTTTTTGTTTTTTGTTTTTTACTGTTCCTTTGCAGTGCAGAGGCTGGTTAGTTTGACACCGTCCTGCTGGCTTTTTGCTTTTGTTGTGCTTTTGCTGTCGTATCCCCAAAACCATTTCCAAGACCAACCTCAGGGAGCTTCTTCCTGCGTTTTCTTCTGGGAGTTCTGTGGCATCAGCCCTTATGTTTAAGTCCTTAATGTATTTAGAGTTAATTTTGGAGAGTTGAGTGGTGTAGGAGAGGAGTCCAATTTCATTTCTCAGCAAACAGCTGTCTAGTTTTCCCAACACCATTTGCCGAAGAGACCCTCCTCTCCCTATTAGGTATTTTTGGCCCCCTTGTCAAAGAGTAGTGGATCATAAATGTGTGGGTTTATTTCAGGGTTCTCTGTCCTGTTTTATTGGACTTTGTTTTTATGCCAGTACCATATTGTTTTAATTGCATGGTTTTGTAGTAGAGTTTGAAACCAGGCAGTGTGATGTCTCTGGATTTCCTTTTTTTTTTTAATCAGGAGCATTATATTTGGGGGTGCCTGGGTGGCTCAGTTGGTTAAGCATTGGACTATTGTTTTTGGCTTAGGTCATGATCTCACGGTTTGTGAGTTCAACTCCCTCACCGGGCTCTGTGCTGACAGTGTGGAGCCTGCTTGGGATTCTCTCCCTCTCTCTGTCCCTCCTCCACTCACTCTGTTTCTCTCTCAAAAATAAATAAACTTAAAAAAAAAAAAAAGATTGTTCTATTTGGGTCATTCTTTGGGGAGAGTTCCATATAAATTTTAGGATTTTTTCTGTTTCTGTGAAAAATGCCATTGGAATTCTGACAGGGGTTATGTTAAATCTGCATATGGCTTTGGGTAGTATAGCTATTTTAACAATGTTAATTCTTTGCTTCCGTGAACATGGGGCATCTTTCCTTTTGTTTCTTCTTCAATTTCTTTCATCAAGCTCTTGTAGTTTTCATTGTGCACATTTTTCACCTGCTTGGTTAAATTTATTCCTATTTTTATTGTTAAAAAGTTGCTCTTGTGAATGCAATAGTTTTCTTTTTCAGATGTTCCACTGTCAGTGTATACAGACACTGATTTCTGTGTGATTTTGTATCCTGAAATTTTACTAAATTCATTGATTAGTTCTAATAGCTTTTTTAGTGGAGTCTTTAGGTTTTCTATGTATAACATCGTATCACGTACAAAGAATGACAATTTTACTTCTTCCTTTCTGATTTGGATGCATTTTCTTTCTTTGTTGCTTGATTTCTCTGGCTGGAATTTCCACTGCTGTGGGTTGAATAGGAATAGTGAACTCTTTTCTTGTTCCCGATCTTGATGGTGAAAGACTCAAAGTGTTTCTTCTGGGTATGAGGTTTGCTGTGGGCTCGTTGTTGACCAGCTTAATTATGTTGAAGTGTGTTCCTTCTGCACATGACTTGTTAACAGGTTTTATCATTAAAGGTATAGTCTGTTGAATGCTTATTCTGCATTAACTGAAATGATAGGAATTTTTTTCTTTTACTCTCACATGTATCACTTAGTGTATGTTGAACCACCCCCGCATCTCACGGATAAGTCTGTTGCTTGTGGTATTATATAACTGGTCTTAGGTGTTGAACTTAGTTTACTAATATTTTGTCAACCTACTATCGGGGTAATGCTTGCCTTGTAAAATAAGTTTGGAAGTGTCCCCTCCTCTTCAGTTTTTGGGACTGTGTTGGGGGAGGAACAGCATTAATTCTTCTGTAAACGTTTGGTAGATTTCAGCAGTGAAGCCACCTGGTCCCGGGGTTTTCTGTGTTGAGAGGTTTTTGGTTGTTGATTCAATCTCCTGACTCATTATTGGCCTATTCAAATTTTCTATTTCTTCCTGATCCAGGCTTGGTAGTAGTCTCTTATGATCCTTTGCATTTCTGTCGTATCAGTTGCAATATCTTCTCTTTCATTTATGATTTTGAGTCTTCTTTTCTTGGTCTAGCTAAAGGTTTGTCAAGTTTATCTTTCCAGAAACCCAGCTCTTAGTGTCATTGATCTTGTCTGTTGCTTTTCTGGTCTCTATTTCATTTGTTTCAGCTCTGATCTTGGAGAATCTACTTCCTTCCCTATGCAGACTTTGGGTTTAGTTCTTACCTTTCTAGTTCCTTGAAGCATAAAGTTACATTGTTTATTTAAGGTGCTTTTATTTTAACATTTGCACTAGTTACTATAAACCTCCCTCTCAGAGCTTGTTTTGGAGCATGCCGTGGGTTTTGGTGCATTATGTTTCTGTTGTCATTTGTTTGCAGGTATTTTGTTTAATTTCCTATTGATTTCTTCTTTGACCCATTCATTGTTCAGGAATGCGATGTTTAGTTTACACATTTGTAGATTTCCCAGCTTTACTCTTTGTGTTGATTTCCAGTTTTGTACCATTTCAGTGAGAAGAGATACTTGATATAATTTGTCTTCTTAAATTTGCTAGGACTCATTTTGCAGCCTGTCATATGATCTGTCCTGGAGAATGTGTGTATTAGGGAACAATGTGCATTCTGCTGCTATAGCTAGAATGTTCTATAAATGTCTATTAGGTCCATTTGGTCTAATGTATGGTTCAAGTCCAATGTCTCCTTGTTGATTTTCTGTCTGGATGATCTATACCCATGGCCGAAAGAGAGCTATTAGAGTCTATTATTGTGTTGTCTTTTTTTCCCTTTCAGATCTGTTGGCATTTGCTTAATATATTTAGGTGCTTTAACGTGTGTAAGTTTGACTGTCATATTCTTGGTAAACTCCCTTTATCATTATGTAATGACCTCTTTTGTTACTGTTTTTGGCTTAAAATCTATTTTCTCTGATATAAATACCCTTGCTTACTTTTGGATTACACCCTCATGAAATATCATTTTCTGTCCCTTGACTTTGAGCCTATGTGTGTCCTTAAACCTGAAGCAAGTCTCTTACAGCCAGCATGCAGTTGGCTCTTTTCAGAAATCCATTCAGCCACCGTGTGTGTGTCGATTGGAGAATTCAGTCCATTTGTATTTAGTGTGATTACTGGTAACAGAGTGGCGGCTATAGGAAGCCCTTATTACCTGTTTCCTGGTTGTTTCGCACTTCAATTTTCCCTGTGCTGTTTCTGCCCATTTTTGTATCTTGATTTTCTGTGGTGGTCCGCTCTCTTTTCCCTTTGCTCTTTTGTGCATCTACTTCAGAATTTTGCTCTGTGGTTACCAGGAGGCTGACATGATCTATCTCAGATAAAACAGCCCATTTGAAGTTGACAGTGACTCCACATACAGAATCCTCACTCTTTACCACTTGTATATTTTTGATGTCACAGTTTTTCTCTTTTGTATTGTGTATTAATCAATCATAGTAGCTGTAATTTTTATATTCTTTCCCCTGGACCTTTATGTTCCAGCAAAGTGGCTAATCTACCATCGCAATCTGACTCGTGTGTCATGTCGCTGATTAACGTCCCCTCACCTCAGCTGGAATAACTCTTCTCTGCATTTCTTGTAAGGAGGGTCTAGTGCGATGAACTCGCTCAGCGTTTGTTGGAAAAGTGTCTATTTCTTCATTTCTGAAGGATAACTTTACCAGATATTCTTGGCAGGCAGTTTTTTTCCTACAGCACTTTGAATTATCATCCACTCTCTCCTGGCCTATAGGCTTTCTGCTGAGAAATGCACTGACTACCCAGTGAGGGTTCCTTTGTAGATTACAATATTCTCTGCATGCTTTTCGGATTCTTTGTCTTGGATTTTTGACAGTTTTGTCATGGTGAGTGTGTTTTGGGGAAGGCCTGTTGCCACCGGGATAGGAGGGTGGTCTATCGGCTTCCTGAACTTGGCTGCCCAAGTGTCTCCCCGGGTCTGGGACGTTTCAGCCATTATTTCTTAAATAAACTCCCTGCTCCTTTTCGCTTTCCAGAATGCAATTTTTCTGATACTTGTACTTTTGATGGAGTCGCGTGGATCTTCTAGGCTTTTGTAATGCTTTTTAATTCTTTGTAATCCCGATTGGGTTATTTCAAAGTTCCTATCCTGTAGCTCACTGATTCCGTCTTTCATTTTATACACTCTGCTGTGAGTGCCCTCTATTGCATTTTTCATCCCATTCATTGAATTCTTTAGTCCCAGTTTTTTGTGATTTCTCATTGTTAAATTTCTCATTTTGTTCATGTACATACAGCTTTTCTGATTTTTGTTAAATTGTCTTTTGTGTGTTTTCTTTGGGCCCCTTATCAGCTGGGTCACAAACTTCAGCCTTTGTGTTTGGTTGTTGGAGGGTTACTGTTGCCTTATGGTGACGATGCGTTCCTTGATTCTTCACTCACGTTCGTTGTCCTTTTGCGGTGCTGCTCTGGTGTAGAAGTGGCGGACATCGCCTCAGTCTTTGTGATCCCCTCCAGGTGGGAGATGCTGTTAGTCGAGCCTGTCGGGCCTGGGCTTTTTCTGTCCTTGTGTGGACATCCCTGTCCTTGCTTCCTGCCCTGTCCTGTAGCAGAATTCTTGAGCTTGTAGGCCTTCTCCGGTCTGGAGAACTCCCCTCATTTCCCGGAAGGGGGCCCTACAGACACTTGTGTGGTGCATCCTCTGCCCACGGGGGCAGACTGGGCAGGTGTGGGCTCAGTACTCTAGGTGTGGTGGATCCTCAGGGTTCTTCCAGAAGCTCACATTTGGACTTCAGTGCTAATATTCTCATCTGTCTGTTTGCTGATCCTCTCTCCCCCGGAGTCATGGACGTCCCTCAGTACTCTGGGTGCTGCTGGAGAGAAATGGGGTTCTCCTGCAGCCCCCACACAGCTGGAGAAGCCGGCACTCCCGGTGCTCCCTCCCACGTGGGAGAGGCTGCTGCTGCTGAGCCCCACGTGGCGTCACCTTTGGGGAGGGGTGGCACCGGCAAAGTTCCTCTATTTCCAGTGGATCCAGACTCCGGGGATGTGCTGGAGCCGCCCCTGGGGCAGCTTGGACCCCACCCCCACCCCCACCCCCACCCCCACCCCCACCCCCACCCCCACCCCGGCCTTCCTTGTCTGTGCATTTCTGTCCAAGTCAGCATGCTCGAGGCTGCCCCACTGGCGGCAAGAGGGCTCCCGCTGGTTTGCAGCCCCTCGGAGGTCTGTCTGCCTATTTCCAGGTACACGGTTGGGTGACGCTCCTCCCAGATCCTTAGGCGTATGGGGCTGGATCCCAGAGGCACTTGCGTTCACAGATGGATGCCTGACGAGTTATTCAAAAAGGGAGACACAAAGCAGGGATGTCTTACACTGCCATGATGCTCTGAAGGCCTTTCTGATACTCCAGTTACGTCTACACTAGCCCGGGATGTTCCCCTCATCCCCCCTGGTGTCCGCACTTGACCTGCTGTGTCTACTTAATACCCCACGTGTTACGCTGACACGGTTTACCTCCCTATTCCCCAGGTGCACCCACCTTAATCTCAGCTGTCTAACTGCTGAGGTGTGGCTGTTTATAGCTGGGATGTCTAATTATGCAGACGAGTCTATACCGAACAAGGACGACTTTCTAAATCCTCAGGGTGTGCCTATCCTGACCTGGGGTGTGTTCTTCATTTTCCAGGTGTATCTACGCTGACCTGTGATGTCTAGTCCCCTGTCTAACCAGACCTGGACGTTTCCCCAGTTCCCCAGGCGTGTCCACGCTGATCTGGCGGGATGTCCACCCTGCCGTCTCCCTTGTCACTCTGGCTGTCTACCGGGGCGCCTCTTTACCCCACACAAAGTCTAACGTGACGCGTAGTGAGTGCTTCCTCGGGTAGTTCAACTCTGACTTGGGTGTCCCCCAATTCTAACGTGATGCTCTCGTTCCCCAGGGGGAGCTACCACGATCTAGGATGTCACCTTGATTCCTCAGGTATTTCCGCATGGACCCGGGAAGTGTCCCTAACCCCCCAGTTCTGTCTACCCTGATCAGGGAGACAGGTTCAGGCTGTAAGCACTGAGGCCTCCCTAGTAAGTCAGGTGTGTGTGCACGTGCCTGGAGGGGCATCTGTCCCGACCTGGGTTGTCACTCCAATTCTCCAGGCTTGTGACGTCTCCGTGACCCAGGATGGTGTCTGGCCTGAGCGAGGACTCCCTCCACGCTCCAGTGTTGCTGGTCCTAGCGGGGAGGTGGACTCTGTTCCCCTGGGGTGTCTACCTTTACAAGTTAGTCTCCAGAATTCCCCAGCTGTATCTCACTGGAACTCCACAGAAGTGACTTTCTCTATCGCAGAATATCTACAGTTACAGTGTTTGTGCAGTAGTTAGCTCGTTCCTTCCCTTAGCAGTACCAGTCTTATTCAGAGAGTAAAGAGTCTAATACAGGTTTTGCTTGTATAAACAACGCGCAAAAAATTGAAACCCATCATGAAAAGTGCAGATTGGCTTATAAAAGTAAAAACTGAATTTAACCGACTAAAAAGATCAACTGAGTACACTGGCATTTGATGAATTCAGGAGACATGGTCAGGGTCTATGCACGAGGGGGCAACAGAAAACGTCGCAGGTCAGAGTAAACACCTGGAGAACCCATGGCCCAGAGCTGCTCTGACATGCCTGTACAGAGACCTTCCAGGTCAGTGTGGACGCAGTGGGATATCAGGCAGACATACCAGGTTATGGTGGGCACTTAAGCTGTTAAAGCACTGCCGGTCAGCATAGACCCAAGTGCAGATAAAGGGAGGTATCCCAGCATGGTGTAGACATACCTCAGGACCAGGGAGACATCCCAGGTCAGGAGATCAACACCTGCGACAGGCAGACGTCCGGTCAGGACACACACACCTAGTGGACACGACCTACCCAGCCAGGGCAGACGTGGCCGGGGATTTCGGGAGATGCCGCAGGTCGTGTAGACTCACCTGTGCAACCAGGCAATACCCAAGATGAGGCAGCCAGCCCTGGGAAACGGGGAACCTTCCACTAAGACCGACCTGGGGAATGAGGTGCACGTCTCGGGCAACACTAGACACGACAGTCACGGCCAGAGATGCTCCCGCTGAGTACGGACACACCCGGGGCACGAGGGAGGCGTCCCTGGTCGTGGAGACACACACGGGCTTGGAGAAAACATACAAGGTAAAGGTAGCCACAGCTGGGGAGAGCTGAACACCTGCCAGGTGAGGGCAGCCAGGTAATGGTAAACATGGGTCACCGAAACATCCTCTGTCAGGTCAGTATAGACGTACCTGAACTATGAGCAGATACACCGGGTCAGGTGAGACACAGTCGGGAGAGAGGGAGCTATCACGGTTCACAGTAGGGACACCAGAGTTCTGAGAGACGTTCCAGGTTCTAAGACACACCTTGGAAACGTGGGAGACATCCTAGGACAGGGCAGACAAACCTGGGGAATAAGTGACACTTCCCTGGTCAGCATGGGGACACAAGGCGTATCTGGTAGACGTAGCAGGCCGGTGTAGACACACCTCTCTCCCCACCCGCAGCTCTGGGGGCTCCCGCGGGTGGGGCCTGACCACAAGGCAGGAGGTGGGAGCCCCGGCCACACGGCCCGCAGGTCAAGGCGCGGGGAGGCAGTGGGGTGAACACGGGGGACAGTGGATCTGGGGCGACAGAGGGTGTGCTGCACGAGAGCCACCTGGACACACCCGAGCTCTCACCTGAGGGTGCCACACCTGGACGCTCTTGAACGGTCGCGGGCTCGTCAACGCTGGACTCCGTCCACCGGGCAACCACCAGGGTCCCCTCGGGGTGGGGGGGGGTAGGGGGGCGCAAGCTCTGGTCCCCACCGCCCCGCCTGGCTGCCCCGTCCCGTGTCCCAACGGCCCTCTGCCACCCGAGGCTCCGCACTGCCGCGCGATGTGGAAGAACCACACGACACGGAGGTGGGGAATCTGACTCTCTCCTCCAACTGCCCTGGTTCCACCGAGACCAGCAGTAAAGAGGAAGCACAATAATAAACCTGCCCGCGGAAAACCAATAAGAAGCGGGGCCTCGTGCCTTTGGCAAGAGGAGCCCAGGAATGCAGTAACTTTTTGCCTTAACTTCCCCTCCACAGGCTCTCGGGAAGGATTATCTGCTCGGATCCCAAGATGAGCCATTACGAGAGCCTGCTGCTTGAGCGGAACGCCTCTGGTCTGCAGAGAAACGTAGTTTTGCAAAGCGCCAGATCTCAAGACCTGGGGCTTGGCCACTCTCCAGGGGCGGGAGGCCGGCCCCCCAGGGAGAGACGGGGTCGGGGAAGGGACCCCGCCGCAGAGCTGACCGCACGAGTAGGCGCAGGTGGCCATGGTGTCCCCCGGGCGGGCCGATGCCAGGGGGGGGCACACAGGGGTCACTTCTCCCTCGCGGCCGCCGTGCTCACGAACCACGAGTACCTCGTAAACCCCTAGGAGTGGGATCGCTGGGCCACATGGGTCTTTCCGAGACTCCCCTGTGTTTCTGTGGGGGATGTTTGTCTCCCGCACCCACCGGCAACGCGCTCGGCCGTCGGCGTCACAACCTGGGCATCACGTCCCAGCCGACGCTCGCTGTGCTGCGCTTCTGATGGTTGTGGGACCTCGCGATTGTCCTGTGTCCCCTGGTGAGGAGTGAGGGGAGTTCCAGTTGGGCGCTGACCGGCCATCTGTGCGTCGTCTCTGGAGACAGACTTAGCCCATCTTTTAATGGGATCGTTCCTTTGTCGCTGAGCAGTTTTTACAGATCCTGGGTGTCGGCCCCTCATCAGGTGAGGGAGACGTTTTCTCCCGTTCTGTGGGCTCTTTAACTCCCCTGATGGCGACCTCTGATGCCCCAAAGTGCTTCCTTTTGTGAAAGTCCAATTTATCTGTTTTTCTAGTTGCCTGTGCTTCGGGTGTTAGAGCCAATAAATCACCACAAATGCAACGTCATGAATCTTTTCTCCTGTGTGTTCTTCTAAGAGTCTTAGGTCTTAGCTCTTACGCTTGGGTATTTGACCCCATTTCTGCTGATTTGGGCATATGGTGTCACGTAAGGGAGAGACACGTAAGGGTCTGGTGTCACGTAAGGGAGAGACACGTAAGGGTATGGTGTCACGTAAGGGTCCAGCCTCTTTCTCTCACACACGTGTGGATGTCCAGTTTTCCCAACACCATTTGTTAAAGAAAAACCTGTCTTTTCCCCCGTTGAATAGTTTTGGCACTCTTGTTGGAAATCAGTTCACCAAGTTTATGTGGCCTTCTTTCTAGGTTTTCTCCTCCAATCTGCTCGTCTCTACTTGTGTTTTATGCCAGAACAACACTGTTTCTATTGCTGTAATTTTGCAGTGAATTGAATCCTCCAACTTTTCCCTTGTCAAAATTATTTCGCGTATTCCGGGTCCCTCGAAACGCCGTATGAAATTTGGAACGTACTTTTCTGTATCTACAAAAAAAGTGTCCCGGGCTTCGGGGGTGATGGCAGTGAACCTGCAGAGGAACCAGCATTTCAGGAACACTGTCGTCCTAGCGGCGTCCCGTCACCCGGCCGTGAACACAGGGCATCTGTCCGCGTATTAACGCCTTCCGTGGTCATTCAGTAACACGGTGTAGTTCCCGTGAACAAGTCTCCTGTCTCGTTGGCCTAACTTGTTTCTAAATGTCTTACTCTTTTTGACGCCATTTTAAAAGGAATTGTTTCCTTAATCTGAAACGCGAGTGACTTCTGCCTGTTGATTTGTGTCCTGCCGCCTTCCTGAGTCTGTCAGCGCTGACGGTGGTTTCCCGTTGGAGACTTCAGGGTTTCCTACATGTGAGACCGCGCTGCTGTGAACACGGGACCTCGGGTCTCCCTTCCCAGGCCACCTCCCCCACCCACACAGCTGTCCCCCCGCGGCCCCCCCGGTGGCCCCCTGCCCACCCACAGTCCCGGCTGCCAGTTTCTGCTTCTCGAGGCCGCAGAGTCCGATCTGTTCAGAAGAACTAAGTAGACGCGCTCACTCGGCTCAACTCACCTGCTCGACGGGCCGCGTCCGGCTGGGGTTTTCTTTCCAGGCTCCGATCACGCGGTGTCCGAGTTCCCCACCGCCGTCGGACCCCGGGCTTGTCCTGCGGCCCAAAGAGGCCTGGGGCCGCCCCGCTGCAGAGACGCAAGGCCACGTGGCATTAGGAATCCAGGGACATGGCGCTCTGTTCCCCCCGAGACCGCGTGCAGATGGCCCTGAAGCCGCTCTTCTGCTTCCAGCACCACACGGGCCTTTACACGAGGCTGCGTCTCCCCCCGGCAGGAGCCTCGGCGAGGGGCTGTGGGGATGGAGGCGAAGGACCCCAAGCCGGGCAGGAGCACGTGCCACAGAAACCACCCAGAATCCACCGGGGGGAACAGGCGAATGTGCAGTGTCTGCTCAATCTGACGGAGGGGCTCGCGGCTGGCTGCTCCCGGTGCCCATGGAAGTGCCCACGCGGGGACGCTGAGCACCACCCCCCACTCAGGTTCTAAGCGGCTTTTCTGGAACGGACTCCTCGGGAACAAGGGCGGACGTGAAGCGATGTAGACACAGCCCGAGTCACCAGCAACGAGGGCCCGTGGGAAGAGTCCCGGCGCACCCGTCGCTGGAGCCCACCCGGCCCAGACCCGGCCCCTTCTCCTGCAGAAGCGCCGCCCCGCTCGTTGGAAGGCCCCGGGACGTTTCCAGCCCACTGCTTCTGGCTACTGTTGCCAGACACACGGGGCAGGTGTTTCTGCGGGGCCTCCGCACCTGCCGATGCCGGAGGAAAGGCCGCGGGGTCCTGTCCGCGGGCGGCCTCGTTTCTGACCCGAGCGCAGGTCACACCCGGTGCTCACTGTGAAAATCTGCTGCGTCGTGCACTTGGGATTTGTGACGTAAACTTCAGTAGAAGGAAGACAGACGGGTCATTCCCGGGGACGATCGGGGACGCGCTCTTTTAGGAAAGGGACTGGGACGGGTCCCACTGTTTTTATCGGCATCTCCTCCTTGGGACAGGGTTACGGGTCCCAACCCTGGCGGACTCAGGCGCGCCCCAGCGACCCTGCTGTGGCCAAGTAAGTGTGGGGGGGAGTTATGTGTGTCACTTCTTCCTTTCAGAGGCCGCTCCCGCCATTCTCTCCCTCCTCCTCCCTCCTCCTTCCTCCTTCCTCCTCCTCCCTCTTCCTCTTGCTGGTCCACTGGTCGGTGGTGTCTTACCTGTGCCAGTGGATGGCTTCGCATGGGCAAGAGGCAGAGGGGGAAAGCCAGCAACAATGGTGTGCGTTAAAGGTGGCCTGGAGTCACAGCAGGGAGAGGGAGGAGGAGGAGGAGGGGTGAGGATGAAGAGGAGGGGAGGCGGGGAGGACTGCCTACCTAACTTGGAGATGTACTGAAACACTCCAGTACTCACACAGTGTGGCGTTGGGGAGAACACACACACATCGATAGGACAGAAGAGGACCCAGCAGTCGACCCACGTGAACACCGCCAGCCCGCCTCTGACACAGGAAGGAAAGCAAGCATTGGAGCAAGGGCAGTTCCGGCAACAAACGTGCTGGAACACCCAGACGTCCTCCTAGGAAAATGAACGAGCCTGATGCAGACCTTACACATCTCATGAAGACTGACTCAAAAAGGATCATAGGCCTGAAGTGCAAAAGTCTATAAAGTTTCTAGAAGAAACTCAGGAGAAAACACAGGTGACCTTGGGCAAGGTGAGGACTTTTCAGCAGTGAAGGAAATAACTGATAAGCTGGAATTAAGTTTTCAAACTTTTGTTCCATGAAGAACACTGTCACACGGGGAAGGAAAACCACCCTGACACGGGATTTTGTCACCAAGATACATATACAAAGACTTCTTGAAACTCAACGGTCACAAACAACCCAATGAAAAAATGGGTCACTGACTAGAAGAGACACCTCACCAAAGGAGACAGACTGATGGCAAATAAGCATTTAAAAAAATGCCCCACATCATCCGTCAGAGAAAAGCAAATAAACACGTATCACTAGGCACCTGTAGAACAGCCCAAGTCCAGAAAGCCCAGATCACAGACAACACCAATTTCTGGAGAGGACATGGCGAAGCCAGAACTCTTGCTCATGGCTGGCAGGGATGCAAAATGGCGCAACCACTCTGGAAGACAGTTTGGTGGTTTCTTAAAAAACTAAGCATAGTCTTGGCCTAAGTCCAGCAAGCTCCCTGGTATCTACCCACTGGAGTTGAAAATTTATGTCCACACAAAACCTGCACACATTTATAGCATCTTTAATCATAACTGCCTCGCCTTAGAAGCAACAAAGATGTTCTTCAGCAAGTGAACAGGTAAACTGTGGAACATACAGAAAATGGAATATTGTTCGGTGATAAAAAGAAATGAGTTTGAAGGTATGTCACCATGGCGGCCTAAGACAGCCCTTGTTTTTGTCCCCTCCGACAATGAAAATTAACGAAGATAAACAAAATTGACAAATATTTAGTGATGCTAAGACTCAAAATCAGAAATGGAGAGACATTACGATAGATACCTCAATAATAAAAAGGATCCTAAGAGACTGCTACAGATAATTGGAAACCACCAAACTAGATAACCTAGAAGTATGGACAAATTCCTAGATACACACAACCTACCAAGATTGAATCAAAATGAATTAAAAAACAGGAACAGACCAATAAGAAGAGATTTAATCAGTGACCAAAAATGTATCAACACAGAAAAGCCCAGGACCAGATGACTTTCCTGGTGAATTCTACCAAACATCTGAAGAGAAATCAACACCAGTCTTTCTCAAATTCCTGCAAAAACTTCAAGAGGAGAAAACACTCCCAAACTCATTTTACAAGGCCACCATTACCTGGCTAAAGGCAAGTAAGAATAATACAAGGAAAGAAAACTACAGAGCAATATTCCTGAAAAACACAGATGCAAAAAGTCTCAACAAAATATTAGCAAACTGAATCCATCAGCACAACTAAAAGGATCAGACATTATGAAATACTATGATTCATCCCTGGGATGCCAGGATGGGTTCAACATACACAAACCAATAAACCTGAAGCTGCACGTTAAAAGAATCAAGATAAAAATCATACAATCATATCAACAGATGCAGAAAACACATTTGGCACAATACAATATCCTTTCATGATAAAATCCCTCAACAAACTGGGTACAGAACATACCTCAACATAATACAGGTGACCTACGACAAGCCCACGGTGAGCATCATACTCAATAGTGAAGGTTAAAGCTTTTCCTCTACCGTCAGGACAGGATGCCCACTCTCACACTCCTGTTCAACACAGCACTGGAACTCTCAACCAGAGCAGTCTGGCAAGAAAAAGAAATAAAAGGCATCCAAATTGGAAAAAAAGTAAAACTGTCTTTATAGACGATATGCTCTGAAACACAGAAGATCTGAAGGACTCCAACAAAAAAAATTAGAACTAACCAATGAATTAAGTTTCCAGATACAAAATCAACCCACAGAAATCAGCTGTGTTTCTAGACACTACCAATGAAATATCCAAAAAGCAAATAAAGACAAGTATCCCATTCACAATGGCACCAAAACCAAGAAAATATTTAGGAATAAATTTAGCCAAGGAGGTGAAAGTTCTGCACAATGAAAACTCTAACACCCAGGAGGAAACTAAAAAAGACACAAGTGGAAAGATGTTCTGTGTTCGTGGATCAGAAAATTACTGTTGTTAAAATGGCCATACCACACAAAGCCATCTATAAGGCCATCCCTATCAAAATTTGAATGTCATTTTTCACATAAATAGAAAAAAAAAATCTGTAAACATATGGAAGCACAAAAGACCCTTAAGAGTCAAGACAATCCTGAGAAAAGAACAGACCTGAAGGCATCACACTTCCTGATTTCAAGTTAAAATACAAAGCTGTAGTGATTAAAACAACATGGCACTGATCTAAAATTAAACACACCGACCAATAATGGAATGGAACAGAGAGCACCGAAATACACCCTTGCATATACAGTCAACTCATATTTGACAGAAGAACCAAGATTACTCAATGGGAAAAGGCTGGTCTCTTCAATCAACCGTGTTGGGAAAGCTGTCTAGCCTCGTGAACAAGAACAAAACTGGACCCCTAGCTTACACCATCCACCAAATAATGTGAAGCTGATTAGTGATGCAGAACACCCGAAACCACGGAAACCTTCCAGAAGGGTGTGGGGAATAGGCTTAGGGATCCCCTGAGCTTGCACCAATGGGTCAATAAGGCATAAAGAAGTAGAAAGCCACAGGATGTATGCGTCCAAGATTAGGTAAACAGGGCAAAGGCTGCCAGTATAGGACAAAGGTATAGGAATAAGAAATCTCAGGATGAAAACCTCCAAGATGAGGTAAACAAGATTAGGTATGCAGGGCGGAAATGCTTCCCAACTTAGTACAACAGCAGAAAGCTGCTTTCACAGGAAGGAAGGACCAAAATAGGTAAGCAGGTAAATAGGACTTTAGACCTCTACGGTATGAAGTTGCCCAGAGAGGCGCTAATTAGCGACAGAAAGGCGCCTTGTTGACCCTGAGGTAGCATCTCCCTCTCATCCCCCAAGCTAGCTAAGATAAACAGATGTGGTGCCTCATGCCTGCTGTAAACAACCATCTGCCCAGCACCAGACTTTGTTTTGTATTGACCCAAACCCCTAAGACCACATACCTTCAAAACCCTCTTTCCCTCATATCTATGAGTTAACATCCATGGTTTCATTGTCTCTTTGTGCACGTCCATTACGCTTGTAAGCCTTCTGAACGTAATAAAAATGGAGCAAGGACCTTTACTCAAATCTCTTGTCTCCTCCCGGACATTAGCCTCCCTCACATTTCAATCCTGCGTCCACTCTCTTGCTGGACAAGAGAGAACTCCAGACCCAGAGTCTACGACAGAAGGGAACACAGTGAAGAAGCACCCTGACATTGGTCTTGGTAATGATGCTTTGTCTAGGACACCAAAATCACAAGCAACAAAAGTGAAAATTAGTAAGTGGGATTACCACAAACTGAAAAGCTGTGTCAGCAAATGAAATCCACAAAATCAAAGACAACCTACAGAATGAAAAAAAAAAATTCATGAATCAGATATCTGATAAGGGGATGTTAATATATATAAAGAACTCCTACAACTCAAAGCCAAAACGGTCGATTTAAAAATGGGCAAAAGAAGTGAATAAATGTTTTCTCCAAAGAAAACATCCAGATGGCCAGCAGGTACGTGAAAAGATGCTCAGCATCACTCAGCATCAGGGAAATGCAAGTCAAACCCACAAGGAGACATCACCTCACACCTGTTAGGATGGTCATCGTCAAAACCAGTGGAGATAACAAATGTCGGTGAGGATGCGGAGAGAAGGGAGCCTTGGCGCACTGCTGGTGGGAAATGGAAGCGCTAGGGTTGCCATGGAAAACAGCACGGAGCCTCCTCGGAATGTTAACAGCTGAACTACCCGATGGTCCAACGGTCCACTTCCGGGTGTATTTCCAGAGGGAATGAAACACGGTCTCAGAGAAGTGTCTGCACTCCCACGTTCACTGAAGCATTATTCGCAACAGTCGAGACACGTTAACAGCCTAAGCGTCCACGGGCGGGTGAGTGGACAAAGATGTGTGGACAATGGAGTTCGGCCTCAAGAAAAAAAGAAAATGCTGCCATTTTCAACAACATGGATGGGCCCTGAGGGCATTAAGCTAAAAAAAAAAAGTCAGAGAAAAACAAATACTGTATGATCTCACTCATATGTGGAATCTTACAAACAAAAAATAACTCAGAGGCAGAGTGAACTCAGAGAAAGAATGGTGGTTATCAGGGGCTCGGGGGCTGGGGGAAGTAGGGAGAAGTTGGTCAAAGGGCCAGACTTCCAGTTAGAAGGTAAATTCTGGGGATCTGAGGTACAGCATGGCAATTATAGTTAATACTGTAGAGTAAACCTGCAAGCTGGAAGACAGTAAATCTTGACTGTTCTCACCACAAATAATGCTAATTATGTGAATGTAATGCAAAAGCTGACACCTCCATCAAAGTTCCACATCAACACACATTCACCTTAAACTCACACAATGCTGATTATAACTCGGGAAGGCTGGGAAAGAAAAGGAAGTGAGCCCTCAAGCCCCGAAGAGACGCGGAGGAACCTTGGACGCGTATCACTAAGTGAGAGCAGCCGCCCTGGAAAGGCCACCGGCTGCATGATTCCAACCGTACGGCATCTGGACAAGGCAAAACCAAGGAGACAGTAAAGGATCAGTGTTGCCAGGGCTCGGTGAGGATGAACAGGGGATTCTTACGGGAGTGAGAATACTGTGTGCGGCCCCGTCGTGGTGGATATTTTCTATTACACCCTTGTCCAACAGCAAGCCCACGGAACGTCCACCACCAGGAGCAAACCCTAGGGCAAACCGTGGCCTCCGTGATGAGCTGTGGTTGTAGGTTGAGAAGTAATGAATGGCTCAGCCGGCAGAGGAGGTTGATAAAGGCAGGGGGGGTAGGGGGTGTGCACGGGGCAGGGAGACATGGGAATCTGTACCTGCCTCTCAATTTTGCTGTGGACCTAATGCTACTCTAAAAAAATTAAACTGTTTCCTATTTTTAATGATAGTTGTTCTAAGCTAAGTTTACAGAGTTGGTTATTACACATGGATTCATAAATGCTTATTTGCACAAGTGACCTGCTGTTGCACAGACTGCTCTGAGACGGGCTTTAAGTAGGCCCCACGCCAACTTGGGGCTTGAACTCACCACCCCAAGATCGAGAATGCCATGCTCCACCAACTACGCCAGCCAGGCACCCAAAACAAACTATTTTAGGGGCGCCTGGGTGGCTCCGTCAGTTAAGCATCCGACTTCGGCTCAGGTCGTGATCTCGCGGTCTGTGAGCTTGAGCCCCACGTCGGGCTGTGCTGACAGCTCGGAGCCTGGAGCCTGTTTCAGATTCTGTGTCTCCCTCTCTCTCTGGCCCTCCCCCCATTCATGCTCTCTCTCTCTCTCTCTGTCTCAAAAATAAATAAACATTAAAAAAATTTGTTTTAATAAATATTTTAAAATAATGACTCATTTTTAAGCTTAAATTCATGTAAATGGCCCCAAATTGCCCTCTTACTAATTGCTACCCAAATACAGCCTGTGAGGGCTCTGAGACTCAGCCTCCTCTCTCCTAGTTTAAAACGGATTTAAAATGCAAATGCAGCCACCACCATACCCACCACACTTGCTCCTCCTGAGCCCCTGCCCCTCCCAGGTACCATTCCCCAGGACCCTGGCCTGACACAGGAGCCATGGCAAGGGGGGCTGCCACGGGGACAGGGCTCCCTGGCTTCCTCCTTCCCCGTCCCCCACCTGTGACAGAGGGACTGGGGGACTGGGGGGAACCAGGTCCTGAATCAGAAACGAGCCTCCCTATCAGTTCACCAAACACAACTAACTGCTCAGGGAGGGGGTGACTCAGCACATCCCGAGCTGTCCCACAGGAAGACCCCTCCCGAGGGACGCCGCTGTGGGCTGGGGGCCAGACTTCTCCCAGTCCTGCCTGCTGCCAGTGCCTTCCAGGCCGGGTCATCCCCGACCAGGGCTCCTCTCCACAGACGGGACGTTCCAGCCACCCCCACCCCCCCCCCAGGGCTCCTGTCTCAGAGCCCGGGGCCAGGAGAGCCCCAATCACCCATGTGTGCTCGAATCCTCCCGGTGACGGGGGAGGGGGGGCTCACCACCCGTTGGGCAGCCTCCCACGGGACGGTGCGAAACCCCTCCCTGCTGGCCCAGCCCTGCAGACGGCACCGCTCCATCCTGCACCCCCACTTCCTGCTCTCCTGAGTCGGGTCTTCTCCGGCGGGGCCCCTGCCCCCAGTCACCCCTGCTCCCAGCCGCCCCCACAGCCCCTCAGGTCCCAGAGCAGGCAGGTGCCCAGGACCCCTGCTCCCCACAGACCCCTCCCTCCTGCAGCCTCAGGGGCAGAGCAAACCCCCCAGCGCCCACACGGGCACCAGCCGGGGCTCCATCTGGCGGCTCAGAGGGAACCGTTGGGGCTCGGGGGGTCCTGCCGCACGTCCCGCTTGCTTTCTGCCCGTGCGCGCTTCTAACCTGCACCCACGTTCATCACGCAAGGACGACGTCCTCGCCCTGGAGCCGGGCTCTGCTGCCCCCGAACGCGGCCCCACGGCCTGAGGTCTAGGACGCGGGTCCCCTTGTGATCCAGTCGCGGGCTGGGCCCTGAGGCAGGACGCCGGCTCCACATTCTGGAAACCCGGAGCCTCTCCCTGCAGAGGAGCTCCTTACTCCTTCCTGACACACGCCCTCCTCCTCCTGCTGCTGCTCACACCTGCAGTTAAGGCCAGGGAGCACAGCAAACACACCTGCCCTTCATCCCTGGGCTGAGCTGCAGGGGACACCCAGCAGGGCGCTGGGCCGCCCCTGGCAGGGCTCCCTCCCTCCCACCCACGCTCGGGCATTTGCTGCAAAGCCACTCACCTGGGGACTCAGACAGGTGTGGGCGATGCACGGACCCCGCCCTGAGTTCCCCAGGGGGCACAGACGCCAGGGAACCGTGGGGACCCAGGCGTCCCGACTGCTGGTGCCAACCCCACTGTCTAGAGAGGCGCAGCCCCGTTCCCAGAGACCGGCCCGAGGGTGAGCGCAGGGGACGCGTGGGCCTCCCTCCCAGAAGACCCCGTGCGTGGCCAGGCCTGGTCCCCGTCAAGTGCATGAGCTCAGACCCCCGAAGGCAGCTCTCTGGGCCCTCACCTGTAGGGGCTTCTCAAGGGGCCTCACCTGGGAGCCCACATCTGGGGGAACCTAACCTGGGGTCCGTATCTAGGGGGGGTCCATACCGAGGGATCCTCACCCGGGGTCCATAACTAGGGGGGGCGGTCCACACTTAGGGGGCCTCAAGGGGGCTGTCAGAGGCCCCGACTGGGGAAGGGGCCCGAACCCTCGGGGCTGCGGCCTGAGATGCAGGGACAGGCGTCTGAGACTCGGGCAGGCCTCTCGCTTCGACCGCTGACCCCACCTCACCTCCCTTCCGTCGGGCTCGGTGCCTGGGTCACGGGCCGCGGGCACCGCCGCTCCCTCCTGGGACAGGGGGCCGGGTCGGGGTGGAGGAAGGGAGTCCTTCTCTCCCAGCCACAGGGCCTCTGCTCTGGCGCTCAGGGGCCCCGCTGGGGGGAGGGCAGGAGGCGGCACCTGCCCGGGGGGCGGGGCGGGGGCGGGGCTTGCTCCAGGCTGACGCGCAGGGCAGGAAAACACCTGCTGCTCCCGCCCCTGAGCTGGCCGAACTGCCAGGAGGCACCTTAGGCAGAGGAGAGAACCATCTGCCTCCCTGGCACACGCGGGCCTCCCCGCGGCGGCGGCTGGCAGATGACACCGGCGGGGACCACGTCGCCCCGGGCACGTCGGGGCCCCTCCTCTGGGGCCTGGCGATGGCCCTCGGGCTCCGTCGGAGGACGTGCGCTCAGGCAGAGGGAGGGTGCGGGCACCGCCCCCCCGGGTCCGCCGCCCCATCCCCCGGTCCGTCTGACACGGGCCCACCGGCCGAACCGGGTCTCGACCTGCCGCCCGGAGACCCGCTCTGAGGGGGGGAGGTGGGGGTGGCGGGGAACACCTGCCCCGGGCGGTGCTGGCGCAGAGGGGACTCCGCGGACCGGCCGCTAAGGAGGAGTTCGGCCCGGGAGGGGAAGGGGGCTCCGCGCGGGGACCTCCCGGCCGCTCGGGCTTGATGGGCATCCTGCGGGGACGCGGCTCGGGTGCGGCTCTCCGACGTCATCGTCATCGGAGCCGCGGGGCGCAGTCACGTCCGGATCCCCACGTGTGTCCCCATCTGTGATATCGGCACGTCTGGCACATCAAGTCTCAGATCCCCACGTGTGACGTCATCTGTCACAGGCACAGGGCGCATGTCCCCTCCTGTATCAGCCCGTCCACGTCATCTGCCAGAGCCGCATGTCCCAAGTCCTGTTCTAGAGCCGCAGGTCTGACGTCATCTGTTGTATCATGCATTTCACGTCCCGGAGCCACACGTCTGGCGTTGCCTGCAGAGCCGCCCGGCACAGGTCATGTCTGGATCCCCACTTGTGACGTCACCTGTCAGAGCAGTGCGGGCATGTCACGTGCTAGAGCCGCAGGTCGCATGTCCTGTCCTGGATCCCCACCTCTGATGCCGTCTGTCGTATCCACAGGTCGCGCACCTCACGGCCAGTATCAGCCGTCCAATGTCCTCTGCTGGGCTGCACGTCACACCTCTGTGTCACCCTGTCCGCGTGCTTTCTCAGAGCCCCACAGCCCACCTCACGTCCCGGGTCCCCACGTTCGATGGTCCATTGTATCCGCAGGTCAACGTCCCTGAGCCGCACATCAGAGGGTCACCACCTGTTACCTTCCCAGGTTGCACATCACATCCAGAGCCACACGTCTGTGGCCGCCATCTAGGGGAGCTGCAGGGCGTACGTCCTCCCGTCCCCGCCGACGGCGTCCACAGACCCGGCAGCTCCTCCTCCCAAGCCCCGTGTCCTCCCGAGCCCCAGGCTCCACCAGAGCTCAGACAGCGCTGGCAGGAGGCCGCACGAGCCCGTGGCCGGGCCGTGCCCGCAGACGCGGGGCGCAGGGCCCCCAGAGAGTCCCTGGCAGCCCACCAGCCCACGCTTGACGGCCCGGCCTTTTCCCTGCAGACCCTGGTCCCGGAGTGTCGCAGAGAGACCCGCTGGGGCCTTGTCGGGACGCGCGGTGGGGACCTCGGCCTTGCTGGACGGGACTCCCGCGGGCCCTGGGCTCGGGCAACAGCTGTGGGGATCCTGAGGCGGGGCGGGGTGGGCCCAGGCAGTGAGGGCTCCTGGACCCCGCCGACGTGCACGGTGGACCACACCAAGTCCACGACCTGAGCGCCTGCTTGAGGGCGCCCCTCCCCGGGAATCCTCGTGCCCAGCGACCACCGGTGTCCCAGACCCCAGTTCGCCATGAGGCTGAGCCCTGACCTGCACGCAGTCCCTTCTGTACAGGTTTCTCCCTAGGGGGGTCTCAGCCAGGGGTCCAGGCAGCCTGGGGGACAAGCAGCTCTGCTGTGTCCTCGTCAGGGGATCAGGCCGGGGTCTCAGCTTCTCTGTGAGCTCCTGCTTTCCCAGGACAGGAGCTCAGCCAGCCAGGAGAGAGGGTGCGAAAAGCCAGCGTCCGGTGTCCTGCCCTGCGACTGCCCAGTGCCCAGCCCTCTCTGGTAACAGTCCCTGATGGGGACCACCTCGGACCTGCTGCCTGGCCTGGCCAATCGGAGCCCGGTTCTCAGACTCTCGTGATTGGCTCAGAGTATGCCTAGGACTCACGTCCATCCAAGCAGAGCCCCGGGAGCTGCGTGGCCGGTCCCAGAGGGAGCCTCTAGACTGTGGGATCTGAACCTGGGCAGGTGGCCTAGAGGTGGGGTGGCCATCTGCCCGGGTGCCCCGTTATGTAAAGTAAGACAGGGGTTGCGTTTACGTAAGTTAGTATGGTGTGGGGGGGGGTGAGGGGGCTATCGTTACATAAACTTATGCAGAGACTGGCGTTACATAAACTAATAGAGAGACTGTTAGACAGACTACCGCAGGGGCTGCCTTTATAAACAGATACAGGAATTGCTGTATAAACACAGGGACTGTCACCATATAAACTAATACACTGGGTGCCTTTACATAAACTAACACAAGGACTGTTCTTAACTAGCACAGCAGCCACCTTCAGGGAGCAGCTGGCATTATATAAACCAATACAAAGATGAAGCCATAAAACGGACAGAGAAAACTGTCCATGGATCTAACTTTTTGAAGTCCTGGATCGTGTTCAGTCAGACGAGTCGGTAAATCTCCTACTTTCTCTAGGCCAGTCTGCCCTGGGTTTTCCGTCTCTCGCACCCGGAGGGGCCTGGCACGATACGCTCCAAAGTCCTCCAGGCACTGCCTCTACGTCTCCCTGTGTCTCTTACCCACAGCCCCCTGCCTGGGCCAGCTCACGGTCCAGAGGACAGCACGCTGGGGGGAACAGCCCGAAGATCTGTGGCTTCAGGAGCACTGCCAGGTTGACCACATGTCCTCACAGAGAGATGCCCGGCACTCGGCGGCTCTTGGAATCGGTCCTGATTCTTGCTTAGTGTGCAAAAGAAGAGCGTGCCGGGCAGGTTCCCGCTAAAACGGGCTGGGGATAAATCGTTTCTCTGCAAGAGAGGCATCCTTCCTAATGCAAAAAGCATGAGTTAGAGGGAACTGGGCCCGGGGCATTACTGTCCCGAGGTGGCGGTGGGGGAGGGGGAGGGGAGCCTGGGTCACGGGCCATCCAGGTGTGGAGAAGTTTCCACAGCAAACAGTCACTCTGGCAGAGGAGCTGCCTGGGAGGACCGGTCGAGGCTCTCCGGACACCGTGACCACACACACTCCAGACTCCACCAGAGCCATCGATACTCCTTCCCGATAAGCGTAACTCCCCCGGGGAACCAGGGCCACCTGTCGTGAACTCGGCGTTTCTCCCAGCTTTTACCCTGAAACCGAACAGAGGCGTCCGTCCTCTTCCGGCCGCGGCCGCGCTTCTCCGAAAGGCACGGTGCCACGTACCGCAGCTCCAGGAGCACAGCCAGGCTGAGCCTGTTTTCCGTCGGGTGGATCTGTCCACCGCGCAAACAGGTGGCTGGTGTCCAGGCCTGAGGCTGGCTCAGACCTACACACCTAGTCTGGTTAGGGATGAGCGGGGCCAGGGAACGAGGCGCCACCGTGTCCGACGCTCCTGTCGTGACGCGGCTGCCCTCCTGAAGTCCTAGCGTGGGTGGCACTTCTGTAGGAGGCGCACGTGGCTTCCCGTCGACACGGCAGCAGTCACTCACACCCTCTGTTCTTTTCCCTAACACAGTAACTGAAGAACCGCTAAGAGCTCGGTGCCCTGCTGGGCAGCGGTCTGTGCAACGGAGAGGCTCTGTGACTATGGCCCAACGTCTCCCCAGCCCTGTGACAGCAGCACGTGAAGGAAGCTTTTCTCACCTAAGGAGCAGGAAGGTGATACCACCGGGGCAGGGAGTATCCATCAGACTAGTCTTCCCCATAGCATCTACATTAGGTTTCACTGTCCATCCAAGCAGCCATTCAGTGAACGTTAGTAGCACGTACCGTGTACCAGGCCCTGGGCTAGCTAGGTACGGTCCGTGATCGGATGGTGGCCCCACAGAGAGCCATGGAAATAGACCCAATGGTCAGAACTCCTGGTTTCAGGTGACAGGGTGACAGCAACACAATTCCAGGGGCGCCTGGGTGGCTCAGTCGGGTAAGCGTCTGCCTTTGGCTCAGGTCATGATCTCACGGTTCGCGGCTTCGAGCCCCGCCTCGGGCTCTGTGCTGACAGCTAGGAGTCTGGACCCTGCTTTGGATTCTGTGTCTTCCTCTCTCTCTGTCCCTCCCCTGCTCATACTCTCTCTCTCAAAAATAAATAAACATTAAAGAAAAAAAAAAAAAAAGAAACAGAACTCCAAATGCCGGAAGTCAAGGGCATTTGTTGGTCAAGGCCCACGAGGACGGGTGCTGAGCTGGCTGTTCTCTGGGCGCCCCTCATGTTCCACTCGTCATCCTTCCTGCCCTGATCTGTCCAGGGAGGCCCACGTCTGCCTGAACGCAGCAGTTCCTCACCTTCTGGTTGACTCAGCCAGCTGAGGGAGTCGGAGGAGACTGGAGGACAGAAAGAGAGGGAAGTTGAGGCATTTCTCCTCTTTCCTGCTGGCCTGTGGCTCTGGCAGAGGCTGCACTTCTCGAAGGTCACAGATCTGCCTGCCGCCGCTCTCCCGGGGCTACACCGCTCCCTGGCCCCCAGAAACCTTGCTCTTCCCTTGTCACGCAGACGGGACCAGGATAAAGACTCCCGGCTGTCGCGAGGCCCAGGGCTGCTCTGGCAGTACGCGGGTCCCCTTCACTTGCCTGCACCCCTGACAACTCTGGACTCTTCGGTTGTCCGTGTCGGGTTGCCATCCGGTCCCTCCCGGATCCCACCTGAGTCAGGTGTGCCATCACACTACGGGAGGCAGAGAGGCGTGAGCTTCGGGAGCAGCAGACACCAGACAACTGAACATCCTCCCGTCCCCTCACTCCCGGCTCCAGCTCCGTTCTGTCCCATGATGGGCCAGCCTCTCCAGGTGGTGGGAAACGTGGGGGTCCACAGACCCTGAGCCTCATGCCATCGGGCCACGGCCACTACAGAAATACACGCCGTGTGTGTTCCACCTTGGAAAATATCAAGGAAGTGCTCCGACTGCTTTGGTCCATCTTGAACCCCAACAGGTATGGGGTCAGTGCTTCTCGGGGGTCACTGAATGCTCGTCAATGTTAACGTGTGAGTCAGATCGACACTATTGCTTCCCCGATGTCCTCTCACCGTTCCGGAGAAGGAGCCAGAGACTGCTGACTCTCGGGCTCCAATTCTTTCTTCATTAAATCCAAGAGCAATGTACCAAGCAGGCAGAACCACTTAAATGAGCAACTGGAAACACACCTGGGGGTCGGGTTTCTAGATCGTCACCCCAGATCTGGGCCCAGGTGTCTGGCTGTGTCTGGGCCCTTTCAGGGACCGCCGCTCCACGAACAGGCTCAGGTGTCTGGCCGCACAAATAATGATGCTTGTTCAGGAAAATGAGACGAATGCCTGAATGCTGGGAACGCGTGACTGCATTCCCGGGGCTGTATCTTTGGGACGATCCTGTCTTTATCTGACATTCAGGTGGACCACTGTTCCTAGAACTGAAAGGCAAGTGAGAGGTGACTGTGCAGGAAAATCACTCACAGGGACAGAGGCCTGGTCCTCCCGCACAGTCGGGACTGACGTACGTGTGCCCCTCTGAGGACTGCGCGTTCACAAATGGCTCAGCCGGACGACACTGCTCGGCAAGACGGGCCGCGCGGCCCAGTCCTTTCAGACAGTGACTTGCCCGCACGCGGTCCGGGTCAGGTGCGCACAGACTAGTGGCGTCTGGCTGGCCGGATCCCCGCGGGTGGGGGGACGGAGCATCCCACCTGCCCCACGGCGAGAGTCACCCGGTGGGACCAGAGACCGCGAGAGGGAAAGGCTGTCTGAGGGAACAGCGTGTTCCACGGCAGAGGAAGGACGGTTGACACACGGGTCCCGGGAAGCGCAACACGTGACTGTCACATGACAAATAAGAAGAGCGATGACTGTTGAAGAGAGCGAAGCGGCGCTGGCGCCATTTAAGACGTCATCAGGCATCCCGCGGGCTCGTCAGCCTGCTGTGCCGCAAACGTTTTAAGAGGCGATTTCCATCTCCCTTCCAGCGGGAGCTGCTGTCTTTTTGCTTGCGGACTGAGATTTGTGTCAGCCACTGACTCACCGATCTCACGGACCCAAACTCTAGCCTGTCTGAAGGCACCGGTCTGATCTCTTCCTAACATCGTGGGCGAGCACCTGCACGCGGCTGGCGTCGCGGTCTCAGGTCCGCCTTCTTCATCTCGGATTATCTAGTGATGCGCGGAGAGGGCCCTCGGGACTCGGAAACATCCCCTGGTCCTTCCTGTGGGCTGGGGCAATTGAGCCCCCGGGTTTAGAGGAACACTTTCTTCCAGAATGAAGACTACAATTCCCAGCCCTCCTCGCAGGAAGGCTGTGTCCCAAGACAGTTTCCACCAATGGCATGAGGAAGGAAGTGACTCGTGGTGCCTCTGGTTATGCCCCTGAAGCCCGCCCTTCCTTCCTCTGCCCTCCCCCGACGGTCACGGGTGAGCGTGCGCCATCTCGGGTCACGAGGAGCAGGAGGCTCGGCCAGGGCTGGGACAGCAGAGCTTGGGGACGGGCTGTGCCGGTCCAATTTCCAGACACATAATTACGAGCGGACTCAGAGAATGGAAGTCCCCCGCCCCCCACATCCAGGGTGTGCTCGGCGCTGGGCAGCGGCAGCAGAGGGGGCCAGGTGAGGCCCGTGGCCAACCCTCATCTCCAGTCCTCCCACCTTTCTGCGCACACCCGACCCGTCACAGAAACCGCCTCCTGCCTGATCAGCAGAGTCACCATGTGAGATAGTGACTGGTGGCCGGGGTCACATGAGGTCGCGTCACCTTGGGCGAGGAGCAGCCGGCCCCACTGTGACACCCTCACTCCTGGACCCGAGGCTCAAGTTTCCCACCCCTCACAGGGGAAGGCAATCTCTGGGCTGGGGAAGAGAAATCTGAAAGAAAGAGGAGACGAGAGGAGGGTCTGAGAGGCCCTCCCCCAGCACCCTCCCCCACACCAGCTCTGAAAGGCAGAACGGCAGGCACCCCCCCCACCCCAAAATCTGAGGCCCGAACACAGGGGACTTGGGTTGGCTTCCCACCTGGGATTCTGGGAGCAGTGGCTTCAGGGGACCGCGCACAGCCAGAGCGAAGGCAGGGGAGAAGAGCTGGCAGATGGGGCTTCAGGGTAGAGAGGACCCAGGAGAGACCCTCTGGGTTTGCACATCCCGATAAGCAGGGGGGGGGGGGGGCAGTGTGGCGCCCTGAGTCCCACAGAAGGGATGGGGCACCAGGGACACGTGCTGGGTCAGGGGACGTGAGGTCAGGCATGCTGACCATGAGGACCAGACCCCGAACGGGGACGTGCGTGGTCAGCAGACATCGGCACCGGACGTGACGACTGAGGGTCCCACCCTGACCCCATGTCAACCTGAGAGAGGACGGAGAAGGCCCTGTGTTGTCTAGAAGAGGAATCTCACACCCTGACGGACGCCATTCACCTGGAACGGAATCTTTTTCTGCCATTAGGCAGAGTGAAGGCTCTGGAGGAAACCTATAGTCTGAAGGAATCAAGTTATTTTACACACCTGAGTTGACTGCCTGGCACTCTGTGCCGCTACACTTACGAGCACACTTCTTTGGGGAAAATAGTTACTGTCAGCCTCACAAACATCAAATTTGCGCTAAGGCCCAGGAGGATCAACATCAATTTTTCTTCTTAACCAGGAAGCAGGGTTTGCCCAGGGCCGAGGAGGCGGGTGTGGGTGTGACCCCATCTGGAGTCTGGAGGGTGGGTTTAGAGGGACCTTCAGGGACGTCAGGGTGGGCAGAAGGGCTGCTCCGCCAAGGACTGGGAGTAGCAGGGCGGGGATGGGAGGCACAGGACAGATGGAGGGAAGAGGACGGAGAGAAAAGGAGGACAGACAGCCGGGCTGGCGGACGCAGCACTGGGTTAGGGAAATCCCGGGGGCGGGGCTGACCCTTTCCTCAGCGCCCCCCCCCCCCCCCCGCCCCGATGTGGGAGCAGCCGCCTCCCCCCACTCTGGGAGGACAGAAGTTGGCACAGAACTTCCTCATCAGACGCCGGCTCCTTCAGTCGTTCACGGGGTGTCACCAGTCACGTGCTGAGATCCTGGCAGTGTCCACTCAGGGCTGATGACTGGTGACCGGAGCTGACAAGGTCCCTCCCGCCTGGGAAACACACCACATGCAACAAAATACGTAACACAGGGATGATTTCAGACAGCGGAAGAGGCTACGACGGAAATGAAGGCCGTGAGTAAAGGGGAGACTAATGCGGGAGGCCACCTTCACAGCGTCCGAGAAGTGCTCCGTGAGGGGACTTCTGGTGCCAAGACGGAAAGGAGGAGCATCAGAAGGAACATTCTAGGCAGAAGGAAGGCAGACGCGACGTTCCGCCAGACGCGAAAGAGACCAACCAGAAGAACCTGAGCCCGCGCGGCATGGACGGTGGGAGAGGCAGGCTCGGCCCCACCAGGTCGGGCGCAGAGGGCAGTGGGCCAGGTCAGGCGCACCCTCGTGGGTCCGGGCGCACAGTCTGGACGCCCTCCTCGCAGCAGGGGAAACAGCAGGCGCACACCCACGGTCATCCAGAAGCTGTTCCACCACCTACTGGCGCGTTCCCTATCCTGCTCGCTCATCTTTCTCTAGAAAAGCCTTCCTCTCGGAGACCAGTTGCTCCTCTTGGGCGCCCACATGCTTTACGGAGTATTTCAAGCTCCGGCGGGGGACCCGGGGGTTCGCAGGAAGTTCCCGGGATACCTGTCCAGCCTGATGGAGGAACGCCAACCAGATGGCAGCTCGGAAGGGGACACGGGCTTGCGGGGCCCTGCGGGAGCCTGTGAGGAGCTGCGGGACTCCACCTGGTCATCCGAGCCCCCGTCCCCGCGGCCCGGGCCTGTGCCCACCAGGCAGCGTCCAGGCCTGAGCACTGACGCCGTGGGGCTTCTGACTGGGACAAAGGGTGCCACTTCTCTGAACTCGAGGGCTACCGGTTACCGAGTGTGGGGCATCAGGGAAATGCTGAGAGGACCCCGGGGGTGGCCGGGCCTGCCGTCAGCATCAGTAACCCTTCTTCAAGGGTTCTTCCATAGGCGTATCGATCTGGGGACGTCGCGGTACAGAATGCCAACCGCCTCTCCCAGTGTGCGGGCCACTCTCCCTTCCTCTTCAGTGTGCACGGGCCATGGGATCAATGTCCATGCAACGGGTAGGAGAACAAGCACCGTGCCCTTTAGAGAAGGGGCACATCTGGAGTCCGCTTAGGCTGTGCAATGCTGGGCTTAGTGTGCAATGTTCCCACACTAGCAACGAGAGAAGGCCAGGTCACCTACAAAGTCGTGGCTCTGAGCCCAGCAGAGAGCAGAGGATGCAGGGAGAGCAGCTGACCTGACACAAAGGAAGGAAGGTGCTTCCCAGGACACACGGGGACGGACCACTGGCTCGTCCGGGTCACAGTGAGAGCAACGCAGGGCTTTCACGGCGCAGGTAAGAACATTTCTTCTAGACTGTTCCATGGATTTCTAAAGCTCAGTAGGGGCTGGCTGGCCTGTGAGCATAGAGTTCGAGAAGCCACAGCCACGTGGTGAGTGTGCCACCGCCTGTCGCTGCTCCGCGGACCTTGCTGTGAACCCAAGAGAAAGGTCAGGAGACTGGAGGACGCCGCCCTCTGTGGTGTTGGCCCGGGAGAGGGGCACACTTGCCACTGTGGGAAAGGAATGAAGCCCTTCCAGGCCCTTCTCCCCGGCTCAACCCATGTAGCAAAACCCTCACACTTCGCGGGGAGCCCAGCAAACCCTGCCACCTGCATGACATACATGGAGAGAGACCCTTTGTGGCCAAGGGCAGGGGTCACAGAAGCAGAGAAATACCCTCCTGGGGAAGAGCTGTAAAAACACCCCGGGCCCCGACCACAAGAGATACCTTCTGCCGGCAGACGGCAGGAAACCCCCACGCAAGACACATCAAAATGACAAGGCAGCGTGGGGCGCCCGGGTGGCTCAGCCAGTCGAGCGTCTGACTTCAGCTTAGGTCATGATTGTGCAGTTTGTGAGTTCGAGCCCCGCGTCGGGCTCTGTGCTGACAGCTCAGAGCCTGGAGCCTGCTTCCGATTCTGTGTCTCCCTCTCTCTGCCCCTTCCCAGCTCATGCTCTGTCTCTGTCTCTCAAAAATGAATAAATGTTAAAAAAAATTTTTTTTCCATGATGCGGCAGCGTGTGGCTGGCACTGGGGGGCCAGGATCCCCGGGAAAGCCTCGTGGAGACCTAGTGACACAGAGCCTACCTGATCCTGACACTACCCAGGACAGCAGAGAAGCCCCATCCCCCATCGAGAGGTCAGCCGGCACTGAGTACAAGTCACAGCAGAGGACCCGGGAGAGGGGCCAGTGTGCAAAGAGACCCCGCCTGAGGCACAGGCTCATAGGTACGGCCTAACGCTGAGGCTGGAACACGGACACTGAGACAAATCCCCAGCACCTTCATCCCCACCAGAGGCACAAGGAAGCACTAGAAGAACCTGACGGCTGAGGCACACCGACGGGAACCACGAAACAGCAACATCCAATTCAGCTCAACTCCTGCTGGATTCACTCGCCCTTCCCGCCCCCCACCCCCAGCCGCCAAGAGAGGCCCTCGCTAAACAAGAGGCGTGCACATTTCCAGGTGTAAATATTATTCTCTCCGTTTCCGTTGTCCATTCCCATGGCCAACCTTCAACTAAAAAGTACAAGACACAAGAGAAGACCAGGGGGAAAGCCCATGGTCAAGAGACAGAGCAATCGATACATCCAGACTCAGATGTGACCCAGATGTCAGAAAGCTGTCAGTGAATTTAGAACAACTCTGATCATCACATTAAAGCTTCTAGCCGAAAATATGGAGAATACGAAGGAACAAATTTCCAGAGAGACGGAGACTATAATGCTCACGTGGGAGAAAATGCATCGTAGTAACACACGTAAGCATCCTTTTCAGAGTGGCTCACAGCCAAGAACACGGCAGGTCGCTATGAACCGGCCAGTGACCAACCATTCAGCTCAAAGAGGGAAACCGAGGAACCGAACACCTCTTTGACCCAGGCTGGTGTTCAGCAAACCGTGAACCAGAGTAAAAGCTTTCCTGCCGTTTGGTTTGTACTGTGCTACAGAACACCGAGGGCCGAGGACTTCTGAATTATGAACGGAGCAGACAGAAAACACGGCACAGAGAAGAAGCGCAGACTTCAGACCCCCATCTCTCGTACGAATACGGGCTCTGCCCCTTCCGGCCACGGGACTTGGACACGTGATTTCAACCTTCTGACCTCATTTCCTTCATCTGCCAAACAGACACAACCACAGTACTTGTCTCGGCGGGATGTTGTGCGGATTAAGGTCGCAAGCAGACACGGTGTTTGGCACACACTAGATGCCTGAGATACGGGGACTGTGATTGTTCAGCAGGGACTGCCCTGTCTGTCTCCCTTTGTTTTGGTTCTAATGTCAGTCACCTTAGATGTTTACAAATAGCCAGGAGCCAGCAGGGAAATCCTGTGGAGGAGCAACATCTCCTGAGGGGAAAAAGAAATCTGCAAAGCAGAAGAGTCAGACAATTGCACTAATGCCCACAGAGATAGCTAACGTTTCAGGCTCAGTGCTGACTCCATATGTATACGCCTCGTACCTCGTCCTCTGTGTGACATGCCCTCTTTAAACTCCCAAGTTCACAGACAGGAGAGGGAGCTAAGAGAGATGGAGTGACGTCACCCAGGCCACACCGCAGGGGCGGCACGGGCCCCCCACTGGCCGGCTGACTCCAGACTCTGCACAGCTCTCCGCGAAGCCACACCCCTCCCAGGGACAGGAGCACAAGGTCGTCTCGGAGCAGAGCCCAGGGAGGTGCAGGGGGAAGGACACACAGCACATGGCGGGGCCGAAACGTGTGAAGACGTTCCAGCGATGGGCTAGAACAGAGGACGACAGACGAGAAGTGGCCGCTGGTGCTGACAGTGATAAACAACACCTGAGTGGGGACCCGTCTGTGTGTGTCACCCTCCTCTGAGAGGAAGAATTCCTGGATAAGACAAACGTAAAACGTCAGGATTAAAATTGCACGTGAGGAGAGGCCGCCTCCGACATTTCTCAGGAAACCTGCTTCGTGAGCCGACCCTGTCGAGAGGTCCTGGGGTTCCACCCACACCCCGTGGATGAGTGCCTGTCGCTGTCTGATCCTCTCAAATGCTGTAGTTTACATGCAGTGACTACTCTGAGGCCGATTCCGTGTCCGACGGGCCCGGGACCAGGAGCCCCGAGCAAGCCTGCCAGAACACGGGGGGCAGAGCTGAACCGGTTTCGTTTCTCAACGTTTGCCGCACTTGACGTGCTCGGCAGGAATCCCTCGCTGAGGAAAGCGGCCTCCAACCCTGTGTGGGGTCCCCGAGGACACATCCAGGGCCCTGCATCCCCACAGCGCGCTGAGTGCTCGGAGCTGAGCTGGGCTCGGGATGTGAGCGTGTTGTTCTGACGGGCAGTGACCGGGCATCAGGCATGATAATCAGACCTGCCAGGGGACCGTCTCTGCAGCTGGCGTCCTGCCGCTTGGGCTGGGTGGGGTCAAACGTTACTGCACTTGAATAAACACTGGACAAAGCCATTCATCTTTCGAGAGTGCTGAGGGCAGAGCACGGACAGTCACCCGGAGACGGAGACGTGCATGGACTCACGACTGTAAGGGCAGAGAATCATCAGACCGTCTAGCAGACCAAGTTGTGCCGGGAATCTCCCGACCACCTCAGAGAGACCCCACCCCAGGGTGCTCCCTCCAGCGTCTCACACCCAGCCCCCCACCCCACCTGTCCAGGTGCAGACTGTGTGGGCGTAGACAGTGGGCCATCCCAGCCAGCACTGTGGGGGGCCTTTGGGGGTTCCCAGCAAGGAGCCCTGGAGAGGCAGGTGCAGGGGGAGGAGGGGGAGAGCGGAGTGAGGCCAAGCGGGGGGCGGAGCATGCTCCCAAGTTAGGCCATTGACACCCTCTGCACCACTGGGCTGTCTACACTGGTCTCTCCAGAGAGACGCTGCCGGGGGCCCCTGCGAACATGAGCAAGTCTGCACCTGGGGAGGTGGGGTTAACTCCGAGAATGTTCCCATATTCATCATCTTTCTGTGGACACTTTCGCAGGCCTCCCAGGCTGCTGAGACAGAGAGGTTGCCCAGGAGCACTGACTGCCGAGAGCACCTGGCCCAGGTGAGAAAGGGGCTCCTCGGGCAGGTGACCAGCGGCCCTGATCTGGGAGGAGGAGAGACACCTGAGAGAGAAACAGCCATAGCGACGGTGGCCTTCCCCCCTCCCGGCCCACGTGCGGTATGTTCGGACTTGGGGAATGCTACACGCTTGGCTTTACCTGTCCCAAGAGCCCAGCGAGGGACTCGGCGTGTACGTCACTGCCCAGGTGGCTCTGACTTAGGAAATCTTTTGTCCCCAAGTTGCTGCTTCCTCCGTCTCCTGAAGAATGTGAAGATCTGGTGATCAAACCCTTGGGTCAAGGAGAAACCAATTCCAAAGCTATTGTGAGAACCAATGAAGGGCAGAGGTGGTGTCCCACAGCAAAGCGGGGAGGAAATGAATGACAGACGCCCAACGGCAGACGTGCAGTCACAGTCGATGTGCCACTGCTGTTTCACTGTGGACGGACCTTGAGCACAGGTCCCCAAGGAGGGACGCACCTGCCCCCAGGCGTCCCCAGTGACAGCTCCTTAGAACGCAGCTCTGACTCTGGTCCTACTTGGCAGGGTGTGGCCTGCACTGTTGCACGTGTGACACAGAATGCAACTCCCCACATTGGGAGATCCCCGTGTTAAATCACAGATGAATCAAGACATCGCCGTGCCCGCAGGCGTCCTGGGGATAAGGAGGAATCAAAGATCAAACCTTCCGCGTCAGGTGGAGAAAGTAATTTTGACACGTCGCCGCACGCTGTTAGGAGGACTCGTTCAAGCTGAAGCGGAATCCAAAGGTCACTGCCAGGAGGGCCACAGAGCACCTCCTGGAGAAGGGGGCGTGCACAGGGTGACCCCGCCCCCCAGAGCTGTAGCTGACCAGCTGAGTGGGAGGGGATCCGGGTCCAGGCAGGAGATGACAGCCTCACCTGGGAGCTCCTCCCCGCTGGTGACACTCCAGGCCAGTCCGCCTGTGCCCCCTCTGAGTCGGTTACCTCTTCTTGCAGGACAGACCTTCCAAAAGGGTTGTGGCTTCAAATGTCAGTGGTTCCTGACTCCCCACAGTCCTGGGGTCAGATTTCGGGCGGGGCCCCGCTGGTGGCTCTCTGCTCCACCTGGCCTGGCTGGGTCACTCCCTCAGCTGCTGGCCAGGCTGAGCTGGAAGGTTCTGGAAGGCAATTCTGCACCTGCCACATTCTTTTCAGTGCCATTTAAAAGAGCCCAGGTAATCCACCCTCAAGGTGTTTCCATGGAGACGCGTTTCATCACCCAGAGGGAATTCTGGAGAAGAATCTAAAAAGGGAGTGAAGGCTGTCAGGTGTGGATTCCTTCACATCTGAGGGGGTTTCTGATTCACAGGGCTTGGGGCTGTTTCTCCTTGAAGTTCAGACAGCCAGGACTCCGAGTGATGGGTCATTCTGACCTTGAACTGGACACTAACCAATCTTGTCAAATCTCTAGCCCTGGTTCCCTCCTTCCTTCACTGGTCTTGATCTCAGCTGGGAAAAAGGGGACTCCAGACATTCTGAAGGATAGCGTCTTGGATTCAGGAATTCCCTAGAAGAGCCAGAACCACTCCCCTTTGGGGAACGTAGGAAGCCGAAGCTTACCGTGCATCTGAGGAAGTGACAGGTCTCCCCCTGGGAGCGTCCAGACTGGCTGCCCAGGGCCCGCCCCTCCCCTGCGGCCCCGCCTGCTCTCCTGGATGCTCTCAGCAGTGAAACACGCAAACACGCGCCAGGCCTTTGCACGCTGAACACCCGCTTCTCCGCCACACTCACCCCCGAACCGCGGGCTCCAGCTTGTTCCCACACACTCAGAATCTTCCAGGGACACAGGAGCCGCAGGACCATGTTCTCATGGATCATCTGAGTGCTTTTCCCTCCCCCTGGCTCCTGTCACTCTGGGGTCACCCCCACCCCACCCAGGTGGGCTGCGTTCGGGGGCTCAGGGGGCATCACCAGCGGTGGAGCCCGTCCACGTGCCCATCCCCTCCCAACAGACCCCACGTGTTTAGGAGCACACCGCAGGGAACCCAGATAGAGGGAACTTTCTCCGTCCTTCATCCGAAATCAAACTATAACCGGCATCGCGTGTCTCTCTCCAGGAAACTACCTGGGATGACGTGGGTGTGTCCCTATCCTGTCCCTCTGCAGTATCGGCTGCATGTTCGGATGTGCACCTGACCTGCGCATGGGGGGTGGCCCCCGTGGAGAAGAGGTCTCTGTGATGAGAACTGTCGCGCCCTGCCCGGGGTCTCCTCGCGGCCCGCGGCGTCTGGCTGGCGGGTGTGTGGGACCCTCGGGTCTGTGGGAGAGGAGGTGGGGCCAGGGGCTCGCGGTCCTGTCCTTCCAGCACGCGCCTAGGGAGATGTGGACCCGGCCCCACAGGGACGTGCAGCAGGGGCTTCCCTGAGTGTGTTGTGGGGGCCGCCACCTCCTGGTCTCCTGGGACAGTGGAGAGGGAGCCCGGGGAAGGGCGAGCCTCGGAGGACGATGCCGGTTTGAGCCACGGAGCTCCTGTACGCTTGGCCATAGGAGCACATGTCAGACTAGGGGTCTGGATTTCTCTCTTGTCCAGCAAGAGAGAAGACACAAAACTGAATATGAGAGAGGCTAATGTCTGGGAGGAGACAAGAGCCCTGAACAGGGTTTTCGTCTCCGTATTTACTGAACTCTCAAGAACTTACATACGTGGTGAACGTGAAGAAAACCATCAGAGAGCAAATGTTAACTTGTGTGTAAGAAGCAAATGGTCTGGGGGGCAAGAAGAGTGTTTGATCAAGGTACACTGGTGCCAGATGGAAAGTAATTTCCTGCAGGTGATGCAACAAGTTTCTCGTGATCCCAGTACAATATCTCGCTAGCTCACCTTGGGCGTTTTCGCCCTGTTGTGGCAGCTTTCTGCTCTAAGCTTTAACCCGTTTACAGAAGCGTAGGAATTCCTGAACGTATTTCCTGACAAGCACGTGTGCCAATCAATCATTTGTAAAAATAAGTGTCCTAAACAGAATGAAAGCTAGAACACAGGGCCATCGACGTGTGTTTAAAGAATATGCCCACAAAACAGCAATGGGCATTTTGCAAGAGCACTTTCAAATAAAAAGGTAGGCATAAGCCAGTTCAAGGATTTCCTAAGAATGAAATCTTAGGAGTCTCAAACACCCTCAAACCATAACATAAAAATTCAATGAAAGTAAAAAGGATACTATTAAACACAGCTTTACGGTTTCCCAAGGGCAAGAGTGAATGCGTAATTAGGAGTGGAATAGAGGCTGGGGGGGGGGGGGGGGGGAAATGTGCCTGCAGGCAGCTGCTGCGCATGTGCAGAGGCAGCCGCGTGATTTCCCCCGCCCCTTTCCCTTGAGGTCCAGCGAAGGAGATGCCAGGACAGAAGCTGGGAGACGCTGGGAGGCGGTCATCACTTTGCCTGTGCCATCCCCAGGGAAGGACTGTGGGCCCCACCCTCCGGCCTGGCCCCTGACCAGCCTCCCCTGGTCTCCTCTAGCTCTGCCACGTGCAGCCCCGCCCTTCTGCCCTAGCTCCACCCACCGCCTCTAACTCCCACCCTCATGTGGCCCCACCCTTCTGCTCCAGCCAACCCTCTGACCCGACCCCACCTTTTCCCTCTAGCCCCACCCTTGTCTGGCACTGTCCCTCCTCTCCAGCCCCGCCCGCTGGCCTGGCCCCGCCCCAGGCTTCCACCTGGGCTCATGACTTAGCCACATAGCACACCTGCCCAGAGTACACATCTGCCCGGACAGATGGTCTGGCGATGGCTTGATGGCCTTTTGTCTGTTGGGTGGAGCCCAGAAGCCCCCAGTGATGCAAACCCCAACCCTCCTCAGCTGGCGGGATGCCCGGCTCCGGACACCCCGGACATCTGAGCATTGTTGTTTCCTCTCCCTGTGGCCCGGTCTCCTGGCCACCTGTACGGAACCCCAGGAAGGGCAGCGTCCTCCTGTCCCCCCCTTCCTGGGGAGGAGCCTGCAGGGAGGGAGTCCCTGGAGTTCCCTCCCTGATGCGCCCTCACCCCTGCCCGGTCCTGGTGTGGGAAGCTTTGCTCAACATCGGGACATTGACATTCTGTGCACACAGACAAGTCTGTGGAAACAGTAACGATGACCGATGGGGGTTGAAGCTCTTTTGCCATCAGCAATTTTTTTCTGCATTTCTCATTTTGGCTTCATTTGGCCTCAAACAGGAAGAGTCAAGACAATGAGGCACCATCCGCAGAGGTGGCCTTGGAAGGAGGTCTGGGGCCAGCAGGTGCGACACCGGACTGCAGGCGGTTCCCTCTCCCGGTTACCAGGACAGGGAGTGATCAGGCCTCTCTGAACCTCAGTTTCCCCTTCTGTGTAACGGGCTCTGGGTCTCCCATCCTAACCTGTATCGAAGGTGTCCACCTTGACCCATCTGCACGGCTGCGCCTTCCCCGCCACCCACACCTTTGCCAGGTTAACTGCATTCCATCTCCTGTGCCTCCGCCCCGCCCCGCCCTCTAAATCACCAACACAGTCACTGCCTCGCCGCTGTGGTTTCCCCTGGCACCCAAGCCTCAAGCGCAGGGATGCCAGCATCTAGACAGAAAAGTGGAGGGATGCCAGCATCTAGACAGAAAAGCGGGACTTGGTCACGCTGATGGTGGCAGAGCTGGAGGGCAGAGGATGACCGAGGCCCATGCGGACATGAGCAGCTGCAGCTGAGCCCCAGCAGAGGGAGTGAGGGGTGTGAGCAGAGCCGGGGCACCCCGGGCGCTGGGCAGGGCAGGACCACCGCCAGCCGTCCTCAGCAGAAGGACCCTGTGTGGGGCAGGACCGTGGGGGCAGGGCACCCGGCCAGGGCTGGGACCCCCGGAGGGGGCTCTGCAGGGAAGCTGTGAAGCTGGAGGGACACCCCTCTTTCAGAGGCGCCGGCCCCCTGCGGTCGCCACCAGCACCCCTGTTGTCAGGACCTGGCAGGGTCCTGCTCTGTGAGCCCAGGAGCTTGTTTTACAGAGCAAAGGAGGGCGGGGCCTCTGAATCAGCCAGAAGCCCCCACTCCCTGCACCCATACACTCAGAGGCTGGAAGGGCCCTGGGCCTGGGCTGTGATCCCCACCCTAGGATGCATCTCCCCACCTCCCAAAGCAGGCTGTGTTGCAGACTCACTGGACCTCGTGAGTCCCCAGGTCATCATGCGCCTCCCCCTAAGGGTTCTGGCCTCTTGTCCCTCTGCCTACAAGCCCTCCCTGCCCAGGTCGGTGCCTCGCCACCACCCCCTCCCCACCCCGCCGTCTCTGCTCCAGCCCCTCCCCAGGGAATTTCTCCTGTCCCCATGCCCCCCTCCCCGGGTCACCTCAAATAGCCGTGCTCATCACCACAGAGGCAGGACGTGTGGAGGCAGATGGCAATGTCAGGTGGGCACCCCGACCTCTGCCCGCATGCTGCCGAGACCTGGAGGGAAGGGATTTAGACATCCTCCCATTTATGTTCTTGTATGTCTGACCAAAGGAAAAAAGAAAAACAACCTTCCTGGATACCAAACCCCAGAGAAAGCAGTGTTTAAGAAGTCTTGTTATTGTGAGTCTTTTTCATGACTCTGATCTAGTTTGCAGAGCATCCCAGCAGTGGCAAAAGCAGGCACCAAGACCCGGCAGGATCCTGCTGAAAATGGAGGCCCCAGAGCTCTCATGGGATGCTCGGAGCTGCCTGCCGAGTATCGGCCAAAACGGACACAGAGCAACTGGCTATTAACTGGCCACTGTTACAAGGAAGGCTCTGTTGCTGCCCTGCCCACTTCCACACTCTGTAAACTTGTCCAACACAAAGCGAACCAGCGAGGGCTGGGCTGTTGGTTGGTTGTCCGTGGCGCTCCGCGGCTCCAGGAGAGAGGCTGGGCCCGAGCCCAGGGAGACCGAGCCGGAGGAATCTGGGCCGGCCAGCTCTCACTGTGTAGCCACCACCTACTGAACACAAGGACATCTCTCTCGTGGCTCAGCAGGTGGCAGGGGGCGCTCGGCTCGGGCCATCCGCGGGGTGGCTGCAGGTGGGCTGATCCCCACGAGTCTCGGGCGGCTGCACACCAGCCTGTAGGTCAGCGGTAGGCTCTTGTCATCCTCGACCAGCAGACTCTTCTCAGGGTGACAGCAGGGGCACAGGGAGCAGGTCTGACGGGCCGGCCCTTTCAAGCCTGTGGTGGTGGCACCTGCCCACTAACACTTCCTTGGCCAAAACACCTTAGATGACCAAGTGCAAAGTTCAAAATAAACCAGTATATTCCATCCATGGAGGTGGGCACGGGAGGGGGAATATTCCTGAAAAGTCCTGTAACGTCCTCCAGAGCACAGCGCGTGCGGGCCCGGGGCCTCCAGGCAGCTCTCCCAGCCCAGACCCGCCTGTGTCCTCGGCTGGCTGGGGGGTCCCGGCCCTCACTGCCCCATCACGGGGACTTGATGACGTGGTAGGCTGTGTTGCCGCCCTCCTAGGACGACTGGATAAGCACGAAGGTTCTCACCAGGTCCGTACAACCTGCCGCAGGCTCTGCGGCCTCGGGGTCCCCACATCAGTCCAGCGCTGGCGAGGAGGGTTAGAAGTCTCTTCCCCAGGAACGGGACGACTTCTCACCGTCTGACGCGTTACCAGCTTGATCGTCCACCCACTGGGGAGGGTTTTCGCGGGGGGGGTGGGGGGGGGAGTCCTGCGTCTGAACATAAAAGCCCGTTGCGATCCGATCCCCTGCTGTGGATAAACACGCTGCACGTCACCGTCCAGGAGGCGTTTGTGAGGAACAATTTTCCTTTCTTAGAACGCTCTGACCAAAGACATATTCCTCACACAGCCCTCATAAAATATCCGTATGTGGTAACTTTGCACTGGCTGGAGCAGTTACAACGTGCCTGGTAAGTGTGTAAAAGCATTTCAGGCTCCAAGCCTGCAGTGTTCCGAGAGTCAACGCAGAACACTCTCCTCCAGCTGCCTTCAGGATCCTGATTTCCAGTGCGGTGAGGAGCCAGAAAGCCTAGAGGCTCACCGTCACTCCCTCCCCACTCCCCTGGCCGAGGTCCATCAGAGCCTCAAACCAGAACTGAACGATGGCGGCTCCCACAGGAAGGGGTGAAGAATCGGGGCCCACAGCTCAGCCAAGCCCCTCCTTTAGGGAGGACTGTCTTACACGCGGGAGACAGAGGTGGGAGCCTTCCCCAAGGGATGCACAGGTCAGGAAGGAAGGTATGATCCAGCAAACCTCTAGGAGGACCACAATCTGACCCTGGGGACAGCTGCACTTTTCTGCAGAGGATCAGATTAAAAATATAACGAGAGGAAGCTGCTGTACACAGAGATGCTGAAGGGGAACCTGCAGAAATTTTTTAAAGAGAGAAAATAGAGGAGAGATGAACCCCAGGAGCCCATCCCTGCTGGAGTTTCTAAAGGACACACACAAACCACGATGAGCAGGCTGGGAAACAAAGTCCGAAATACAGCGAGTTACAGGGAGTAAAGGGAAGGACACGCTTGGTGTTGTACCGAATAATGTTTGCATGAGTCTTACCCAAGGAGGAGATACCAAAACCAAACAGGGCTAAGGGCTGCATATTAATAGCCTATAAGCCAGGGGGCAATGGCTGGAATACATAATTATAATTTACAAAGGAGAGAAAGACACTAAGGAATTCAGTGTAACAGGGAAAACGCACACGGCAAAAGCGCAGGCAACACTACCAGAAGACTCGCAGAATGCTTATCCTACAAACTTCTTGAGAACACAAGGTGCTGGAATATATGTGTTTCTGGAGGTGTCTAAAATGTGTCTGGAAGGTTCACAGAAAGCAGACTTGCCTCCGGAGAGAACCTGCAGATCTGCTCTGAGCGCACGCTGCGGGGAGAGCCGCGGCCGTGAGGAGTCATCGCAGTCTCCTCGAGATGGAGCAGCCACAGCTCGGACGGAGTCACGGGTGTGGACATAACGGGAGGAAACCCAGCAAAATGGGAGAGGAAACAGGCTCCGGTGGCAGTTTCTTTTGGGCGGATCTACCTGCCCATATTTATGGTGATGGGAAGAGGCCAGGGGAAGACTGACCCCAGGCAGGGTGGCACCTGAGGAACCCAGGTGGCAGGACTCTGGTCCAGCACTCGCGCCATGGGCCTCTCCTGCTTCTGAGCCACTGCTCCTTCTCCCTGGACAGAAAAGAAAGAGCCCCAGAGGTCCAGAGCTTTAGTCAGATGAATTCCAGAATGGAGTGTAGACACCCCAGATGAGGTTTAGACGGACCCTGCCCAGGTGTTGGCAGGAAGTGAGGCGGCCAGAGCTCTGTCACCACCGAGTCAGAGCGGGAAGGAGCAGGTCCTTCCTGGGGCTGGCGGAGCGTGGGACAGCGTGACTTCACAGTCACACCTGTGAGGGGGCAGGTGGCCTCAGCAGGAACAACGGTCATCGTGGGGCCGTGTCTGTGCCAGAATCCCACCTGAGCCGGCTCCTTCTTTTTTTTTTTTTTTTTTTTTAATTTTTTTTAACGTTTATTTATTTTTGAGACAGAGAGAGACAAAGCATGAACGGGGGAGGGTCACAGAGAGAGGGAGACACAGAATCTGAAGCAGGCTCCAGGCTCTGAGCCGTCAGCACAGAGCCCGACGCAGGGCTCGAACCCACGGACCGTGAGATCGTGACCTGAGCCGAAGTCGGACGCTTAACCGACCGAGCCACCCAGGCACCCCTGAGCCGGCTCCTTCCACCCCAGGAGCCACCGCCGTCTTCTAGCCGAGGAGTCCCGAAAGGGTAAATTCGCCTTCGTAAAATTATAGACCCCCACGCTGGCAGCAGACCGGACTGCAGTCGCTTGTCTGAAGTTGTCTCCCTCGTGAAATTCTGCTTATCAGGCGTCTCCCGAGGCCCAGCAATTTCTAGCACCGAGATCAGCAGCAAATCCACCGAAACCGGCGTGTATGGGATGTGGCAGGTGTGGTTTCCGGGCGCTACTCCCAGGTAAACTGACTCGAGCCCACACAGCAGTCCAGCCTCCTCCACCTGCCGCAGGAAGGCCCCTCTGGCAGAAGCCTCCTTCTCAGCAGGCGCCTCCCCAAGACGCCCCCACTTTCCACCCCACCCCTGCCTGACCTGGAGACACGCACGGCCCCAGAACAGGACCCAAGGACAGATACCATCCAGGTGTGAATACACTGAGTGCACTGACCTCCAGGAACGAGGGCCCCGCAGGGGAGGGTGGACGGAAACGGGACGGCGCTGGGGCAGAGGGAGCTCCCGCTGGTGACAGAGGCCTCCTTCAGGACCGTGTCCCACGGGAGGAGGAGACGGTTCCTGAGGGACGTGCCTCCTGCCTGACGGGACACCAGGTGTGTCTGCAGCCGAGCGAATGCTACACTGGAGGCCTGGCCCTTTCTGACCTCAGGGAACATTCCAGCAGCCAGTGCCCGATTTCTCCCAGAATTGTAGAGACAGACGAAATCAGAACACTGATGACGGGCATTTGTTTCCTTCCCGTGTCCATGTGAGGCCAGCTCCCCAGCGACGTTCTCCAGGCGGCTCTCCCCACACGCCCGGCTCAGAGGCCCCGAGGGGAGCTGATCGCAGCCAGACTCATTCCCACCGTTAAGCAGGATGAGCCGAAGCTCACCGAGCACCCCCTGGGACACGCGGGGACCTTGCAGGTACTACAGGCTGGAGCCAGGAGGTAAGAGCTGGAGGGACTTTACCGAGAAAGCAACCAGGTCAGAGACCAGGCAAACAGGAGTGACGGGCACAGCCGATGGGCGGCCAGCAGTCAACACGCATTTACCGGGGCCCCGTGTGGACCCCGCTCCGCGTGAGAAACGGGACACAAAAATGCCGGATCCACAGCCTCAGCGGCCCCACGTTACGGGGGCTGGAAGGGCCGGACTTTGTGTTGTGCTGGAATATCATGTACAGTGATCGAGGGAGGGAGGACGGAAGACGGCACGCTCTCTGCCAGTCACGGAGCCGACGTCACACCAGGTAAGAGACACTCCCCTTCGGACAAAGGCAGGCTGCCTCCGTGGTTTCCACATTAGACGTTAACTTTCAGGGGACACACGGACCCCTTCCTAGTCTGCCATCCTGGGGGGGGTATGGTTCTCGAGAAAACGTCTATGGTAGTCGTCAGTCGCACACACGAGCCTGGACACCTTCTCCTTATAAAGCCAAAGCTTAACTACTGCGGCTCTGACGACGTCCCCAGGCAATCCGCGCCTCGAAGGACCCTGTCACCTGCACCCTCAGGGAAGGCCTTGCCGATCGGCGCTGTGCCCTCCCACCAGAGACCCCCACAGACGCACAGGGCACACGGGGAATACACAGCTGACAAGTGTCTGGACGCCTGGTCCAGGACGACCACCACCTTTCCCGCCACCTGACTGGGCCTCACTGTCAGCTCCCCGGCGGTGACGTCGTCGTGCTACACTTTTCGCAGATGTCACCGCTGGGGAAAACTGGGAAACCAGTGCCTGCCACCTCTCCGCATCACAACAGCCCAAGCCTACGACGGTCTTGAATCAAAACCTCCACCGATATGCACGTCCAGACCCTCTCCTGTGGTCTCAGTTCTGTGCCTGGTCTCTTTGGGCCTGCGTCTCGGGCACCCGCTGCACAACGCCACGCGTGCCTGGTAACAAGCCATGCTTCAAGGAAGGACGCGTGACTCACGCCAGACCACGGGGACACCAGGAAACGGAATTCTGAAACTCTCCGTGGACCCGGTGCACAAGTCAAGCACTTCTGCCGGGGCTTCCGAGACTACGATATAAGCCTGGCCACCTTCCAAGGTATCCTGACACCACGCGAAGAGCGTCTGTCCGAGAACGCAGCGAACACGGAGGCAAGCTGAGTGCCGAGGACAGAGAATCCCCAGAGACGCCGACGGCTCTCCTAGATCCATCCGTGCCTGCAGCTAATTACCCACGGACGGTCAGTTACCTACATCAGTGAACGTTTCTGTGCTTAAGCCAATTCTCCTCAGAGTCTCTGTCACTTGCAACCGAAGTTGTCATTCCCTGTTGCACCTCCAGCACCCACACGGAGGAAAGCAGAGCCAAGAGGGGTAAAGAGGCAGCATTCTGATACCGTAAGCTGACGTCCTAGATCTGGCCGTGCCCGAAGCCAACAAACTATGGAGAGCTAGCTCACGTCAGTCAACACAGTCTCTGTCTTGAGCCAGTCTGAGCTGACATTTCCGCACTTACAGCTGGGGAAGTGCAGCCGGTCCTGCTCCACTGCAGCCGGGAACACTGGTCAGCATCAATGGACACTTGGGGGGAAACCGATGAAAACAAGAATGAGCGTGAACGCGTGTGACAAGACCACCACGTGCTCTTGCTGAGCACCCAGAGGGGACAAACGAGGGCTCTGGGAGGACCCGGCACATCTCATCTCTGCACCTGGGAGGCTCAAGACCGGTGGCCTGTGGAGACCACACCTGGGCTGGGACTTCAAAGAGGAGTAGGGTTTGCAGGGAGGACTCCTGAAAACAGACAGCATGAACAAAGGTCCTGGGGCCTGCTTGGAGGGTGAGGAGAGTCTGTAGGGGTAGGGGTGGGGGTGGAAGAGGAGGAGAAGGATTTAGAGGCCTGAGTCCTGGTGAGGAGCACGCACACCAGGGTCCAACCAGGTAAACAGGAATCACTGCGGGGGCTCCAACCCCGGGAGGGTTAATGCAGGGGTCAGTGTGGGAAAGCCGAGAAGCCAAAGGTCAGTCAGCCCAGCGACCTGCCCCCGAGCACCGGGGTTAGAGAGACCGAGAGAGGGGTGGGGCTCCCTGCGCTTGGCCACAGCGCCCGCCCCAGCCCTGGCGGAGATGCAGCCCCTGCAGGAACAGGTGCAGGCAGAGGGGATACTCCGGGTGCTCCGCCCTGACCCTCCACCACTGCCTCTGATGGACTAGTCCAGGCAGAGACCAGCCCAGCCCGGGGCCGGGGAAATGCAGGGGGAAAGGAAGGGGGCCTGGGGACCCAGAACGACGCCCTGGGCAAACGCTGAGATGCCAGAGATTTCTGGAAGCCCCCAAGCGCGCTGCTCTGAAAACATCACTCTTAACGAATGGGGCAGAGCGCCTTTAGAAGAACAGCCGTCTCCTTAGAGCGGCAGGAAATGTAGTTAAATAATCAAAATTCAATTCCTTTTAGTCTAGACGTAATGAGATTTCGTAGAATTATAATTTCAAGTGCAGTATACTACATAATGACTCTCTCAAATGTGATTTTCTTCCCCAGAAATGGATTACTGGGAGAGACTTGGCCCGGCTACAAACGGTGCTCAAAGCCGATCGGGAACACGCGAGGCCCCTGCCGACGCACGAATGGCACACGCTGTGTCACCTCCTGGGGTCCCAGCCCGCTCTGCCCTGTGCAGCCCCCCCCCCCCCCCATCCTGCGAGGATAATAGGACAATAACCTATTAGCGTTTGATCCTCAGCGACGTGCGGCCAGTGGAGCTGAGCCCAGTGACCCCCCCCCTCCCCCCGAGGCAGGAACGAGGACATTCCACCCGGCCTGGGGCGGTGGCCGCTCCTTACGGCACCCTCCCCCCACACCCCGCCCCGTGGCCTTGTGGGTGTCCAACGTCAGTGCGAAGGTCGGACGAGGGGCATGAGGGGCGGAAGTCCGGCAGGCTCGGGTCACTCCTGCAGTTCCAGGGAGGCGGGGGGCCACGTCACCCCAGCCCGTGTCTCTGTAGCTCTGCCCGTGCGTGTAAGTGAATGAATGTTCCTGGACTGGCGCGCGTGAGTCGTGTACGTGCTCGGGTCTAAGTGTGCAGGGGTGTGGCCCCCGGCGTCCAGCGGCAGGAGGGACACACACAGGGAACACCGGGTCCCCCTCCCCGGCGGGGTCCCGCCCGCGGCTCCTCCGTCATCAGGGTCTTACCTGTAGCGACAGGAGCGCCGACAGCGGGACCAGGCATGGCGCAGGGCAGGTGCTCCCCGAGGTCAAGGCGCACACGCGGCCCCTGCGCCTGGGGGACACGCGGCCTGGGACGCAGGCGGTGCGGGCGGGTCTGAGCCCGCGCATTTCAACTCGCCCCGGGAGGTGGCCCTGGGCGGCCGCTGGGGACGTCGGGACGCTCCCGGGCCCGTCGTGGGCAGAGACTCGGGGGCCGCGTGCACGGGCTCCTCCACGGACCCCTGGCTGCCGCTCGGTCCCCGCCCCCCGGGGACACAGTCCCCTCAGGCCACGCGGCCTCACAGACCCGGGCGCCATCTTCCTCCCCGGCTCTCTTCCCGCGCAGAGGCTCACGGGAGGCTTCTGGTTGGCGGGCGCGGGTCACGTGGGGCAGGGCAGCTGCAAGGGCCTTCGGGAGAGCGGCGTGGCTTCCACCCTGGACGTGTCCACGTGGGAAGGGAGTGCCGGGAGGCGGGCGGGCTCGTTCCCATCCGCGCGGGCTTCTCCTGGAGCCCAAGCTCGGGGACGGGACCTGTGGGCCCCCCCCTGCGCCCACCACGCATGGTCCCCTCCCCGTCCTAGTGCACCAGCCCGGCCCCACCTGCGTTTCTGGAACTTTCTCCCCACAGCCCCATGCAGGCCTAGCTCCCGTGCCGCCCCCCCGCAGAGAGGCTCCCGCACGTCCCCTGCTGGCACCCGCACCCCCGCCATTGCCGGACACCACACCAGGCCCCGAGCGCTGACCACGCTGCACACGGGGTTCACCACGCCCTCCCTCTTCCAACGCAAGATCAAAACGGGGCACGTCCTCGCTCTCGCAGGTGTCAGGACCCCAGCAGACGCCCGCCACGGACGCTCCGGGGCAGCTTCCCAACAGACCAAGGCTCCTCCCAGCAGGGGCCTGGGGATACACCGACCCAGTTTGCTCACAGATCTGCGGTGTGGCGGCCCTGAGTGTGCGGCTCCCTCGGCGGGCGTGGCTGAAGTGCCTTTCTCTCAGGGCTGGCCACACTTCTCCTTGACCCCAACCTCACGTGAGCGTCATCGTTAAAGGGCCCGACCTCCGGCCTACACCGACAGCGATGATGATGGATGATGGTGGACGCTGAGGAGGTCCAGGGTCAGGCCCTGTCTGTCTGTCGGTCTGTCTCGGGTTAGACACCGAGAATGTGGGCTGGGTTCCGGATGAATGCAGGGAGAGGTCTGCAGGAGGGTGAGGGAAAAGCCATGCTGCATGTCGCCAGCAGGTTGTGTCCCCAGGCTCCTGCCTGGAGCCCAGCTCTGCAGGGAGGCGGGCAGAGCCTGGCCCCTCAGCTGTAGCCTCCCCGTCTACAGAAGGGTACGACGGGCTGAGTCAGCCCAGACCGGTGTGAACCCCTCTTCACCATTGACGCACACTTTCTGAGGCCCACGCTGCCCTCTGCTGAAGCAAACAGGGCAGAGGAGGAAGAAGAGCCATGGGTGGTGATGGCAGCTGGGCTACTGGAGGCCAGCTTCCCGACCTCTCAGGACAGTGGAGCGTTCTGGAGTCAGCCAGCAGAGCTAGTGGTGCATCTGCTGGTTTGTCCCCAGGAAGGCTGGGGCAGGGAGGGGTGGGGTGCGTCGGGGCTTGGCAGCGTGGGACCAGCTCCCGCCCTCCTGAGGGATGAGGGGACAGCAAGGAGAGAGGACAGAGAGATGCCTGCACCCCGGGGCACTGGGAACATCTGGGCAGGGCCACGCTGAGGGGCATCGGTACCCACCGCATTCACCCATCCCTCGGACGCAGGCTCCGCACCATCCAAGAATTCTCCGTGGGACGTTAGAGGAAGCTGTCGCCGGCCTCAGACCACAGAGGACGTTCTGGGGTCAGTACCGGAGCAGGTGCAGCCGGTGATGACCAGAAAGCGAGGGAAGTTCCCCGGCCAGACGATAAATACTGGTGTGTGTGGAGCAGACTTGCCCGTAGAGAAAGAACGAGCTGTCCCTGAGAACCTTTACAAAATGTGTGCAAAGCACAGAACATAAAGACTAGCTTCCTTAACAAAATAAATCTTCAGACGTTATCATTTTCACAGCTAGGGCACAAAGAGGACAGCCTTTTAGAAAATAAAGTAACTTGAGCACATCACACATTTTCCCAATCCCTGTCCTTTCTCGCCACTTCTCGGGGGTTGTCTGTGGAACCTGTGCCCTGTTTGCCAAGCAGAGGGCAGCGTGGGCGTCAGAAAGTGTGTCGTCAACAGCGGAGGCTGGTTCCTGGTGGGGGTCTGCGGTGACCCAGCCGGTCCTACGCTTCAGCGGACGGGGGACCCGCCCTGCTCACCGCATCCTCCTCTGTGTCCCGTCCCCACGTCACATCCACCCCGGCACCTGTGCGCACACCTGGCGTCAGGGTGGGGCACCTTCCGGTCTGTGCCAGCTGGAGGTCGGCTTCTGCCGTGCTCCCCTCATCTGGACACAGGACCCTGGGCTGTTGTCACCCCGTCTCAGGCCTTCCTTCTGGAAGTTCTGCCAGACTTTCCACTTCATTAGACGGCACCTCTGGCTTCACGTGGAGTGGAGAACACCAGCGTCGGGGTTCACGCCGGCACCCACATCCTCGATCTGCGGCTCTCTGATAGGGAGCCATGCCTGTGGATGAGGAAGCAGTTTCCAAAGCCAGGCATCAGGTTACAAATCCAAATCCATTAGCGTGTGCAGACCTTCCAGATCGCAGTACGCTTAACTCAGTACACAAGGCGGGGATCTTCACAGATCTTCACGCTGATGCACTGAAGCCCAGCCTTCAGACTAGGGCAGACACAGACCCGTGGAGGAGCACATCAGGAGGGGGCTTGGAGGGGCGCTGGCCCAGGCTGAGGTTGGGGAGAGGGGCAGGGGACCTGTAGGGCAGAGGCTGGGCTTGGGGAGGGGGCTGGGGACCTGTAGGGCAGAGGCTGGGCTTGGGGAGGGGGCAGGGGATCTACAGAGCGGAGGCTGGGCTTGGGGAGGGGGCTGGGGATCTGCAGGGCGGAGGCTGGGCTTGGGGAGGGGGCAGGGGATCTGCAGGGCAGAGGCTGGGCTTGGGGAGCAGGGCAAGGGATCTGCAGGAGGGACCAAGGACCGGATAGGACCAGGCACGGCACAGGGGCAGCTCCCAGACTCCAGCCAGGACTGTCGGGAGGCTTAGCTCTGCACGTCTGGGCTGGGCTAGGGAAGCAGGTCTCAAAGATGTGAGTCCACGCCCAGAAGTGAGGAGGAAATGCCCCAGCGGTGTCCCCTCGTCTCCTTAGGTCAGGGTCCCTGGGTGGGAAGGGCTGGGGCCTGAGACATTGACCCAGGCTCTGCGGAGGTCACCTGCAGGCGGCGTCCCAGCATCCACCTTTCCTTCTAGGTCCACCCATGTGTCGTCTGGAAACGCAGTCCCCGAGGTCAGACCCGCGATCCAGGGACACCTTGGCCGCGGGGGATTTGGGGACCCAGGTCTGGTCAAGGAAGGCCCACACTGTCTACGGTGATTGGGTCCGGGACAGTCACATGTCCCTGCCCAGACCAATCAGAGTGAGCATCGGCGTTGGTCCCTGGTCCAACAGGAAAGGCTCTGGCCCGTCCCACTGGCTGCAGGGATTGGTTCAGGCCCAGTCACGTGCCTCCACCCCAACCAATCGCAGTGAGTTGTCGGGCTTTGCGGCTCGCTGAGGGGAAGGCCTGGCTTCCGGGAGGAGCTGAGGACTCACGCCCACCGCCGCTGTCTTGTCACCGTGCAGGGCCCGGAGGTGCGAGGTGACGGAACTCCTGGACCCCTGGGTTCCAGAACCCTGACCCGACGAAGACCAAGATTTGAGAGGGACGTTCTGATGCCATCGCTGGAGCGCTGGATCCAGCCGTGCCTGAGTGTGCAGGGCAGGGCCGGTCTGCGGTGGCTACTGTCACTTCCAGCGCGGGGACCCTCCCTGCTGCCTGCGGCGGGACGATCGGGAGCCGCATCTGGGTCGTGCTCCTCCCAGCGCAGCCCTGAGCCTCCACCGTCGGGCTTGTTCTCAACCTTCGGGGACGTGAGCAGCGCCCGGGCCGTGGGGACCGAGGGGCAATGCCCGTGGTCTCCCTGGTCTCTGCGGACTCCCCGGCCTCTCTGGTCTCTGGTCTCCCCAACCTCCGCGGCCTCCCCAGTCTCCGTGGTCTCCCTTGTGTCTGTGTCCTCCCCAGTCTCCGGCCTCCCTGGTGTCCGTGGCCTCCCCTGCCTCTGCGGCCTCCTCAGTCCCCCTGGGGCCCTGGAACTCCCGAGGAGACGGGACACGCGCGACTGAGCGTGTCGGCAGCTGGAGTGACGTCCAGGCGGCACGAGCAGCCGGACCGTGGGAGCAGGTGGACCTGAGGGCGCTCAGAGCCGCGGACACGGGTGTGGGCGGTGCAGAGAAGGTGGGGGTGCTACGCAGGCG